>NC_068378.1:3780314-4091564 GCF_023724105.1 Carassius gibelio
CTGTACACAAAGAGCAGTGAAAAGTCTAGGCAGTAGTTAGAGGTAATCAGTAGGTAATAATACAGGCTAACATGTGCAGGAATGTCTGGCTTTACAACAGCATCCAAGTCATTACAGGTAATTTGTGATTCTTACCCTGAAAAAAATGATGGGAGCATTTCCCCCCCAAAAATATTGAACTATTAATCTCCCAAAGCAGAAAGAGATGCATGTTAAAACAAAGCATGTTACAAAAGCTGCAATTTAAACACCTAATTATTCATTTGTCAAGCGGTTTCCTTTTTCCCCACTTCCAACTATGCAAACAGTGAAGAATTGTTAGGTATGTGCTAGCTGCACAGACAAACATAGCTTAAAACCAGCAGGAGTGCACACTGAAGTTCCTTCTGTTAGCGGATCCTATTTAGGTTGATACCCTAAACCAAGAATTCTCTCTCCCTTAGATGCGATCTATGATTGTGCATCCCTATACTACAAGAACTACAAAATATCAGGAGAGTATAAACTACCAAAAGATGAATTCCTTGGAACACCTGAACTAAACGTAAGTCCAAATCTTAGTCTTCATTCAAGCGAGGTCTTCATTTTGAAAGAATATTTGTCATGAATCCCCCCCCCCGTTTCTTCAGGTATTTTGTGACATGGAGAACAATGGTGGTGGCTGGACTGTCATTCAGAGACGCAAGGCTGGTCTGACAAGCTTCAACCACGACTGGAAGAAATACAAGAATGGTTTTGGTACAATTCGTGGTGACTTCTGGCTCGGCAACGAAAACATATTTCGTCTTACTAGACAGCCCACAGTGCTCAGAATAGAGATGGAGGCAAGTGTGCGCATAATTGAAACCAATGTGGAAAAAGCTTCATCCTTTGTTATACTCATTAAACAATATGAATCCCTGAATATTTAAAGTCAACATCACTTAATGCACGCTTTCTTATATGACTCAATCTGTATGTTATTATTATTTATTTTTTATTTTTTTATTGTGGTAGGACTGGAAGGGTGAGACACGCTACGCTGAATATGGCTTCTTTACAGTGAGCAACGAGCTGAACAGTTACAAGCTCTTCATCGACAATTACAGAGGAAATGCTGGAGACTCTCTACGTTACCACAATAATACCAACTTCAGCACTAAAAACAAAGACAATGACAAGTGTGTGGACAACTGCGCACAACTTCGCCAAGGTCAAAAACAAACACTCACCACACAATATTCTTCTGTGGTAATGAACTTTGTACCTTAACTTTAGCGTCTTTCTTTCATAGGTGGATACTGGTACAACTGCTGCACCGACTCCAATCTAAATGGTGTGTTTTACCGCTATGGGTCACATACCAAGAATCCAGATGGCATCTCTTGGTACGGATGGCATGGACCAAACTACTCACTGAAACGTGTGGAGATGAAGATCCGACCACAGAACTTTGTACCATAAACACTTGTCAAAACCAGATTTATGTTCCTGCTCACCGCTAAACCTGGCATCAAACGATCCACATAATCTACAGCTTTAACTGGGCAAACTTTTTCAGGGGGAATGCATTTGTATAATAGAACGATAGGACTGAATATGTGATGAAATGATGTATGATTGTAAACTGCATTTTATACATGGTATTTATCTCTTAAATATTTTATTTTCTTTAGGATTTTATGCACATGATCATTAAACAACAAGCTGATGTAAGCATTCACACAAAATGCTCATTGTACAATTACAAACTATTTGACAGTTCAGAGATATTATAGTGAATTCACTGGTACAGTAAAATGAACTGTGTAAAAAGTAAAATAATGGATGATTAATAAATTGTATATTTAAAAAGCTTTTTTTGCTTTACCTAAATGATGTGTGTCTGCTTTGGTACAAAATGAACAAAAAGGTAGTCACAACTGTGGGAGTTAAACTTGAATAAGCACAAAATACACAAAACATTACAAAATTACATTGAAATTGCTTCCAACTAGGAGTACTAGAAGTATTGTCTTGACCTTCAAGAACGGCCACTCTATTCACTTGAACACTGTATCTATCATTTGTTGCATTGATTGTTGATCTCAGAATTCACATACTCTTGGTCAAGATCGATTCACACAACTATCACAGACAGCTTATGCAAATAGCATATGGCCATAAACCCATAACAGAAAATTACAAAAGTAAATAGAGATAGCATGCAAAAGGTAAATAAATATAAGGTGACGACCAAAGGTGAGGTTGATTCTTCGAGAAGTAACCATAAATATCAAACTATCACCTAAAAACATAAATCTAATAATTTCTTACAATAATACCCAAAACCTGGATCAACATGAGTACATTCTATATCATTTTAGCTAGTGCAGAATCTTTGATGCATAGTGCATTCTGGGAGGTCCAGTTGAGGCTATGCTTCCAGGAACAGGCCTTTCAGTGCACTGGAGGACACAATGTGCCCAACTGATTGACCCAATGCCATTCTTCTATAATAAGCAATAATTTTAATGGAAATTGTCATTATTTATTTACCGTCATTGCAGACCCTTATGAGGTATTTCTCAATCTTGCAGGAATATTTATAAGGGACAACCATTTTTTTTTTTTTTTTTTTTTTTTTTACAAAGACTATGTTCTACCTTATTCTACTTCAAGCAGATTTTTATCATCTGACCAAAAAAATAAATAAATAATAAGTCTCATCAAATCATGGAAAACAAATCAGACCTTTTCTCTAACTTTCTCAGCACTTCTTTGTTCTTTACCACACAAAACATTATTGTTATGATAAAACAAAAATGAGACAAAACAATACAAAGGACTCAAGAAACAGAACACAATCAGTACCAGGCCTGAGGACTCCAAAGTTAGTTAAATTTCCATGAGAAAAAAAGCTTATTACTAATTCAGAGTAGGGCTGTACAATAACGGTTAAAATGATAATCACAATTTTTCTACTATTAATATGATTATTCTACCCTGCAAAAAAAAACTGCTAAAACAAGCCTAAACGTAGCTGGTTTATGCTGGTCTCCCAGCTTGGTCAAGCTGGTTTTAGCTGGTTGTTCCAGCTGTTCTCTCAGCCTGACCAGCTAAGGAAGTGGTCAAAACCCCTCTAAAACCAGCCTTCAGACCAGCAAAGACCAGGCTGATGACCAACTAAAAACTGTCAACCTGCTTAGGCTGATTTTAGTTAGACACTTTGGGCTTTACTTTTTATCAACCAGATTTGATAATGCTCAAAAATATTACAAGTTATAGACACTGAAGTGCCTTGAATTTTTTTTTTTTTTTACCACACTTAAATATTTTTTATTTGATATAAAAATACATGAAATGAGTACTGGAGAAATATAGAAAAGTAATGGATTGAAAGCCACATGTCTCATGAGTTTCTATTTAAAATCTGAATAATATATCATGAAACATGAGACTCCTGCAAATATTTTTCTGAGACTATGTCTACACCCTCCCCAAGTATAAGAAAATATATTTCCCAATAGTATTTAAGGCTTCTACAAACTATTTAGTCAGTAAACATACCATCGCATAGTTTTTTTTTTGTTTTTTTTTCAATTATAAAACACTAGACAGAAACTTAAACATCATATAAGTGATTTATTTTAGCACTAGAAAAATACAATAAGAATAATTTGAGTAGGAAAAATAAGAATAATGAGAAAAATAAAAAAAAAGATCTAACTTTGTTTGCGAATTAAAGAAAATCCTGGGATTGCTAAAAATGCAGCATTTACAGATGTGGATGTGTTTATGACTCGTTATTACGACGGATCTGGTATGTACAGCGTTTCTAATGTTCATGTTTTTTATGTGTACTGCTTACAAAAATGTAGCAAATACAGTCTTTATAAGCTTTCCATTAGTGCTGCAACGACGCGTCGCCATCATGGATTACGCCGACTACAAAAATACATCGACGCGTCACACTGTTTACATCTCGCGTAATGGGATACTGGGAATGGAGGAAGTTGCATTCCATCACAAAAACAGAGACCGCTGTTATAAAAAGTATGGGAATACTTCAAACAGAGGCCAAATAAAATGGCCATTAGTTCCCTTTGAAAAACTGATATGGTTTAACACGGCAGCACAACTGCGATGCACAAGCACGTCAGAGGAAAACATCCTGGCGCTCTCCGGAATTATGGTTTAACTGGTTACTGTGTGATCTGGTGACCATCTTCCTGGTTCAGGTCTCTGCTGCAGATGTGATGGAACGACCGCAGCAGATTCAGCAATTCTAAAAGAACTGATGTGATATTATTAAGTGTCTAATGAACGCAGACTTGCTCATTTGCATGATTCTGGTATTCTTGAAAAGATTACAAGTTATTGGTATCAGTGTTAATTTCGTTGACTAAATATTTTCGTCATTATTTTCATCACAAATATATTTTTGCGGACGAAAACGAAACGAAAACTAAAAAAGAAGGCACTGATGGAGACTAAAACTATGACTAAATTGATTGACATTATCGTCAACGAATAAAGGATGAGACGAAAATAGACTGACGAAAATCAAATCAGCAGACGGGAGAGATGCGAGGAATGAACAAAAGAACCAGAAAAACGGAACAGGCGAGACTGCATGAGAGAAGAGAACCAATCCGAGCCTGAAGCGAAGGTTTTCAGTTTTTAAATGAGCTCGCGGGAAGTCGGCATTCGAAGAGGTGATGTCTAAAAGAGCGACAAAATGTCCACAGCTCACTTCACGTTTGACGACGAAAAAAACAAAACAAAGTGTAAAGCACGCGGAGCGCTCATTCGTGGCAAGAACACAACCAATTTGAAAAGACATTTACAGACGAGCAACCTGGACATTTTCTCAACAGAATTTCACAACGATGTTCTTTTGTTTATTGAAATTAGCAAAATTGGAAGACTGCAGTGCGTAGATGTTGTAGCATTAAATATTACGAACTGAAAAGTACTGTAAAATAGCCCCTTCTTCAAGTTAGATGAGAGCACAATACTAATACGTAATATTATGATACATACATTTGATTAATACTAATGTTTAGTATATTTTATAATGTTCTACTTGCTGACTATCACAAATATTTCTATATTAGTCATGTGAAACGTGAATGTTCACATCCTATCATTATACATACTAATCTAGCAACATTGTAGTATTTAAAACATACAATATTGCTAGACAAATGAATACCTTATAAAATCTTGTTACTTTTTTTATCCACCCAACTTATTAAATATTTACTTTAAATGTATGCACTTATTGTTCAGCTCAGCTGTAAGCTTTAAGGTCCTGGACCTAACTTTATTTTTCTTTTATTGATGGTCAATTGGCAGCTAGTTATTGTTTACATTATCATGACAGTGTTTGTTGCTGCATAAAAGCTTTTGAATCGAAATAAAGACACAGTTGTGTTGAAATAAAGTTGAATTTGTGTTTTATATATTTTGGTTAAGTTTGTTTCCTATACCAGCTGTAAAAAAATGTCTAGTAAATCTGTTATTGATTTTAGTCTTATTTTAGTTGACTAAAATACCAAGCAATTTTAGTCGACTAAAATAAGACTAAAATTAAAACAAATCAGATGACTAAAACTTGACTAAAACCAAAAAGAATTATAGTCAAAAGACTAAGACTAAAACTAAATTAAAATTTTGTGTCAAAATTAACACTGATAGGTATGATCACCCGTAGCAGCTGAAGTAAGGATAAAATAAAAAATAAAGTAAGTCTGAAGACGTGGAAATTTCAGCAAAGGATAAATGGATTTGCAGCACAAAAAAATCGCTTGCAGTAGCTCTGCTACTAAATTTATTTCAAAATGGCAATCCATATACAGCTATGATCAGCAGTTCCTTCATCTTAGCTGAGCTTTCAACGTTGCTACAGGAAAGAATGAAGCTAATTGGTTAGTTCTTGTCACATGACCCGTGGTGCACTTGCAGATGTTTTTAACTCGCTTAGATCTTTATAATGTTACATAGTTTGTCAAGACTAAATTTGTCCCGTTTCATTTAATCTATTCATAAACACTGACATGTGCAAGTTGAATGGCTTTCAGGACGAGGGCGTCGGGGTGCAGGCTAAGAGGTTAAAACAACCGAAACTGATAGAACAAATGTTTGTCAATCAGGAGGCAACAATTTAACATAAAAACGTCTCCTCTGACAACATAAATGTGCACTTTCATAACACTTGAATAGCATAGAGCCATGTAATGTAATGTAATGTAACCTAGGTGCTCCCTGACATAGTCATTATTCAAAAAGTTGAAATAAGGATTGTAAAGTATATGGCCCTGGCAATGTACTAGTGTTAATTTCGTCAGACGAGACAAGACGAAACATGTTCGTCAATGCCTTTTTTTTCATGACTAAGACAAGACGATGACATGACTGCACCACTGTCCAAAAATGCTGTCTAAGACTAAATTAACATGCATTATTGTTGACGAAAAAAAGACAAGACAAAAATGTTTTGTATAAAATAAAAACGAAGATAAAATCTCTCTTCATTTTCGTCAACAATCGTCTCCGCTTTTTCATCAGCTGTTAAGCCTTTAAAATATTATAATTTGGAGAGGGGGCACAACAATACAATTCTGCTTAGGGCACCCATTTGGCCAGCAGCGGCCCTGGTGACAAGCGATGACGACATGTTAAACCAGATATGTTTAACATTTACATTCAACAAGTGTTTTTTGTCAGGTAATTATGACATTTAACCAATGTTTGAGATATGTGAAACACTTTTTTTTACTGAAATGTTATTTTTAAAAAAAGACTACATTTTTTTGACTAAAAATAAAATTAAAATACTTTTAGTCGACTAAAACTTGACTAAGATACCTTGACTTTTCTTTTGAAGTGAAGACTTGTTAGCAATGCAAGATAACGCAAATGCCAAATTAAAAACAATGTTTCATGGATAAATAACGAAATTAACACTACAATGTACGCCATTTATTCTGACCATGAACCAGCAATTTTTCTAACCATTCCTCTGTGCAATACTAATCAGGCAGTGAGTGAGTCTTGGGTGTGCCGTCTGCGGAAGGGGAAGATTCACAAGATGCATACGGTAAGGGTTAGATTGTTAGTTGTTCACAAATCACAAACTTCCTGACTAGACATCAGATAATTACTGATTCCATTCTGAAATGTACTGAGAGTTTACATTTGTAGATAATGCAAAAACAAATTAATTAGTAACTTCTCTAAGTAAATCAGCAGATGCCTTTTCAGTAATAATTTCAAATACTGTTTATGTTTTGGAGTAATCAAAACTTCCCTAAGAGATATTGGCTCAATCCAGCAAATTAAAGTGACCCTTATGGGTAATGAAAGGTTCATATTTTGGTTTTTGGAGTCCCCAATAACAGGTCGACATACAAGCAAGGTCAAAAACACATTCATTGTCTTATAATATTGCATTATTTGTAACTAATTTGCTCAACGAGTCCCAAACGATTAGCTCAATGAGTGAACCCAAACCCTTCCTTTGCGTGATGCTAATCTGCATGTGTTTGGTCCGATTAGTCTCATTTTCATTTTATCTTGAATGTAATGCCTGATAAAGCAGCGTTTGTGAGCAGCTAATAATGAATTAGCATTTTCACTTAGACCAACACGAAGACCAACAAGTGGGGGGGGGGGGGGGTGCAATATGTAACAGCTTGGGATTCATTTTAAAAACGACTTGTTTCAATGATTCAGAGTTGACTCTTTCTTTTGAAAGATATTTACTTTATACACGGTGCACTTTCAGATTTAAAACTTTGCCGGATGTTTTCATTCACTTAGAGCTGTAACTGCATGAAAGGTAATTTTCAAAACATCCATAATCGGGGCACTTTAAGTCACTGCTCTAAAGTGATCAAGTAAACGAGGAATGTGACCCGAGACACTGCATAACATTAGACTGAAAATAACTCTTTAACCACCAATCAACAAAAGGGAATCCAACTCAATTGTTCCCAAATTAAAGTATAAAAACAAATGCAGAGCTAATTAAGGCCTCTGTGAAGACTGAAGTGTGGGGAGGCAGCTGGGATGAATAAACATTTTCTTACTTTAAGCTCTCCTCAAATCCTCTGAAATAAAAAAAAAAACTCCATGGGAGGGCCGAGCCAGATACAGAATAGATTAAGAGTAAAGAGTCATATTTAAAGGCTGAAAAAATAAATAAATAAATAAATAAATAAATTGATCTTGAACTTTTCATTAAGTTTTCAGTGTAAAAAAAACAGGTGAATGGAAACCATGAGAGGAGATGGCAACTAGACACTGGAATAAGATAAGAATTAAATTAGAATGAAGATTCCGGCAATCTTACTTTTTACTTAGTCAAATATTCCTAGCTATATACTGCACCATTAAAAAACAAAAACATGTTGTTGGGCCCAAACTTTGACAAAGGCAAATAAAGTCTAGTTTTGCATCATGCTATCCACTTGTATTATGTGAACTCACAGAAAAGGATTATCGTTCAAAAAAATTGTTTTGTTTATCTGAAGAAAGCAAGTCATATGCCTCTGGGACGACTTGAATGAGTAAATTAGTAAATGAGAGAATTTTAATTTATAAAATGTTCATTTTTAAAGATGGTTCACGGTTCAACAGCCTTGTCATTATAAACAGCACTGAAGAGCAGACGAGGAGGAACCAGTGCCATGCATCACCATAAATTACACACTTTTAAAGCTACACATCATTACCCTTGCTAAATTTATCACGGTTTCATAAAACTAAGGGGGAGATCTACTGGTGAGATTTAACTATGCTAGTCTGACAAATCTATAAAAGATGCATCACTTAGCATCTTTTATTGTTTTTGGACATCTTCACATACTTTTGTTTCTCAAAATACTACATCAGATAAAAAAAAAAAAAAATAATTTATACTTTCAACAGACCACACTAGTAAATGTCTCTGTGAAGGACATTACACCTACACCATTATGGAGGAATCAAGGGGAAACTCAAATCCCAAAGCACCTTCCAGTAATTCACAGACCACATTTAAAATGAAACCTGAAGTCATCCCAAAACAAGCAATCAATGCAGGAACACTGGAGGAAACTTGAGACATGGTTTGGTGATTAAATTTTTAGTACTGTTGAGCGCATACTTATAAACAGTGTAAGGGGACATTTGTAGGTGTGTGATTAAAAAATGAAAACTGAGTGCATAATTATGTTTTTGCTGAATTTTAAGAGAAAATCTTGCTTTGGAGACTAAGCCCCTATTGATGTTTATTGTTTCTTGTCATTTCTAAAGTATATCTGCATAGCTTGTTTATATAAAAGAGCCATATGGCTTACATCACTCTTCAAAAGTTTGGAATCAGTAAGATTTTTAATTTGTTTTACAGAAGTCTCTTATGTTTATCACGGCTGCATTCATTTGACCAAAAAATACTGAAAATATAGTAATGTTGTAAAATATTACCATTTAAACAATGGTTTTCTATTTTAATATGCTTTAAAATATAATTTATTTCTGTGATGCAAAGCTGAATTCATTCTGAAATCATTCTAACATGCTGATTTATTATCAATGCTGGAAACAATTATGCACCTTAAAAAAATTTTTGAACTTTTTTTGAAAAAATAATTTTAAAAAGAACAGCGTTAATTATTATTATTGTTGTTGTTTTTAAATAACAATACAAGTCTTTATTAACACTTTTTTAAATATCAATTTAACACTTCCTTGCTGAATAAAAGCATTGATTTGTTTCTTTCAAGAAAAAAATTATAATAATAATTCATACTGACCACAAGCTTTTTAACAGTAGTGAATATTATTACAAACGATTTCCAATTTTGGATAAATGCTGTTTTATTTTAGCCTTTTATTCATCAAATAATCCTGAGAAAAAGTATCACAGATTCCAAAAAATATTAAGCAGCAAAACTGTTTCCAATATTGATAATTAATCAGCATAATAGCAAAATCCAGGCCTGGTCAACTCTTGTCTTGCATTGCCGTCAGCCCTCCTTTTATTCTCAAATCCGGTCGGTGTCGCTCATTATCACTTTCACTCCACCAGCCTCCCTCCATTCCCATGGCTATCGGCCCCGCCCCATTCGTGACAATTACTATTTTTTCTGATCAGCCATGATGAGCAGAAGAGACTTAAAAAAACATTACAAATCTTACTGAAACCAAACTTTTGAACAACAGTGTATTTTTCTCCAAAATATATCTGCATGGCTCCCTTAGACTTAAGAAATGTTTTGATTCCTACCTGATGAGGGATTCTAAAATGAGTGGTGAAGGGCCCTTTTGAAACTCAAGCTCTTTGTAGTGCAGAGCCTTGGCATAGGCCCGACATTTAGCCGCTCTCTCCCCCAGCAGAACAATTCCATTGTCATCTCTCAAGGGAAGTGGACCCTAAGTAGGAGAACAAAAAATAAAGTAAAGAAAAACTGGTAGCACTTTATTTTACAGTCCTGTTCCTCATGTACATACTATGTACTTATTATAGTAATTACAATAACTATGCAATAACTAGGTACTAACCCTAAACCTACCCCTAAACCTAACCCTACCCCATGTAGTTACCTTGAGTTACCAGAACTTTCTTAGATAAATACACTGCAAGTACACTATCAGTACATGTTAGTACACGTACTGTAAAATAAAGTGCAACCGAAAAACTTTAGATACAGAAGAGAAGAACTGAATGGAACAGCATATGATCAAGCCAAAAAGGAGCAGAACAGAGCATCTAGTTTACGTAAGGTTTATGTAACTGACCCTCACTGCTTAAACTCTTCACTTCACAGCTCTCTAATTTTACTGCCTGTTTGCTAAGTCACCGCTGAATGGTGTGAGCTCTATTTACTGTGCTGGAATCAAACTGAACAAATGCACCATTCATCCGGATACAATGAGATCATACTAAACATGGAAAGAAATGTGATCATCCAAGTGCGAAGGAGAACTATAGCGCTCCTTTCAGGTTCACTCATGCTGTAAAACTAAAATTATGTACATTTATTAACATCAATGACCTTCTGAAGAGGATACAGAAGTAAAACCAGACAAAATTCAAAACTTTCTTCTTCTGATTTCCTTTGAACAAACTTGAAATTATGACCTGCTTATGTACCTGATATTATGTCAAATCTCTATAGACCTTATTACTGACCTTATCACTGTGCTCCATGAATTCTGCAAGATTAAGCAGTGTCTGTGTGACCTCAGCGATATCTTGAGAAGTCAGAGCAAGCTCAATACTGCGAATCAATTCATCCTGCTGATCTTCACTGAGCTCTGACCAGCATGATAAGAATGCAGCATTAAAAAGATCCCTACAGAGAAAAGAGAACATACACACAGGCTTCGATATGTTTACAAGGTTATGTCTGTTCATTTTTGTTGATGTTGTTGGATTAATATTAAGGACATAGGTAGTAGCAGTTATATAGGATGCTGTCACTTTAAGATCTAATGCATGGATCCAATACAATGATATATATATATATATATATATATATATATATATATATATATATATATATATATATATATATATCATATTATATTCTCCCAAATGTTGTCAACTGACTGCATTTACTTGAACACTTGCCAAAATGGACAAATAGATATTTTTTCTTAACTGTTAAAAATGTATCTGATGAAAACTATGAGGCAAATTGTTTGTCAAAGAAATGAACACTGGAAAAGTTAGCTTTTCTTGGTCAGTGCAGGCTTCGATATAAAACAGACTTCAGACATCAAATGCTCTTTAAAATTTCTGCTTGTAAGTTGTTATACTTATTTATTTTCTAATATTTTATGGGCTTTTTGACTTTTTTCTGACTCAATTTTTGTGTTTCTTACTGTTAATTCAAAGTTTATGAAATTTGGAGATGGTTAGTTTCATGTCTTTGAACATTTCATTGGAATTTTTTATTGAAAAATTCTTTGGAAAAATGTAATGGGAACATACTCATGTATTAAAAATGTGGGCAATCACGGACACATCTCTATTAAACTGATGGGTTTGTAAAGTTTACCTAGCGAGTGGTATATACGTCTGTGCCAGAGACCAGCAGGAGCGCAGGGCAGGTGAAGATGATTCTTTTAGCAAGACCACACTAAGACGCCTTAACCACTCCAGCCAGTCATCTTTGGAGACCTTCCTGGCTGCACCCCATGCCTGCAATCAGCAGAAACAGGACTAATAAACAGACAAAAAAGAAGCATGTGAGATCTGTTCAAGTCGCAGCCTACTATGTATATGTATATGTATATATGCATGTGTGTGTGTGTGTGTGTGTGTGTGTGTGTGTGTGTGTGTGTACTTAAATTAACATTTAGACACCTTTTTCATTTACTTCAAAAAAGGAAGACAAAAGCCAAAACACTCAAGGGCGTCGAGTCAACTTGTGAATGAATGTTCAATATTTGGGCAACAGATATTTGAATGATGAAGGCAATGGTGGAGAAGATAGAGGAAAGACCTCTCAAAAAACATCTGTGAATCATTGTGACGTCTTCACAAATCACAGAGAACAGACAATCCCTTCAGCAGTGTGCCCAGAGGACAACTGAATATAATCTCTGCCTGAATAGAATGATCTAGTGTGGTGGTGAAGACAGATGCAGATATAGCTCAAATCAAACAAAACAGAAAAACAGGAGATCAAGGAACATTCTGGAAGTTTCACCATTGTTTTTAACTTTGGAACAAGTTGAAACTATTTTTATGAACAGTGAGATTTTATTTAAACATTTCAAGATGTGATAAGATCATTCAACCAACACACCACACACACAATAAAAAAAAAAATCTTAAAAAAAAAATAAAACGAAGAAAAAGAATATGTTGTGGATGGAGAGATCATAAACTATGCGTTATATACTGATTTGTAAACATGCAGCTGAAGCTGATATTATTTGGTATTTATTTGATGTTGATCATATTATTAGAAAGAATGGTCTGCTTCAGTATCTAAATACTTATGTGTATTTTTAATACCAAACTATTATTGGCACAAGTTAACCACAAACCCACCAACATGAGAGTGTGAAGTTATGAAGGATACATGTCATTCTACAAACCTTCTGAAGAGCAGTTGTGCTGACATGCAGTTTCTTCATAGGTCCTGATTCGACCGGGCCACTAACCAGAGTGTCACTTTGATTACCACGTAATTGTCTATGCTGAAATATTAAAGGGTCCTCTTCCTCTTCTGCCAAAGTATAGCCCTGAGAGAGAGACACAGGTTAAAGACAACACACATACACACACACACAAATCTATTCTTGTGCTTAGCTTGGAAAAAACATGCAGACACTGCATAGGATTTCCACATATGAGACATGAATAAGTCTTTTTTTACAAAAACTATTTTGTATGCACAGTGTAGACCACTGGAAAAAAAATTGCAAGTAAGCTGGCATATTATATATATATATATAAATAAATATATATAAACATGCTTACAATAAATAAAATAATAAAAAAAATATAATAATAATAATGATAGGTTGTTAAAGAGGCCATATGATGCACTTGCTTATTTTCCTTTTACTGAACTGTGTTTTGTAGCTGTCTGTTCATGTATAAAATCTCCAAAGTTACAAAGCTCAAAGCCATAAAAGGAATCTAAAAGATAAGGCTGATCCAGACGGGCTGAAAAAGCACATAGACTAAATTTTCCCTCACATATCTACGTCACTATGTGTAAATATTTGCATAATATCATCCAAATGGATACGCAAAGCAAGAAACCCTGGTTTCAGGTATCACACTAGTGTTGTTGCTGCAGTGCCGTGGAGACGCTTTGTATTTTTATGCAAAAGCAATTTTCTGGCCTTCCAAAAGGCTTCAATTTGGAGTACCGGTAAGTGGTTATCATTTATTTACAAGACTGTTCCAGAACAGTACAACCCAAATGTTCAAGTGTGTGCAGCACATTTTATTGAGGAAAGCTTCCTGAACCTGGCCGGCAGTGCAGAAAGGCTGTTTCTAAAATAAATGGAGCAATTCCAACTTTGCTCGGACAATCTGGCATATTGACTGTTCAAATGCAGAGTTTGGTGAAGTGTAAAGTAACACATTGTTTGTCATCATTTATTATCACAAGTGCGGAGATGGATTTATATTTACAAATGTAGTATACTCTGGTCTCTACATGAGACATAATTTCACAAACAGCATGAGTGAATCACCGCAAGCTCTCTTTCTCTCTCAAAATACTTAAAATCACATGGCATCTGCTCTATAAAAAGAGGGCTTAGAAACTTTTCTTTACACAAGCATTACGTGTAGGTAATTCAATGTCAATAGGACATATTGTACACGCAAAAAAAAACCCAAAGACAACATTAGTTTTGGATGCCAAGAGACCATGTGTTGAAACAGGAAGTCTGGATTCAATAGCAAAGAATGAGTGGTGGATCACACAGGGGACCAAATGCAGGAAATGGAGGTAGGCTTCTCCACCAGAACACGAGAGGTGGTTTGTTTCAGACAAGCTCCTCTAACACAAACACGACTAAATTGTCATCAGGGACCAAGTCTATTTGGAAAAAAATTATAATTTTGCAAAGAACTGCAAGCAGTTATGGAGAGGATACTGACCTTGACGATTCGACAGATGAGAACATCATAGCGCTGGTGATTGATGCGGTGTTTTAACATCACTTTGTTCACCATAGGGATAAAGATCTGGTACTGTGAAAGAGAAATATGCAGACATATTATTTTTCAAATGAATATTAATTTTCACAACACAGCAAAAATATATATTATGATATTAAACAAACAACTTTATTTAAAAAGTTAACAAATAAAGAAGTGCCATAGAATGCAAAAATCTCTTTTATTAGGTGTTTGAACACAGTTGTGTGGCAGCAGTGTGTGAAAACAATCAACCTATAATGGTAAAAATCCACCCACTTATTGTTTTATAATCCCAATAAATCATAAACAGTCTCTCCACACTAGCAGTTCCACATTTCTCCCTACTATGACATCAAGCTCAGGGAAAGTCCCACCAATTTTTGATGCCCTCTACCAGTGTTGATCATCCTACTTTAAAAAAGTAATTAGTTACGGTACAAATTACTTCTCCAAAATGTAATTGAGTTAGTAACTCAGTTACCACATTGTAAAAGTAATTAGTTCCTCATTAAATTAACTGTGACGTTATTTTTTATGTTCTATAACGCTATTACGTCCTTTAGCATCTTTAATATATAAGATGTTTATATTAACTGATTGAAGAATAAAAAAGTATTTTAAAAAATGCTGTATTTATTTGAATTCAATAGATTGCAGCCTGCCATATGATATGCATAGAAATAAAAACATTAAAAGTAAATATTGAAAATAAAATTCAAAGTATTAAATTAAGACAAACAAATTTAAACGTGGGTAAAAAGAAATAAAGGGAGACCTGGCCATTAGTGGAAATCTTTGTAACTGTATATTAGGCCTAAGTTACTACACAATAAACAGAACACTATCCAACACTTAAATATTCAGTACAGTAACAGTAGCATGTGTTAATGTGAGGTGGTTCATAAGATTTGAGTTGCTTGAGGCAGACATGGATAAAGTATTTTTTCCTGGGCATAGCGTGCATGTTACAGAAACATTCTTGCCTTTAATTTCAATTAACGAGAAGTAGTGCCGGTACTTCCAGTTCATACCGCCATTATCGCTGACGCTGTCTTGTGTTTAGTGTTTGTCAGAACATGCCATGCCATGCAGTGAGACAGCGTGAGCAGGGCTCCGCCCACCCAGCCAATCATCATCGGATTTGCAACAGCATCATCATCCCCACTCCTTCTCTCTTAAAGAGCCAGTACGATGAAAATTCTAAGCTTCCTATCACTGTTTATAAGTCCTGTACATTAGGTTTAAATCCATCCAAGGTTAAAAAACATTGTCATTTTGTCAAAATATCATTTTAAAATTACCTCAATTCTCAGAGATCCCCAAACGGTTCGCGCAAAGCTGTTCAAAAGATTCAGTTTCTTTAAACCCCACCTTTCGGTAGCATACTGTGTTCTGATTGGTCAACTAACATAGTCAGGTTTGATTGGTTGTTCCGGGGTGAATTATGTCTTATTCCTCTCATCGCGAAGCAAACAGTAAAATAAAAAACTTGAACAGTCTCGCTGCTTTTTCTTCTGTGTGTGTGTATTCAAACCGCGCGCTTCAGTTTGAATCTGAATAGCGCGTTCAGCGCGGGGCGTGGTCACATTAGAAGGGAGACATGAAAAACAGACATCGCGTTGTTTTCATATGGATTACTTTATCACATGTCAAGCTTTCTATAGATATCTCTCTCATGTCTCTTCGTTGAGTATTCACGGAGTTACACTTCATTTTAATGACGTGTTTGTACATGACGATCAGCGCAGAGAAAGGCTGCAGACAGCACACATACTGATAAGACGCTCGGGAGAAAACAGACACATAACTTCATAATCATACTTCGCGTTTATGGCCAACCAGAGCGTCTGTGTGGGGGGGTGGGGCAGGTCAGAGTTCCGTTTCTCAAGAAGACGGTAGGCGGAGATTATTATGCAAAGTGTTCCTAGTGACGTACATAGAGATGGGCAAAACATTTGAAATCTATAACGACTCGTTTCAGCGATTCAGAGTCGACTCCTTTAGAAGCCAATAACTTTATAAATCGTGTACTTTTTGGTTTAATTACTTTGCACATTGTTTACACTGATGGACAGCTACATCATACACTGTAATACAGGTAATTTTTGATTTCCCATCTGTGTGGCTCTTTAAGGTAGCTGATGTGTAGCCAAAAGCATTACACCTCGCGCTTTATTCAACCAAATTGTAGTAACGCGACACTTTACATTCTCAGCAAAGATAACGGTGTTGCAAAAGATGGGAAAAGTAATTAATTAGATTATTCTGTTACTGAAAATTAAACTCCGTTAGTATACTTAAACACTGTTACCCTATCAGCATATTCCCCACCCTGAGTGAGAAACAGCGATCAGCCATTACTGTTTTCTTGCCATAGCTGCTGAAGATATAATGTCAGTGCCAAAGTACCATTAGAAATGTTGTGATGCACAAATGAACATAGGAGTCTCCATAGACCACTGAGGACAAAAGGTGGTCAAATTTCATTTTCGAAGGAAATGTCCCGGAAAAAAACGGAAGCTCTTGAAAGCACCAGCTCATTTTCATTTAAAGGGAACAAACACAAAAACAGCGTGTTTTGGCTCATACCCTAAAAGTGCCAATTTCAACAAGCTATAAAAAATTATCTGGGGGTATTTTGAGATAAAACTTCACATACACTCTGGGGACATCCAAGAACAATTTAATATATTGTATCAATGCAATCTATGGCACCTTTAATATGAATATTAATGAATGAAATTAAAGCAATTAAATCTAGCTTACAATTATTTCTAAATTTAAAAAAAAACATTGCTTGAATTGGTAACAAAAGCAAAAAGCAAAAAAGCAAGTCAGATACCACACATCAGTAAGTACACTCCGTACTAATATTGTAGACATTAATATCATTACTTCTTTTTATTTTAATATCAATTTGGTAGAAGTAACTCCATCAAGCATACTGGAATGATTATTTTGACTCCACATGGTACAATAAAATGTTTTTGAGTGTTGGGAGTAAATGCGTACACATGTGTGTACATGTGACTAAACCCCATCAACTAGGAAGTACACAAATAAAGTGTTGCTCCTCTAAACACAGGAAACTGAAGATTGTGGCCTGCAGTGATCAAAGGAACCAGAACTTGTGACTGGGGCTTATGATGGCCACATGTTGAGTGGTAATTCTAAGAGGGTTTTAGTAGGAAAAGTAAAAGCAATGACCTCATCCATCTCTCTGATTTGAAGCTTTTTTGTGCATTAGAGGGACACTGGGGAATCATTAGAAAGTTACTTCAGAAATAACACAAGTGAATGGGATAAAATTATGGGAATTATGGCAAAAAACAAAATAGATTAATAGCTTTTTTTTCTCAGATCTTCCAACAAGATTTAAACTAGGCTTTGAGCTTGTACCTTTTTGCCAAGTTGAAAGACCAGCGAGGACAGTGTGTCCATTGATGTGTTTCGCAGCTCTGGAGTAACGTCGAGAGTGCGCACAATGGGGTGAATAATTCTGGAGGCATAATCCGTGAAGTCCAAAGACTCAGTCAGGCGATCTAAAGTCTCCAAGGCAACCCTAAAGACCAAAACAAAACAAACAAACCTAAATGTTTTGGTGACAGTAGACTGATAATATCAGCCAGTTTTTAGAGAACGTCTTATAGATTTTTTTCTGCCCACTTTTTTAAAGTGTTAATTTTATTGCTAATATAATTATTTGCCTTTGGAATATTAATAGTTTTCAAAAAACATTTGAATCAGTCGAGTAGACACAGTCTGTATTTACAGAGTTTCCAAAGAAACACATCTGCACAGCCAAAACACTCAAACACATTAATAAAATGCTTTCTCTTCAAAATTCTTTCTTGAACTCAGCTTAACACTCTATCAGTAAAACGATAGGGATCACACGCAGATTCTTTTCTGTAAAAAGGTTTGCTGAGAGTAACAGCTGGCCAAAGCCACTGTGTTAATGTGATCCTGTATTCATAGATTCAGGGGTTACCTGATTCATATCCATCTTTACCACTACTGCGAAAACTATTTCACAACCTCTCCTGACCTGGCCTTACTCCTCAAGTCAATGTGAACTCAAAATTTAACCCATTTACTTTACAATGTTCTTGTATATAAATATACTTATTTAAAATATTTATTTTGCAAAAAAGTTAATTAATACCACCTGGACCTGGCAGCTACTAATTCCCGAATCTGTTCAGCTAGTCTAGACCAGACCTAATTATTGCCAGTCCTGTTCATTATCTTCAACTGGAAAACAAACCTGGCACAGTAGCAAACCTTCCTAGAAGTGGCCGACCTTCAAGAGCACAATGACATCTCATCCAGGAAGTCACACAAGACAACATGGAAATAACTTCAGGCCTCTCAATAAAAATCACTGTTCATTAAGGCTCATCTGAATTCTGACAAAACATACCTTGATGACCTCAAACAATGTTGAGGTGTAAAACTATACCTATGCTCAAGCATGGTGGTGGCAGTGTGCTGATGAGGGGAAGCTTTTAATTTATGGTTTAGGTAACGTGCAATAATTGAGGAAACATGGATTCTGCTCTCTATCAGAAATTCCTAAAAGAGCATGCAAGCAAGATAATGCAGCATGACAAAGATTCAAAGAATCGGAGTACGTCCACTTCTGAATGGCTCAAAATAAACAAAAATAAAGTTTTGGAATGACCCAACCGAACCCAATTGTGATGCGGTAGGACCTTAAGAAGGCAGTTCATGCTGAAAAATCCCTCCAATGAGACCAAACTAAAGCAGTACTGTAAAGAAGAGTGGGACAAAATTCACAGTGATGTGAAAGACTGATTAAAAGTGTTTGGCCTATTGCTGCTAAAGGTGGCACAAGCAGATTTAAAGTTTAAGTAAGCAATTAATTTTTCCACATAGGTAATAGGTGTTGGCTAACTTTAAAAAAAAACTAAAAAAAAAAAAAAAACGCAGCAGTTTCACAATCCAATCAATTACTTAAGAAATAAAAGCAACCCGTCAACTTAAAGTCTCTTTATGAATATATCCTGTTTTACTTGTGATATTAAAGCAATAAAATAGGTTGTAAGTGGTGATTCATGTTGTCTTCAAACAAAAGCTATATACTCAAAAATACTCTTTTACAAGAACTCTTATTAAGTAAAAACGATCATTCATCCATCATACAAATTACTTCAGCTATACAGCTAATGTTTACTTTCACTAATTCACTGGTTTAAATAACACTTGTTTCAAAGAAAATGTATTTCTTAGGGAGCTTGAGCAGAGCAGAAGTTTTTCATACTGACTTGCGGGCCTGCAGGGGGACGTCAGGGGCATCGAACAGTTTCACTACGGGTGGCAGCAGTAAGTGGAGGTAGTCATCCAGGTTTGCTCCAAACAGCTGGATTGCCATGAGCAGCTAGGGGACATAAGGAAGAAGTTTTCCTGAAAACTGTGAAACTGCATCAAGAAAAACAGTACATCTCTACCAAAACCTGTTAAATGAATCAGAGCAATTGCACAACAACGGGCACACAGTGAGTGACCCACAGTATATAAATAAATAATAGAAAATTGATTTAAAAGTTATTGAAAAAAATAAGATTTTATGCACATAAAATGATCAATGATCACATTATTATATAAATAAATAAACCGTACTTAAAAACAGATTTCATTTATGCAAAACAATATTCTTATTGTTTTTGTCTGAAATGTGACTCAATCATTTTCCAACTATGATCAATAATACAAAAAAAAAAAAAAAAAAAACTGCTATGAGGTGGCCTCTTGTTTTAGATGCTCTGGGGAAGCACAGTCAAAATCTAGATGGAGCAGCTCACGTGAATGACTGATCTTTTGTTTTCTTATCTGTCCTGCAACAACTGGCATTTTAATTTCTAATTTAAGTGCCTCTTAAGGGTGACCTCAGTGCTCCCAGTGACGCAGACAGTGGTTATGGGCTCTCCAGGCGTGCAAAGAGAGAACTCATGTGGATGTAGGGCTGAATTTCTTGAGTGGGATATGTGGGTTTGGCCCGTAGCTACACACATCTGTCAGGGGTTGAAGACTGGCAGAGAAGACGTCTAATGATTGAGGAGCTCTGGAAAGACTTTCTTTTGAAGTGTGAAGGGTATTTTCACAGGTCACAGTCTGGCCAGGAACTCATATTAACATATGTATATTAATTATAAATAAAGCTTATGCGCAGCAAATTACATATGTAACGTTTGCAAGGTTCAAGGAATTAAATATTTATTATATTCAATTAATAATTTAAATTAAATAAATGCATATGTACAGAATCAGTATGTATGAGAAAGATTTTGCCTTTCTATTACCAATAACAAAAAGACAAATACTATGTGTTTTTTTTATATTTGTTTAGTCTGTGAATATTCACTAGTCTGTGAAACCAAAAAAGAATGTATGCTAAAACAGTTTTGAAAGACAGAAGCTGGTAGTCAGTGCTGCACGTAAGAAGGTTTTATATGAGATGAGATCATCTGACACCCGAAAGTGAACTCAGCACATGCTGAAATAATGTGAAACAGGTGACACAAACACTAGGCATGAGGTTCTTTCACACACTGAATCTGGTAAATTACCGTAAAATATCCAGATCGACTTTTCCGGTAAAAACACAAATGTGCTATTTGCACAAGCAACAGTTTTTTTTACTGTTGAAATACCAATCAAACATTAGAACCAAAATACTGGTTAACTCTGTGATGTCCATCAACAGACATTACATTTAAATACCATGCCGTTTTCTTAATCCACCCAGATGAGGAGAAGTGCTTTAGTTTTTTTTTGGCAGATATAAGGGGCTGATCACACAGACTGCATTTTTGTTTTAAAAAATGAGAGATGTTGCTCAATAGTATTCAACAGAGCAACTGGAGAATGTAAAAGAAGACTGGGACTTGTGACTTGTGATTCATCTCACAGCACATCTCAGGTCAAAGACGCCCAGTTGGGACATGTTAATAAAAAAAAAAAACAAATAAAATCATTACTGTAAAATCAAAACTGTAATTTATTTATAATATTACAAGTTTAATCCCAGAAAACATCCAGATCTAATTTACTACTATTTTCTAAAGGTCCTGTTCAGTGATTTCTTATAGTAACTTACAAATGAAACTCCATTCAATGAAATCTCTGGATACATAGTCTGAATTTCATGAATCATAACAACACCAATTTATGCTGCTTACATCACAGACAGTTAAGTAAATCAACAACAAGGCTCTGATCTTATTGGATATTTGGGTTGTCACTTCTTTATCGCTTGTAAAATCAATTTGATTCACCCTGCCTTTAAAGTAGAAGAGAAACATGTGTTGTTCAAAACACTGTGCTGCCAAATGTGATTGAGGTGTTTTCCACGAGGATACAACATGTGTTTGAGACTAAAGTTTACTGTTATAATGTATTTCTATTTTGCAAAACAGCCCGTAACAACATTAAGATAGTGATAAAAATGCCTTTGTCATTGTTGAAGTTATACTCTTCACTCTTTAATCCCAGTAGTACCATTGGTATCGATGCCTATTACCCTAGATGCTTCACACCGTAGTTGTTTATTTTTCTTTATTCCATTCTTTTTCAACTATGTTTTCCCTCTGTTTCCTACTACAGACATTTATATTATCTTGGATTCAATTTCAGTAACATTTCATACATGGTTGATGGTTCAAGATGGCTTTTGCATTTGACCATTCTGCAAGTGAGTCTTAAGTGCTACGTTAACACTTATTTCAGAGGGTGCATATACCTTGATTGTGACGCTACGTCCAGGGCTGTTATCGTGCATGAAGACTCGCAACATATGTGGGATGAGCTGTGGCAGATAGAGTTTGAATTCTCCACCTAGAGCCACTACAATCTGCTCAATCAGCAAAATAATGGTGTTCTGCATGGGGTTGTTAGGAGTCCAGTATTCCTGCAGAAGAGAAAACACAGTATCCCAGTGTTCCTTACATGACCAAGAGCCACACCATCTGTTATATATATACTTTATTGAATAACTACTCGGTAGAGACATTAGGCGCATCACCAGTTCACTGGTTCAGGAATAAAGTTATCAAAGTTATTGATTTAGTTGAATTTAAACTGATGATTCTGCCTCCAATCGGTTCAACAGATTCATTAAAAATAATTGTCTGAATTAGGTGATTCATTTGAGAATTGACACAATGAACTATATGTTAATTTTAGCATTCATTCAACAAAGTGCAATAGAAAATTGTACTTAAATATCAATATACTGCTGCATATAATAATATGTTATTACACTGTTATTATCCTATTTTGCAGCACCCAGGCTTTCTTTGTCATTACATACAACAAACAAATTCAGTAATTAAAGTAAGTTAATTAACCAAATAACAGTAACAAATAATTCAATAAATATATATTTTAGTGTTATGGCACGGCAATTTCAATGGTGGTGCTGAATAGCAGCGAATTTTATTTTATTTTTTTAATTTGGAGTAGTGATGATGCAAGTGGAAAGAGTGAATTAAGCACCTTCATAAAGCAGACAACATTCTCTACTGGTTGGGTATTGAGAAAGCCACAAATGGACAAAGTGTCAAGGACACTAGGACCTGCCAACAGTTTTATATGGGTTTTGAGGTACCCAATTCAGGCTGCAGGGTGGCAGCAGGGGTCAAAACAAATGAAACAAGTCTTTGTCTAGTACACTCAATGGCACTAACACGCATAAAACAATTGCAAATAAACGTTTATGAGAAAAGACAAAAACATTTTTAATTTTAACATTTAACATTTTTTGATTTTGTATCCTAATATTTGTCTCAGATGAAAATCAAGAAGATGTGTGAACAAGTCTCTCACCCGGATCAGTGTGAAGATGTCATCCATGTATGGCCGGATGTGGATCTTGACGAAGCACACAACCATGCCCATCTGCTGAAAAAGGAACTGAAGAAAAAAAAATTAAATTAGAGAGATGCAAAGGGATGACAGGAGAGGTACAACCAAAACTTCTAAAATCAGAAATAATGTGCATGAAACTTGATTTGATGTTAAGTTAAACAAATATTCAAGGTACAGAATTTAAATTTTAATATAAAATGCTATCATTTTAGAAAACCTAAATTAAATCAAATGTTCAAATGATCAAATAATAAATAACATTTTAAAAATGTCAGCTCATTTGATGAATCTAATGTTAAATTAAATGTAATTTTCTCATTTGATGAAGCACTAACTAAAACAAAAATAAAATGATTATAATATTTTATTTATCAATCCAGTGTTCAAATGATAAATCAACTGTTTAAAATAAAGCAAATTACAAATCAATTGCTCAAATGGACAATGCTAATTTTAAATAAAATTCAAATGAATTGTCCACTGATGCATCAATAATATCGGAAGAATCAGTAAGGTGTGTTTGGGCTACAAATTACCATGTAGTTCTTAATTAATCCTGTAGAATCTAGCTTGGCAAAAAGCTAATATGAAATAATATGAATAATGAAATTCAAGGTTGGAGAAATTTTACTGTACCAATTACTTACAGACCCTAGAACTTTACATGAACTAACAAGTCTGTATTCTTTTGAGAAATCTTGTAAAACCTGGCTCAAAAGCGTCATTTGTTTGTGAACTGGACACCACTGGTTGGACTTTATGTTTTTGTTTTAACATTCTATTTTAAATTAGTTTTGTGGAGAATACAACCTCATTTCTGTGATAGCAGCGTACCTCTCTGATGCTGGCATCACACACTCTGATGACGTTGAGAAAGGTGGGCATAACTTGAGGCAGGAACTGCACACACTTCAATCCGAGCGATTTAAAAATGAAGGTGACGGCCTGCACGACCATGGTGTGATGATTGGACAGCGACGGGTCACGCAGGATGCGCATCAGAGTCACGATGGCAACTGCCGGGTAAAACTCGTCTAGTGGCAGGTTGCCCATGTTGACCAGCATCTCACTGGTACTGTAGTCAGCTGTCCAGAAAAAAACATCATCCAATATGTCAAATGTGATAAAAGTCATTAAATTTAGCATTATGCATATTAAGCATTTCATTCAGCTGTAAAATTAGTAAAGTCACTCATACAATCTTACACAAAAAGGTGTAAAATGTAAATTGTATTTCTTAAAGATACTAAAATACACACTTTACAAGTTTTTTTTGGAAGGGTAATCAACACCTTTTAAAAAGTAATTTAAGGAATTAAAACATGATGAGATCAGACGAGTTGGTAAATTGCAGGATTTGTGACACAGGAGGCAGCTCGGCCTGTTACTGACCGCTTCCTACAGTCATAAAACTCTGTCACACATACCTCAGTTAAAAACAAACTAAATCTGTGTGTGAGTGTGTGTATATGTCTGAGTGATGTAATGCAGTCATCTGTTTCCCATACACAGCAGACTGTGCCCTAAAATATATGTGCCATTTGATGTGGGGTTAACAGGCGATCTGGAGTTATTTGACTGTGCTTAAGGATTCGAGTTCTTTCATTTGGTTTACAGTGGAAGACACTGGGGTGTCTAAGGACTCGTTTCCACCTGGTATTAATATGAATTGTCTGAGAATTGTCTGAATCACAAGCGGTCATCTGAGACACATTGATGTTTCCACCTGGTGTTAATATGCGTCTCCTGTTCCCACTCACTCATTCGCTTTAGAGAGCCTGCATGAAAGATGAGACCACTCCATTTGAGAAATACTCTTTAAAAACAACAAAAAACCCATTTAAAATACACTGTGCATTAAAAACGTCCACAGAGTGCTGAACTCCCATAAAGCCAGTTGTAAAGAAGATAGTCTGCATGCTTATTAGGATTATTATGGTAATCTACAGACAGCGCAGAAAGAGGGCAGGAAACATATGCTTCTCATGATGTTTTGTTAGCTTCAAATATGCATTCTTCCCTCGATCTGGGCAGAATATTATACAAAAATATTCTGACAGTCTTTCCTGAACTAGTCAGTTCTGTCAGTAAATGAAAAGACAGAAAAATCCGTAAGACTAATATCAAAAGAAATGGTAACATCTCCAAAATAATTTTGGGAAGACTATCTGCAAAGCTACCTTAAACACTATGACAGCTACATTTATACTTTTTTTTCCGCCCACCATTAACATCACTCAGTGAGCTCACCTTCAGCTCATAAAGCTTCCCATTGCTTTATTATTAATATAAAAGGGTCAGCAGGCAACTGTCTGCCTGTGAGAAGAATTTTTCACGAAGTGGGACTAGAGAAAAAGTGCATATCCAGACAGAGCTGCCCCAGACAGTAACCTGTACTTTATCCCTAACGCATCACTCATGAGATATCCACACTTCCTGCTGCACGCTTCTTTATGAGACCCTGCTGTTAAAACTATTAATTCTCTCTGCAGCTTAACAGGAGAGGGTCTGAGCTGGTGGACTCCTGATACTCTGAACAACAGCCAAAGAGGCCAGACACATGCCATGAGCAGCTTTAATGACCTACCCAATCTTCTGTCTTTGCTCATGAAACAACAAAACATTTTTAAGCCAATCACCTGAAATTCTGATGTAAACATGCGTTTCACAATTGGCTGGATTCAGTGTTTATTGTTGTGTAGTGCCAATGCTCTTAAATCTGTTCATATAACAATAAAAACTATAATGTAATATTAATATCAAGTTTATCAAAATAAAACATACAAATATAGACCCCACTTTGTTACTTAAATAGTACTGATTTATGTTGAACTTTATTCTTGTACGTATAGGTGCTGTATTAAGCAATACAAAAAGTATTGAGTGAAAAGTGATTCTGTTGCCATGTGAAAGACTAAAACGTCTGTGTATTTAACAAATATTGCATCTAAGCCACTTCATCTGTAATAAAGAACACAAACACAGCACGAACGTCACAACAATGAGCAAAAAATGTGACCGACTGACTGCTTAGTGTTCAACGCAAATCACGCCGATCGGTTAAATCAAGCTGCAGCCAAATTCAAACACATCTAATGGCATGAGGATAATGGTGATTGGCTGATGGCACCTCAAGACCTTGCACAGTCCCAAACCCTTTGTTAACTTAGTCAACATGATACCTTTGCTTTACTATGTTCATGCATTTACAGTAGTTTCACCCCAGTCATGATTTAAACTGATTTAAGACTGTCTGTAGAGAAAAAATAATGCAAGCATGATTAAAAAAAAAAAAAAAGAGCTTCATATTTACACTTTTGTTTCCCCAGAATGCAGAATGTACATATTTCTCTCTAACTGAAGAGCAAGACAAAATAATTTTCTGTGGTATCTAACAATATGCCATGAATACTGTTAACTGGTATCCAAAAAAACATTTTATTGTATGTTCTGGACTGAGGATTAATAGACACGCTGTACTGGTCTACTGTGTTTACAACAGTGGGAGAGGAAACGTCTTTATTTGATAACCGAGAACGGTTTGTTCTGACTTTTGCACACATGCATATGAAATGAGGAAGAGGATGTATGGGTCAAAAATTTGTGCGAAGCTGTAATGAAAACTGCACTGTAATCTGCTCCATTTTAATCATTCAATTAAAAGACATTATGTGCACAGGAAGGATATGGACTTGCAAAACCATTTCCAAAGAGAAAATCACAAAGAAAAGGATGAAATACCAAGCTTTGTGAAAAGCCAAACAATCTGAGCCAACATGTGACCGCACGCTACCCAGGAGTTCTGGCTCGGTCTTTGGAAAGGGAAATTTGTGTATAAAGATGTGCTCTGTTTGCTCTGGAGAATGTGTGTCTTAGATGAACAAAATCTTATGTGCATCTGTAATTAATTGTGTTGATGTGAACTCACATTAGCTTGATTGGAGCCCACTGTGTCCAGGCATGCAAGCTCAAACCAGTAAACGGGTGCATCTGATTACCTGAATCCTGGTTGGACTTGGACTCTGAGAGGCTGACGGCCGAAGCATCACGAGACTGGTCAATCATACCGATGTTAACCTTGTGTTTGTAGGGATCCAGAGCTCCAAGTAGACCTAACACACGTATGGCCTAACAAAAGGCGACACAACCTCAAAGTCAGTTTAAAAATGCAAAAGGTTTCATATTCTAGAGCTATTCTAGAGCAGTGGTTCCCAACTAATGAGCTGATGAGTTGAATAAGGTGTGTCTGATTAGACAGTGTTGGGATACCCCAGAAACATGATGGGGAACTACTGTTCTAGGGTACATATTGGGCTGCGTCTGAAAGCTTAGGTATCTGACTTGTTGCCCTGTTGCCTATCAGACAATAATTCTGGAGTCAGTGTTTGAGGAGGAAGGTAACTTGTGAAACTGATTTTGGATATTTACACACAAATTGACTACTATGCTGCCTTGAAAAATCAATCAGACAAAGGTATGACATGAGCGGGATCTGACCTTTACCTGAAAATTGCAGTTTTCTACACTATTTTCAGTATACATTTTTTATTAAAAGCGCTATATAAAAAAGGTGACTTGACATGAACATTGAAGAAACTCTCATTCAGTGACAGGAACAGAAATCATTACCTCTCTCCTAATCCCCTGGTTCTGTTCTGTCTTCAGGAAGTTGAGTAGCACCTCCAGTAAAGATGGATACTTCCTGTATGGCTCCACCACATACCCAGTACTGGCTACTTTTTGACCAAGAGTCCAGAGTGCCACCTGGTGGGAGAGATGATGTTAAGTGTGTTATTGCATACATCAAAATTGTTCGTTTATTCATTTAGTAGGTGCTTTTATGCAAAGTTACTTATAAATGTGGAATATAACTAGTGGTTTATAATAAGGAGGTAGTTTTTGGTTGTATCTTGAATATAGTTAGGGATTCGGCTGTCTGACTAGGTGTACTTGCATATTTTATGTCTTTTACTAACTTTAATACACTCTGTTAGGTATTTAACACTCCTAAATGCTGTGTCATTAAATTAGCTTCACTTAATGAGGAAAAATGATTGAGTGTTGTTTTATTGAGAAAACAACATCTTTTAAGATTGATCCAGAAAGTCAAATAAAGCCCCAGACACAGTTCAGAGCAGGTAAAATATTTAGTTACATGAGCTTCTGTGAACTTTGGGTAACCTAAAACTAACCAAATCATCCAAACTCTATAACACTCCTGATTGCTGAAGCAGAATATGACAGCGTCATACCAATAATGAAAGCCTTGTGTAAAGTTGTGTAAATGTTAAGCACATTTGACTGCACCTCATAATAGTATTATAAAACCTTTCAGACTCAAAGCATGCAGTCTAAAGTGTCTCCAAATATTAGTGAAATAAGTACATCTGATGGTTTCCATCAGTGAAGTGGAAAGGAGAGTGCTTTTAATCAATCATATTTCTTTGCAAAAGACAAAAACAAATTGCTTCACAGAGTAAAAATACAAATCTTGTGACTATAAGAACATTAAAGTACTTTTGTTCTGTTAACAACAGAATAAGCTCACCCTCTCAGGTTGAGAGAAAAAGAAAAGGTTATAAAGCTACGATATGTTTTTGATTAAAATAGTAAATAGTTTGTTTCAATCTCTCAGGTTAATGCCAAATCTTGCATCACACTACCAAATAAATAAAGTGCATAACAATGGACCAAAGGTTTAACATGGGAATGAGCAAACCTGTCGCTTAGCTAATGAAGACGAGTCCTGCAGCATGTCCATAATAATAGGGAACAGCTCATCCATCCATTTCCTCATCTCCAGTCCACTCACCTGGTACAAATTAAAGAAACAGACAGACTTAAGAGCATTTCAACTGAACGAATTTAATGAACTTTCAGGATTGAAGATATTTTGAGTGTAATTTAATTTTGAGTGTGAACTGATGTATCAGGAACAAACTGCTGATAAAAACAGTTTGTAAGCTACAGCGCTTGTCCTAAAGATCACTCTGTCCTCTTAAAGCTAATTCAGATGGCATCTAACTATTTATCTGTTCAGAAAACTTCAATTCGCTCTTTCACTGAATTCCTCTTCTCCAATCTTTGCGACACCTACTCACCAAGTGTCCACAAATATTCTGTCTCTGTGCTACTATTCCCAACTCTCTACTCCACAGATCTTCTCTGGACTGTTTCCCAAATTGTGTATCTGAAAGCAACTGTAGATGATGTCAAAAGATCTGGCTAGGAAATTACCTGAGCAAGTTCTCCAATAGTAGCTAAAACACTGATAACGACTCCAGGGTTTGGATCGGGGTCTTTCAGCTTCAAGATGAGGGCCTGTGGGAAGAACAGGATTGGAAATCACAATTATTTAGTCTGACTTTGAGAACATCACCAAATCTATATTCAGAAAAAAAAAAACTGCCATTCATTTGGGAATCCTAAGGAATTATTGTAGTGCTATTAAGTGAATTATAAATAGAAATGCAAAAAAAAGACCTTAGATACAACAAAACTATTTTGAAAACAGTTCACCTTTAACAAAACATCGTTACATGATTGAGTCATTAATTGATCCTCTGCTATGCCCTGCTTTACATAACATTACAGAAAAATCCTACAAAATATATACATTACATCACATTAGAGGACATATTTTTCTCTTTTCTACTAAAAGCCAGCATGCTTATGTAGTTTTACATAAATTATCTACAAATGTGTTAAAATAATGTTTACAGGGCACTTTTTGCATTATTGACACACTGTTTTTTCTAATGAATGTTGTTCAGTTGCTTTGACGCAATGTATTTTGTTTAAAGTGCTATATAAATGAAGGTGACTTGACTTGACATCAGGAAAATAAATATTGATTCTTCAAAAGTCCATGGTGTAGATTAAACTGAACAACACATTTGACAACAACCCCCAAAACACATGCAGAGAACAGAGGATGTGAGTGTACCTTGAGAATCGGCTCCATGTAGGGGCGGATGAGTCGGGGGGCATTAGACACCAGGTGACCCAGCATGCGGGCACTCTGTTCTTTGTTTCGGCCCACGCCACTGTGTTCCAACTCAGTAAGAATCTGGACAGAGTTTTATTTTATTGGAAAGCACCACAAGTTTGACATTATTCAATTTTGTATCAACAGACACATTCATAACAGATGTGTGACAAAACAAAATGTTATATTTGATCGAAATAGAGTATAATAAAAACAAATAAAAGTGAACTGTTCTAATGAGGGCAGTCGCACAATGTTAATGCTTCCATGGAATATAACATCTGCATAAGTTTCTAGTCAACATAAATAAACGAGTTAGTTAAGTGAATTTGTTGATGTTTCAGGAAAACAGACTTAAGCTGCAGTGAGACAAATCAGCAGATAGTTCATCTGAAAAACCTTTACTGATTGCCATCTGTTACTTGTTGAGAAAAAGGGTTACAGCTCCTCTTAACAATTCTGCAGTGTAGATGTCACAGCTACGTGTCACATGCAGCTGCATGTGAATCGTGGAGGCAGCAAAACACTGGGAAGAGGTGGAGGGAAATGGAAAACTCCATGGAACAAGAGAATAAAATGTATTGTTATGCCTTTGGATGTCAGATGCGTTAAATCGTTAAAGTCGTTAGATCGTTAAAGACACCATTTGAAGCTAAACGCAGAAATTTAAACAGACGGACTACAGATGAAACATGCTATGATTACCCTACTTTTAAAGCATGCATTTGATTTAAACAATAGGTTTACATAATATACACATATACAGTTCATAATGGACATATAGTACCAGCACTGCAGTAACAGCATGAAAAAGCCAGTTATTTAAACCTATAATATTTACCTTTTTTGCCTCAGAATTCTGACTTTTTTTTTCTTGCAAATGCAGGTTTATAACTCCTAGTTTGGACTATCTAATTCAATTTAAGTCAAAAATTACAAGTTTATCAATTCTGAGGGGGAAAAAAGCCAGAGGTGTGGGATATAAACTAAAATCTACAGATATATACTTCAGATGCCAGATTGCGACAAAATTATCACGTTTTGCAATCTTTTCTCCTGTTAATGTGAATATTTTGTTAGAAGTTGTACGGGTGTACCATCTCTACAACTTTATGCCACCAATGTCAACAGTCAACACTCTCATATGTTAGTCTGAACCCTTGATATTTCAAATATACGAGTAGTGTTTTAGGATTATATTTCAAATATTGCCACATGTTGTAAAGCATGCAAATACCTGAATGAGCATCTTGCGCAGGAAGGGCATAACAAATGCAGGGTTCATACTGCTGAGACGGCCAATTGTGCAGATGGCCAGTTCGCGGATCTCAAACACTTCATCGTTGAGTGCCACAAACAGGGCTTGGAGGTTCTCTGCTTGTGCCAGGTGGGCATCAAAGCGCTCGTCCAGGGAGGCCAGCACACAGTATCGAATATCAGGGTCTGACAGGAAGTCACATATACAAAAATGATTGCACCAGAAACATTAGGATATTATGTTCAAGATCAATTGCCAACAAAACATGTCAATATTAAATCAAGAAAAAAAGAGTTTCTTTTTAAAGTGATAAAATGTTATGTTGCAAAAATGAATACACCCTCAAGAATTTAATTAAATAAGACTATATAAAACATTTCTGGTGCAAGTTAAAGGCACATTTTTGATGAGCAGGTAAGTATGCTGAAGTAAAAAAATGTAACGAGTAATTTCTTGACAATTAAATTAAATTAAATTAAATTCAAATTAAATGTATGCATTTAGCCGATGCTTTTATCCAAAGCGACTTACAGTGCATTCAGGCTATAAATGTTTACCTATCATGTGTTCCCATTAATTAAAGCATTACATGGGCATTTGAATAATTCTCAGACTTAATACTAACAACAATAAAACCACTTTGGAGAGATTTGTCAGGAGACTTAAGCGTGAAAATAGCAGCAAAAGTAAATGAAAAAGAATGGACTTGTAAGTTAACATGCTCCCTGAAATGATCCCGATATGATCCCGATATAACGATATTATCATATGTCGACAATGACATTGACTTTTATGAATTTTAAACCTACATTGCTAAAAATATTTTACATTGCCCCATATTCAGCATAAAGCTGTTTTTGCATGCAAGAATGAAATAATTTAGTTGGAAGGTTGGGAATCGAAAAGCTATTCCACATTCAGAAATCAGATCTTACACACGCAAGCACTGGACTTGAGCTCACGTTCTTGCATTCTTACACATGGATAAATAAACAGAACTATATCAAAACACCCCATAAATACAATTCATTATGTCTTAGGAACTTAAAGAGTTTAGTAAAAAAAACAAGGGTGTATTGGATCCATGCATCAGCCGCTGCTGCCAGTCATTAATGTTAAAGAACAAAAGAAAAGAAAATCCCTCAATGATCTTGACTAAATCATTTTTGTAACCTCGCTTTATATTTTATTTGCCTGTTATTCAGCGCTAAATGGCAACTTGCATCTATGTATGCGATTATTTTGGAGATTCGTTCTAATACAATTTAGCCTATCCCTTTGTAAGGTATAGGCCTCTTCTATTTTAATAAAAGTTAAAATTCAAATATATTTATTTTTTATATTAACGTTAAGGGTCTACATTTGAGTACACTCAGAAAAAAAAAAAAAAAAACATTGTATGCTTTAAAATAATAAAACCAAAAATTATGCAATTTCTGCCATCCAGGTTCTTGTAAAATCGAGCACATCAAAAATGAACAAAATATTTCTATGGAATGCAAAATGTTGTAATAATGAACCAATTCAAACAGAAAACAAATTAAACAAAAACTATCAACAGGCTTCAAGAGCTCCAGACTTTTAACTTTTTTTTTTTTTTTTACTTTTTTTTAATAGAAAAACTACATTTTCATTTAATTTATTTAACAGAAAAATATTTAGTGTATAGGTCTATTTATTTTCTTCATTTTATTTATATTGGTCATTTTATTTCCTATTATCAGAAACACTGCAGGTGTGTAAAAATCTGACGATGTGTGAATCCGGGTTCTGTTTTTGATCTGTTCTGTATGCTGCTGTTTGCTCATATTAAAATTGTTTGTATATTTAATGGGTCAAACACTAAATTAATTTTTTATTCCATGCTAATTAAATATTCTGATCTTATCAGTTAACAGTCGGTTGTTGGTCAAGAAAATTTACCGCAATTAATATCCCTACTCAGAATTGGTAAACTATACCAGAAAATATTTGATCAGAATTCGTTTTTAATCCCTGCATGATTTTAGCCACATGAAAGATGTGGATAGACATGGAAATTACTATATGACATCAACATGTATATATCGTTCTTACAATTGCTGCCAGAGTGTCCAACTTCACCATGATGAACTTAAAATTGGTTCTCCTTACAAAACGATTTTCATTTCAAACATAAATTTAACAGCAAAGCTAATGTTTTCTGTTAGTTTAAGCACAAACTAAGAAAAGTCAAACCAATCTTTGTGGCAATAATTAAGACCAAACTGAACATGGTGTGTGTTTATGGTGTGTGTTGGCAAGGGTGAGGGGGGTTGGTGGAGGTGGGGCTTAAGTAGACTATATTATCGGAAATCAAAGATATTTTTTAAGGCGATTATCGCTAAGATATTTCTGACATATCGCCCAGCCCTAAAACCCCCTCATTTTGAGAAGAGTGATGTTTTCTTGGAGAGGAGCAAAAAATGCCATGCAAGTGTCTAAGAGCTGGCAAAAGACATCAAACATCACTCAAGGTCATATAGATGTGGCAATCTGTCATGAACTTGTACAATCATTACAAAGAAGTAGTGGTGGGTGATATCAAATTACAATCCACAATATTATCACTATTCTTTTTCATTATGGTTTTTATGAATATTTTGCAAGTTACAGAGCAGTAAAAACTAGTACAACTAATAAAATTAGATCTACAACTAATTTATGTAAAACGGTTCTCAATGTTTGTTGAATTTATTCAAGGGTATAGAAATATTTGCTACCCTTCATTTAATTAACTTATTACATTTTTGGACCAATTGTACAAGTATAAACTTACAGAATTGTATACATAATCTATAAGTTAATATGAAGTCTCTCTTACCTGGGTCAGTGATGCCAACCACCAGTAACTTGCTGAGAACGTCAGCCACCACCTGCACAGCGGTTTGACTGACCACATGTCCGTGGCCACTGATCAGGTGGATGGAGGGGGTGAGCAGACGTGAGCAGGTGCGCGCTGCCTCCATGCGGATCTCTTTGTGCTCACTGTTCAGGAAGTGGTCAGCACAGTGGCGCACAAACTGAGTCAACGAATGACCTAAAAATTAACCAAATAGTAAAGAAAATATATTAATTTTTCCAGTGATATTTCTGCTGAGATCTATATGAATTTAAATGTTGTTTAAAAAATGTGCATCTAATGCCTTTTTTCCCGATTGTTTAGCAATCACATCTTTGGTTGTGCTGATGTAATAAACTTTGACGATGCACATCAAAGTTTTAGTGGAAAAACAGTTTTCTAGAGTAACTTTTGCTAGTGAATTATCCACTAACCTAGTTTATAGTAGTGTTTTTGTAATAGATTAGAATTTTATATTTGTTTATTTGTTGTTTTTCTTTACAAAGAAGTTGTCTATATGTGGTAGATTGTGTTTTACACACAGAGTGATGATCAGGTCAACACAATGATTTATAGAAATTCTATATTGATTAAAACAAAAACAAAAAACTGTGCTGTTATCAGCCGATACTCAGATTTTCTGGTAATGGATCGGTTCTGAAAAAGTGGTATCGAGTCAGCCCTAGTAAACATGATAGAAAAAATGCAGCGCTTTGTCAATGAGCTTGTGCTGAAGTGATTGGCAGCTTCATTGATTATAAAGGGAATTTATTTATTAATGAAATAAATAAATGATAGAAACTCGCTTTGTTCTCTTTTTTCAGAATTTGGATAAAGGTTTTATTTTGATGCTTTTTCATTATTTTTCATTTTTAATTGGTACCCACAGTACCCATCATTTTGTTTTTTTATTCAGTATAAAGCAGCAAGTGGTCACTATTTCTAGATTAATATTTTGTAGCATTTTTGCGTTGTGAACTGTTTGTTCTTCTGTTTGAAAAATCCAGATTTTTCATATGACTGTTTTACTTTTTTGACAGCTAATGCAAAAACTTTGAGAAATTTATTAAATATTGTCAAAATTTGGTTAATCTAGATCAGTGTCTGGTGGACGCAACAATTATTAATTATACAGGGCTTCCTTGACATACCCAGACAAATAACACACTAGCCAATTACGAAACTGTGACAGAATATGTTAAGGAAACCCCTGCTGTATGAAAGGAACTGCAATTGTCCAACTGTCTTTCACATATACAAAGCGAGAGTCACTCCCTGCTGCAAGTGGAGCATTTCAATGCAGATTCTATGGACATCACCACTGTATATTTTAGTCACTGTCACCATGAATCTTGACTATCACGTGGTCTATTAATTATCTACTTTCACCTGTAAAATTGTAGATAATAAATAGTATATGTGATAGTCAAGATTACTAGAAACTTCCAGGCTGGTGCGTTCAGGACCATGTTTGACAAAATTATGCAGGACATTGGCCAAGCAAAAAAAAAAGGACTCAATGTGTTAATGTGTTTAAAAACTGGTAGAATTAATTAATTATTAAATTAACAGTAAAGTTTCATTTCAACCATCATCATTGAAAGTGTATTGTACCTTCAAATTCAAAGCTGCCTAGAGTGCGCAGTGCCAAGGTGATGCTGCCTACATCACTAGCCTCCGGGATATTGGTCAGGCTGGGTGATGACAGCTGGTACGCCAGGCCCTTGGGCATACCAGGGTGACGCAGAGGCTTGTGCATGAGCACAAGAGAAAGCATTTTTAGTAGTCCATCCTGAATGTCCTTCTTCAGCTGTGGGATCTGCCTGCTCAGGTCATACAACACTGCAGTCAAAGCAGGACTGGGAAGAAGAGAGGCAGGAAATTAGACTCTTCTGGGATGCACAATACTAGTAAAAGTTTTGTGGACAATCAACAGCATTTAAGTTTTTCATGATGTTAAAAAATGTTGTTCTAAAGGCTTATGCTTAAATGTTTAAATTTAGTTTTGAAGACAACTATATATTGTGCCTATATATCAGTTTTTAATTATGCTACATTTCTATTAATTGTCTAACACCGCAGTAGCAAATAATATGTTTATATCTATGAGTTTGCATCTCCAAAAAAAAAAAAAAAAACTATTGCCTTGTAAAGGAGAAACTGAGAATAAAGCACTAGCCCCAAGAGGTTAAACGTATACTGTACCTGAGACCAACAGCTAACATGGGCTCAAGAAGTTCTTTGACATCCTGTTGAATGCTAGGCCCCATAGCTCTGGACAGCATACTGATACAAGTGAATACAGTAGCATCCACCTGCATGGTCTTCTGCCTCCTAAAAGATTACAAAACACGGGAAAGAGGGCAAAAAGAAGAAGAAAATCAAATACGTACATACAGACTGTGTCAAAACAGCTTAGTGTTAAACAGGAAAACAATATAATTTAAATAACACAAATAAAATTCAAATTCTGCTGTAAAGCAGATCTAAAAAGATGACAATAGGAAACAGTCAGTTTTTCAGTTAAAGTCAGTTCATTGTTGATTCAGTGATGCTATTATCCTTCTCAGTTCAGTTCTCATCTTTTAGGAACTTTAAACTTTTATATAACTTGATATTTTATATAACTTTTAAAAGTGGCTTACTGCTTACATTTTTGCAACAGTGTTTGTATCAGAGCTGTGCGCTAACAAAAGTTTAGATTTTAATGGTTTCAGGTTCTTACTTGTGTGCAAAGTCTTTAGGTGGCAGTGCAGCTTTGATGATCTCCAGGATCTTGCTGAGGTAGGGCTGAATTTCGGTCCTCACAGCAACCACCAGCAACCCCAATGCTTGAAATGCTGCCGTCCGCTCCTTTTCTTTCTTCAGGCAGCCCAGCAGGTGCCCCATGGTGTCCTGTAAATACTGATCTGAAGGCAGAAGAAAAATGTTTAATACATAGTCAATCAAATATAGCAAAAAGTGAAAACAAACAAAAAAAAATATATCATAATATGTACAGTCAGCCCACAATGTATCTGGCAACTTTGATATAGAATTAAAAATATCTGAATGTCACTGAATTTGAAACAAATATATTTACTGAAATAGTCAAAAATCAGTTTTGGAAGTAAGGCTGTGAGAAGGTCACAAGTAAGTGTACCAGTGAAAGTGTGAGGCTGGAAGGCAGCAAGTCGGGGCAGTAGGTTTAGGATAGTCATCTGAATGAGAGGATTCTTACTGGTCCTGTATTTCAGCACCCAACGACACACCTGAAACAACAGCAACAAAACACGTTAGATCCTTAGATGCCATGGGAAATGTCAACTTCCCTGATCACAGATGCACTGTTTTAAGAAATGTCTAAAGTTATAACTAAGACTACAATCTTATACACCACAGAGACATTATTTAAACAATACTGTTCACTCCTGAATATTACATCGGCTGAAATCTGAGAAAGAAAAAAAAAGTTGAAACCTTTTTATCAGGAGATATCTTAAATACATGCCAAATTCATGATTGTTCAATTAACTCAGAATTCGGCTTATATTGCATAGAAGGGTTTGGAAAAGTAGATTTTTGAGAAAATCAAAAAGACCATAGATATCCATGTGATCTTCTCAGCATGTTCACTAAAGATATAATTTTTTATCATGAATAAGCCTTAATAATTAATTGTAATTTTAAGAGATGTTATGCAAAACTACAAATTGACAATTTTTTAGCTTAATCTCAAATATGGGTGTATATTTTTTTTAACTAAAAATTCAGATTATACTTTCTCTTAAAGGATAAAATATAATTTTTCTGAAGTGGATTGTTTGAAAAGGAGAAGAAGAATCGTAAATGAACATGAAATTACCCTTAATTGATAGGAAATTGACAAAAAAAAAACCTTCCTACAATTTCTATCTAAACTGTACTACTGGGACTGCTTCCCTTGAGACCAGCTGCAGACAGTTCTTTCGTCTTCAGTAATAAATGCAGTAACTGATCACCTGGTCAAATCGCTCCTCCATCAGTTCTCTGCAATACCGGCTCTCCACCAGTGTGCTTTTGGAGGGAACAGGTACAGCTCCAAAACTGAGGAAGCCCTGTGGTGTGCTATATCCCAGCAGCCCCAGCAGAGCATTGGACTGCTGCGGCTGCACTGACTGAAAACTGGTGAAGGGTGTGATGTGGCGAGGTTTCGTGCTAAAACCCATCAGCTCCTTGCAGTACTTATCATGAACCATCTGCTGCTGTGTAATCTCCTCCATTTCCTCTCTCATACGCTGCAGGAATGAAAGATAACAAATAAAACAAATAGTGAATTAGGGCTGTCACAGAGATAATTTAACTGACATGAAATACAGCAAAGTATGGTGACTCATACTCAGAATCCGTACTCTGCATTTAACCCATCCAAAGTGCACACACAAAGCAGTAGTGGGCAGCCATTTATGCTGTGGCACCCGGGGGGCAGTTGGGGGTTCGGTGGCTTGCTCAAGGGCACTCAGTCGTGGTATTGCTGGCCCGAGACGTGAACCCATAACCTTAAGGTTAGGAGTCAAATTCTCAAACCATTATGCCACGACTTCTATCATCTGAGCATGCACGATTACCTGCGTCTATCCTTCTTCAGGTCAAGTCATATATTTGTGGGAAAAAATCAGTGTGCCATTAGCTATCAGTATATAAAAGCTGGATGCACTTTTTTAAAATTATATATCATGGTGCTCATTGATGTATTATATTTGAAAACAGTCACAATTAAGGATGGGCTGATAACCGGCTTTAAGGTATACCGCGATTTGAAAATGTCACGGTTTTAAAAACCACAATATTTTCCATTATACCGTTCCTGTTGTTTTGCATGTCTGTTTTCCAGGTCTCCTCAATGACTGAAGGAGTAGAAATCCCTCAGGCTAAGTGCAGTGTAGCAAATGGTCAGTCACATGTGTAGGATGGCCGAACTTATGGCCCAGGTATTCTTTAAATTCAGCGTTCCTTTCTGTCTCGCGCACAGCCGCGTCTGCACAGCTTTCAAAAGTATACTCAACCACAGATGTGCGTGGACGGATGAGCTCACACTTGCAGTACCATGGGGTGCTCGGCTGTCTGCGAGCCCTCTTGATGACGAAAATAAGGTAATGTGGACAGTGTGTGGACAGCCAAAGTATATTTTGGGCTTTACTCAATCGGCAATTGACTGTTTTTTGCCTTATTGCAACTCTCTGTTCTGGCCTTGCAATGCAATCATTTTCCAAAATGTAATTTATGTGAAAATATGAAGTCTGTTAATGCCCGTTAACACAGGCCAGAGACGCTAAAGATGGACACACAAAGAAAAATACTGTACCAGGAAGATCACTGTTCATGATGCATGAACTATTGGAGGAAAATCCTCAATATTGATTTGGTTTGGTTGATTTGAATGGAGCTGAGTGTCTTCTAAAAAGTTTATGTGGTATAATTTCACAAAACTTGTCTGAACATTCAGTTTTTGCTTCATATTGGGTTATTATTAAATCAAATTATGAATGAAATATAACTAAAATATGAAATGATATAAATTATATGTATATGAATCATAACTAAAATTAAATAACTGTAATTACAGATTTATGTTAAATAAAGCTGTCAGTCTTTAATTGTTTCTTTTTAGGAAACAAATCAAAGAAAAAAATAAACATTCTACTGTTTCTAATATTCTGTATGTTGCTCAAAAACAAAATATATTGTGTCCAGCTTGAAAAAATATTTTTAACAACAATACTGTGAAACCATGATATTTTTGCTTAATGTTACCATACCATCAAAATCTCATACCGGCCCATGCCTAGTCACAATGTTTGCAATTAAAATTATCACCATTTGAAATAAAATGTTCCCAAACAAAACATTGCGCTTGCTTTATTTTTCTCTCACAATCTGCTGTACTTTATATGTTTTTGCATAAGCTACGTGTGTCATCCTCTTCTTCTTAAAGGGTTAGTTCACCCAGATAGCAAAAGTATGTAATTAAAACCAGAAAATACATTTTGGTCTAAAAATAGCAAAAACGACGACTTTATTCAGCATTGTCTTCTCTTCCGTGTCTGCTGTGAGAGAGAGTTCAAATCAAAGCAGTGTATCACCAGTAGTTCTTTCGGACAGTTCGATTCAATAAACCGGTTGAAGAAAACGGTTCACCGGTTCTTTTGCGCTCTACGTAATGGCGACATTTGCGATGATTGCCCTTGATTCAAGCCTTCGGTTTACCAAACAATATTGCGATATTGAGCCACTGAAAATTACTGCAAGAGAAATTTCTTCTTTGCGACAGCCCTATAATGAATATAAGCATTGAAGCAATGAGTGATGTCAAACTTGATTGAAAGTTAAAAAAACTTAAAGGGGGGGTGAAATGCTCGTTTTCACTCAATATCCTGTTAATCTTGAGTACCTATAGAGTAGTACTGCATCCTTCATAACTCCAAAAAGTCTTTAGTTTTATTATATTCATAAGAGAAAGATAGTCTGTACCGATTTTTCCCGGAAAAACACGAGCGGCTGGAGGCGTGACGTGTGGGCGGAGCTAAAGAATCACAAGCGCCAGTAGGCTTTTGTGTTGAGCGTGTCTGGAAGCTGTGACACCGTGAGGACAAAACCAACCAAAACAAACCATGGCTAACAGTCAGATTCAGCGTATATTAATGATCCAGAATCAGATCCAGAGGCTGAATTTGAACAAGAGCAGCATCAGCAATCAGTCTCTATGTGGTATGTAACGTACTGAAACTGTATATATTTGCTAAGCGGTTTTGGAAAATGACTAAGTTCCACTTTGTCATCTTTTTTTTTTTAAGCTGTACATGTGGAAAGTGCAGTTTGATGACAGCTAAGTGATAGCTATGATAGCTAAGTTAACAACAGATATTTGAAGCAGTTTTACTCGTGCAGTTTGATGACAACATCGCATGTTGTTTACTTGATGTGCTTACACGCCGATAGATAAGTTAATAACACAGAGATATTTGAAGCAGTTTTACTCACCGCATGCGGTTCCAACACACGATCGTGACCCTTTTTCGTTGGGATTGCATAATCCTTAAGAAATAAACGATATGCAAATCCGGCATCAAACTGGACCTTGTTTGTAAAACAAGCATCTTCGAAATGCAGGGGAACAAATAAAAACACTTGCACAACTCCGTTGATGCTCTGTAAAAATAAACTCCATCCACTGGTCCCTTAATGCTGTTTCTCTTTTGGTAATCTGTGCAGGGTTGTCTTGCCCTGGCAACCAAAAACACCATTCTTTTGTGACATTTCGCGACGCTCTCGCTCTGATCAGTGAATGTCTGTGCTCTCAGTGCTCTGCTATACGGGAGCGCGCGCTCTTCCGGCAGAAGTGCGTCAGGACCCATATAAGGAAATTCCGCTCCATATAACGTCACACAGAGCCATACTCGAAAAAAACTTGTGACAAACCGGAAGGAGTATTTTTGGAACAGAAATACTCCTTCAAACGTACAACTTAATTTTTGAAACTTTGCCCATGTTTAGCATGGGAATCCAACTCTTTAACAGTGTAAAAAACTCAGTATGCATGAAACAGCATTTCACCCCCCCTTTAAATAAAAAGTAAACAATGCAAACAATTGAAAGGACAAAAATAAAAAAATAAACAGCCTAAGAAATAAAGAATAGAATGATAAATAACACAAATAACAAGCAACAAAAAAACAAAGAACCAAACAATGAAAGAACAAGCAAAAACTCAAGAATCATGAGCGGTATCTTACCTCTCCCTCCATACTGCTAATTCGCACCAGTTCATTGAGAATCAGTAGAGCTCCATGGACACGGTCATCCTTATTCATGCCTTTCTCTTTAGCCAGAGTCTCATCAAAACCCTTTTCAGCTTCCTCAAACGTTTGCTGTTTGTGACGATAAAATATATGGAATATGTGGCCATACCCATAATACACACACACACACACATTTAAAGACATTCAAAGGTGTTTTAATTCTGACCTTGTACCACTGTGGCTTCTGCATCTCTTTGGTCTCTCTCTGGGTGGTAAGGATCAGGCAGGCTCTGAGTGCAGATACTGCACCCTCACGGATCGCCTGTTTGGAGTCCCATACAGCATAGAAAATGTTATCAAAGAACGGCTGCACCTGCTGGAAGAAGAATGTGGGTGCGCTGACAGCAAGCTCTCGCAAAACCAGCACCTGAAACAAAACCAGCGGCAAGAGAATTCAGTTCACATTGGACAGAAGAGAGCAAAGAGACAGAAGGAAGTACTGTTAAGGAAGCTAAGATACACCAACATCCCAAAAATTCAACTAAAATCCAACAAGCAAGAACAATCCTTCTACAGCATTTATAAGTCTTAGTTCATGTTAATTTCAACATTTACTAATGCATTATTTAAATCAAAAGTTGTGCTTGTTAACATTAGTTAATGCACTGTGAATTACCATGAACTAACAATGAATAACTGTAATTTAATTAACTAACATTAACGAAGATGAATAAATACAGTAATAAATGTATTATTCATTGTTTGTTCATGTTAATTAATACATTAACTAACATTAACTAATGGAACCTTATTCTAAAGTGTTACCGAATCTTATATAAAGTTTAATTCACAACATACTATGATGAAAAACACTATGGAATTCAATGGCTACCAGCCACTGTTTGGGTACCAACATTCAGTTTTTTGTTTAACAGAAGAGAGAAAATCATACAGGTTTGGAACAACATGAGGGTGAGAAACTGATGACAAAAGTTTCATTTATGGGTAAACTATAGTTATAATTTAGAAGAAACATACACCAAGAATGCTACTTTAACTTAAAGGCTTCAAATAGTTACCTTGCGATTTATATTGACAATATAAAATTCAGTTGAGTGTTTCTACGCACCGCTGCATGCCGTCTGCCCTCATTCCTGTCTGCTCCCAGCCATTCTAGAGCTCTCTTCACCTCAAACTCCACATACTCCGCAGTGAACGTGTCTCCTGCCATGGACAGGTGACCCATGGCCTTCGAGGCCATCTCCATGACCACTGAGTCACTGGAGGGAAGCAGGTTGCGCAGGTAGTTGGCAAATCGGCTGATACGGGTGGCATTTCCACCTTCCACTCCAATCAAACTCACTGGAGAAACAGCCATTACACAATGATAAAAAAATGCTTCAAACAAAGCAATACAATGGTAACAAGTCATGTTCAATGGAAAATTATAGGTAGAACTAACCAAAATAGAAACATAAGGCCACATTTGTTTACGTTTTGATTAAAAACAATAATATATAGTAGACAGCAATTGTAATTGAGTTAATACTCACCTATGGCCAGGATACCACCTTTTTTCTCATTCACATCTGAGCTGGAAACCAACTCGAATATGTGGTGGTTCAGCTCGTCATAGAAAGTGGTGGCTTCATCTTGGCTCAGCTTAAGTCAGAAGCAAAAACACTGCTCAATAAACATGACCCTTCTCAGTAGTTTATATTTATGTATGCTTTTAATGTAAGGCTGTCAATTTCAGGTAACTCTGTAAATGATACGCTCATTTAAATCAATCACAAATTACCACACATTTTATGTATTATTTACTGGGAAAAACGTCCGATGCCACATAGGTGCTACTACAGGCACTGTAAAGCTGGATTGACTACGGACTTGCAAATAGATAATTTGCAAATGCCCTTTAAATAAGAAGTTTTTGATGACTGAATCACAAGTGGTCAGCACTAAATACAGGTGGAAATGGGATCTTAACATTCTGAGTGAATAGATTTTGTAGCTTTAAAGTACAATTAATCTATATTTAATGTATACAGTGAAAACTATGCTGTTTTATTTTACATTTGATAATAATTGCATTATTTATTAATTTCTATAGTATTTCTTTCCTGAATGCTACTGTTGAACCTAACTAAAAAGCACCATTTATTTCATTTGTAATGTACCTTTGTTTGTTCTTATTTTATTTATTTATGCTATTTCTTGTAAAATATTTTATCTAATATTGCTTAGACTGTTGATATGTTTTGCTGTGATACTGAAATTGTAAATGTGAAATTTCACTGTTGTCTAACTGGGTGTTTTGGTCATGCACATGTTTTATGCTTCCATTTTTCTATTGTTTACATAGTAAACATGCTTCCTTTCTTGTTTGTTTAAACACATTGCAGGACAAAACGTTAATTACCAGTCACAGGTGTGGTAATAAGACATTACATTTAGGCAAAAAAATATAGAAATTACTATGTCAAAGCTATGCTTTTGACTCTTCTGAAGAAGCTTAACAATGTATATATTTGGATGATTAGGGACACAGGTAGTACAGTTTACCTCTCTTAGTTCTGTGGTGACATAATGCTGGAGGTCTTTGGCAGCTTTGGCACGTGTGTCTTCATTTCGACTCTTAAGACCACTCACAAACTGCTGCAGGACTGTAGCAGTGCCAGACATGCTGGCTGATGGCTGGGATTCAGCTACGTGTAGGTCTGCTTGCAATTCAAACAATCTGCCATATGAGAAACAACTGGGTAAAATGATCAGATTAAATGGTTATCTCGACTTCCAGATGCCAATAAACCACTTTTACTATAACGTTACTTTTGAAATTAAGAAACATTTTTACATTAAGTATCCCTTTATGAAAAAAAATATGATATAAAAATATAATAATATATAAAAATCGTGAAGTTGTAGTTTTCTAATATTCTGTATTGCATTACTATTAAATGTCACTTTACATACTAAGAATATACAGAAGCATCTAAAGACGATTTTGTCATTTTTAAAGAATGCTCAGTAATTCCTACCACTGATGAAAGTAAGAGAAAGACATGTAGATCACAGTTATTAATGAAAATAATGTAAAAAAATACAACATTTAGCGGATGAATCGATGGATAGATTAGTTAGCCAAAGGTGCTACCTACAGCTAACGTTACAGTCAGTCGGGTTATTTTAGCAAGTGTCTGTCAGCTGCTTATGTAATATCAAACATAACATTTTATTGGATTAACGTTAAATGTATTTAGAAATGCAGTATTTAGAAAATCTGTATTTACCCGAGTACGTTAAAGAATTTACCACTGGATACAATGCACTCGTGAAACTGCAGTAACAGTGGGCGGGCACAACCTTTGAGTGACGTCCCGTCTGCCAATAGACAATTACTTGGAAACGCTTGACTGTACAGTTTAACCAATCATTCGCTCAGACGGAAGCGTCTAAAGCTGGAAAGAAACATAGGGTGAATCGAATTCACGTACAAGAACTACGTACTAAAAATTTCGTATAACATTGTTAATGCCATAGAGATACGATAAGATAGTAAGCCTGTACGTTTAGTGTTTAAATCATTAAACATGTTACCCTGGACTACAAAACGGTCTTATTTTACACAGGTATATTTGTAGCAATAGCCAAAAATACATTGTATGGGTCAAAATTGTAGATTTTTCTTTTGTGCCAAAAATCATTAGGATATTATACAGTCTATGATATTAACCCATTTAGTTGCAATCATCCAAACAAAACATATCTTCCAGGAGATCTATAGTTTTTTTAATACTTAGTCAAAAGTCCAAGGGGCAACTAACAAATAACTTGTAAGTACATATCATGGGGAAATGGAGTATACAGTGTAAACAGGTTAATAAATCAAGGTCATTGGTCTTGTTTTAGTGCTTTTTGCTTTCATAATATCCCACCTAAAACATAACTTAACCCTTTAACTGACATCGCTACTGTACAGTACAACTTAATTTGATAAGGAATAAATCTGTCAAAAGGAGGAGATGAGAGAGCAATCTTTCCACAGCTCTACTGCCCCTCTTTTGTGTCTGCTTTTGCCATTGTGGGTGGAGATTTCCAGTTTTCAAGAGACAGCAGCAGTTTACAAACTTCAGTCAGTCACACAAAAGAAAGAAAGGAAAGATAAAAAGCTAAAACATGTGATGTGATTAATAAATGTAGACCATATTTTTCTACATTTTATGAAATTGTAAGGGGCAAAATATTGAGGCCCCTTTATCCAGTCCAGATGCATTTCATTCGGTCAAGGACCCTAATAGATTTTATGTATTATAGTAGCTTGATTCCATTATAATGCTGAAATTCAGAAATAAGTAAAGAGTTTATATTTACATTATTATATGAAATCAGCTATTACAGTCAGCCATAGAATACTATGGGCCTAAAAAAAAGTGTAATTTTCTTTCAGGTATACCTTTTTATTATATAGATGTAATATTTTCTTCATTCTATTTATTTTAATTTAATTTAATTTATTTATTTTTTATGTGTTTATTTTATTTATTTTCATTTAACACACTTCTTAGAATTAAAATACATGTACCTGCATGTTTAATAATAAGTAAATAAATAAACAATTATGGTTGTAGCCTACAAATGATACTTATTTAAATAATCATATACTGTAAAAATAAAATTATTAATTTCATTAATATCAAGGACTTCTGTCTAGGTTAATCCATTTGACCTAATCAATATGTGCCTATTCATTAAATATATGAGATTTTACATATTTACATCACAAAGTATAGTATGCAAATATGTTTATTGAAATTTACTTGTACCTTCACTGCAGTACTCCTTGCACTTATTCTAAACTTGCTTACATAAGGGAAATTTTACCCAAAAATAGAAATTGTGTCATCATTGTGTCATCTTCAGGTTGCAAACTTATGAGATTCTTTCTTCTGTTGAAAACAAAATAAGATATTTTGCAGAATGTTGATAACCAAACAGTTAAATGTGTAATTTTTTTTTTTTTTTTCATTTAATTTTATTGATACACAATACCCTGTTGGGTCAACTTAATGGCTGCACATTGTTGTGCAATATGTTACACCATTTTAAGACAAATGGATTTGTTGTGTTATCATATTCAAGAGATTATAAGATAGATTCAGACTTTTCTGGGTTTGCATCAAATGTTCTTTGACTTTTATGCATGATAAATTTGTTTATGAATAAAGATTGATCTGTTGAAAGCAGTTATTTTGAGTTAGATGCCAAATGTTCTCCTCCTATTCAAATTTCACACTGAAGGGGTGAATACAACATATTTGCCCAACAGCAACATTGCCGCACATTCAAATATGATTTTCAAGAAAAATAAAAAAAACCTGGGAAAAATAAATGCAAAACGTTCACATAGGACACATATGATATGGATATGATTTGGATATGGATAAAAAATATATGAACATGACTATATGGATGAAACCATTCAGAAAAAAATGGCCACAAATAGGTTAAGTAAAGATCATGTTTCAGGAAGATATTTTGTAAATTTACAACCGTAAATATATAAAAACTTAATTTTTATTAGTAATTTGCATTGTAAGACAAAATGTCATATCCTAAGAAATGGAAAATGGAAAGCTTATTTAATCAGCTTTCAGATGATGTATCGAAAAATGCACACTTAAGATTGGTTTTGTGATCCAGGGTAACAAATATAAAGAAGGGAGCTTACAAATGTCCAAATGTTGAATGGGTGAGTTGTCTAAAAAATAAGCTATAATAAATATTCTACCTAGAGAGGTTTATTTTAAACTTTTTATTTTAATATTACCCTATTTATAAAAGAGGATACAAATTCAACCCCAACAACTACCATGGTTTATGTATTTAAACCATAGGTTAACTTTTCTGCAACATCCATTGACTTCCAACCAAAATATTGCACAACAGACAATTTCTACACAGTACATGCACTGACAAGCAAATTAACCAGAATCTTCTCATGCTTTGTTGATTTAAAAAAAAAAGTTTTGACTCAGTTTGGCAAGGATGTTCACGTATTTGATTCAGTGCAGTGTCAGGGGAAAAACAATGAATAATTGAAATCAATAGGCTATCCACAACAATATATATATATATATATATATATATATATATATATATATATATATATATATATATATATATATATATATATATATATATATCACTCAGTTAGAGTATATTTAATTAAAATAATCTTGAGAACAATGAGAATTACATGACCTTCAAATATAAAGTGTCTTGATGCATTACAGTAACTACTGCAGCATTACTGCTGAGGCAAGTGGTTGGAGGACTTCCAGAAATCCTCAGCTTTAACATGGAGGAAATCCAGGACATACTCTGACTATGTTGGTTAATTTAAATTTATAGCACAGTAATGAGGCAGCAATATATGATAGATAAGGAAGAATTAATAATCTTTCATTGCACAAAAGTATTATAATATGAAAGGCTCCAGTACAGAGCAGCACAAAAGCTCTTATATGCATTTTGTGAGCAGAATGATGCGCTTGAAGCAACATGGAGTCATTCTATCTGCGTATTACATCTGTGCAATAGTTTATTGAGACTCTTCTTTTAACCGTTTTAACAGTTAACAGTTCATAGTGCTCTTTACTACAGTGTAGTGATCTCTAACAGACATCTGGTAGAGAGTAGCATGCTTTAGAAACAGCACTAAACTCCAGCAAGATAAAGTCATGTTATGCAAAACCTTTGATTTTTATCTACAGATCAAGTATAATAATAGGAACACTGAATCATCTTACACTTGACTGGTGTAACCAAACGGAATGCACACTTTGAATGCTGAATGAAGGATGAAAGACAGCGACAGCAGAAAGAGTTTAGTAACGACTTAAATATGTACCTCACATTATAACACGGAACAGTTTCAGACCACTTTGAATATAGTGCACATAAACTTTATGGTGCTTTATAATGTTTTTGTATAGGGCTTAACAAATAGAGTAGTATACGCACAATATCGGGCCTGACAGGAACCCAGAGAAAATGACAGTATCGAAGTGATACAGGTACTGAATATTGGATCGGTGCATCCCTAAAATAGATTTTGTGATGACTGACAAAAATGTAATAATGCTTACATGACAAATAGCAAAGGCGTTTTGGAAAAAAGGAAATTAATGTTCAGTAATGACATTTTGAGAGTCTGAGATGCCAGCACAAAACATACCTAAATCATTGGGACTGAGAAAAAAGCTTCACATCAATTCTATCTTATGCGCAATTTGTTACTATTGAATATTGAATCATATATTTTTTTCATTATATTTCACTACAGATTATACCACAATCTTTTTCAAAAAGCATGTGCTAAACCTGGAGTGTGTGTGTGTGTGTGTGTATATACAGTATACAGTCTATGGGCTATTACAGTGTATGCACACAAACAGTCTTTCCATTCTTAAGCAGAGCATTTAACAGAAAACAACGAGGCAGGCCCAAGTACGTTTTTTTTTAAGCATCTTACATTGGTAATCTCACATTAATCAGACTAAAACTGGTAACAGTAAACACATTCATTAGCATTGTATCTGTCTAGGTGCAGCTAAAGAGGTTGTTGGGTGTTTGGATGGGCAGCTTGAGGAGATTTTGGGATGCTGAAAAAGAGTATGTAAGTTTTACACCACCTATAAGAGCTGTTGTGTCATTTATTTCAAATAAAGACAGATAGTGCTCTTCAGGCACTATCAGTCACTTACGTGAGGGGGAAGTCGTGGGCTGGTGGTTAGAGAGTATGACTCCTAACCCTAAGGTTGTGGGTTTTGAGTCTCAGGCTGGCAATACCACGACTTAGGTGCCCTTGAGCAAGGGACTGAACCTCCAACTGTTCCCCGGGTGCCGCAGCATAAATGGCTGCCCACTGCTCCGGGTGTGTGTGTTCACTGTGTGTGTGCACTTTGGATGGGTTAAATACAGAGCACGAATTCTGAGTATGGGTCACCATACTTGGCTGTATATCACGTCACTTTTTTTCATTTTTCCTTTGGAAAGGCTGCTCTGATAATAAATCAGATCAGTATACTACCAGCTACAGGTTCACAAATAAGAGAGGCTTTGGCTGGACAAAGATATCCAAAGAAATCCCCAAACTCTCACATTCTGTTTGCAAGACAATAACACCCTTGAGAAGACAGACGAACCTCCTGTCCCTTAACACACCACCGCCACCAACATTTTGTCAGGAGATCATAACACTGTATAGAAACTATTTGATCAATAAGCCTTGAGAAGCTTGGCATCAGCATTATGAAACCTGAACATTACAAGAAATTTGTGTTTATGCCATTTATTTTATATTTCTGGTAATGATGTGCCCAATTCAACAATGCTTATTATTCTAAAAGAAAATATTTTATGGCTGTAATTTTGATCAAAAATGTAGTAACTGGCTCCATTCAGATATGAAACACCCATATCAGATGACTGTGAAAATCAAGTTCCACCCTACAATTTTTTTACCCTTCATTGAATGTTCTTTCGGTTTACATTATGATAGTCAAGTCAAGTCACCTTTATTTATATAGTCAATAATGCAAAATGACAGTTAAAGGCAGTTCATCATTGATGATGAACCCGTCACAGAGGTCAGTTAATTCTCAGCACATAGAGACTCTTTCACCTAGATATCACACTATAGAGACTGTGTCTGTTCCACGAACTAGAAAATACAAAAAACGTCCAAACCAAGTTAAGGTTAACAATTTAATTGAGGTTCAACAAATAAAAAACAAATGCAATATGGATAAACAAATGATAAAGATTGGCTTATTGAATATCAGATCCATTTCTACGAAAACACTTTTTGTAAATAATATGATAACTGATCATAATATAGATGTGCTCTGCTTGACAGAAACCTGGCTAAAACCTGATGATTACATTATTTTAAATGAGTCCACCCCCCAAGATTATTGTTATAAACACGAGCCGCGTCTAAAAGGCAAAGGGGGAGGTGTTGCTTCAATTTATAATAACGTTTTCAGGATTTCTCAGAGGGCAGGCTTCAAGTATAACTCGTTTGAAGTAATGGTGCTTCATATAACATTATCCAGAGAAACCAATGTTAATGATAAATCCCCTGTTATGTTTGTACTGGCTACTGTATACAGGCCACCAGGGCACCATACAGACTTTATTAAAGAGTTTGGTGATTTTACATCCGAGTTAGTTCTGGCTGCAGATAAAGTCTTAATAGTTGGTGATTTTAATATCCATGTCGATAATGAAAAAGATGTATTGGGATCAGCATTTATAGACATTCTGAACTCTATTGGTGTTAGACAACACGTTTCAGGACCTACTCATTGTCGAAATCATACTCTAGATTTAATACTGTCACATGGAATTGATGTTGATAGTGTTGAAATTATTCAGCCAAGTGATGATATCTCAGATCATTATTTAGTTCTGTGTAAACTTCATATAGCCAAAATTGTAAATTCTACTTCTTGTTACAAGTATCGAAGAACCATCACTTCTACCACAAAAGACTGCTTTTTAAGTTATCTTCCTGATGTATCCGAATTCCTTAGCATATCCAAAACCTCAGAACAACTTGATGATGTAACAGAAACTATGGACTCTCTCTTTTCTAGCACTTTAAATACAGTTGCTCCTTTACGCTTAAGAAAGGTTAAGGAAAACAGTTTGACACCATGGTATAATGAGCATACTCGCACCCTAAAGAGAGCAGCCCGAAAAATGGAGCGCAGCTGGAGGAAAACAAAACTAGAGGTATTTCGTATTGCTTGGCGGGAAAGTAGCATATCCTACCGAAAAGCATTAAAAACTGCTAGATCTGATTACTTTTCTTCTCTTTTAGAAGAAAACAAACATAACCCTAGGTATTTATTCAATACAGTGGCTAAATTAACGAAAAATAAAGCCTCAACAAGTGTTGACATTTCCCAACACCACAGCAGTAATGACTTTATGAACTACTTTACTTCTAAAATCGATACTATTAGAGATAAAATTGCAACCATTCAGCCGTCAGCTACAGTTTCGCATCAGACAGTGCACTATAGACCCCCTGAGGAACAGTTCCACTCATTCTCTACTATAGGAGAGGAAGAATTGTATAAACTTGTTAAATCATCTAAACTTACAACATGTATGTTAGACCCTATACCATCTAAGCTCTTAATAGAGGTGCTTCCAGAAGTCATAGGTCCTCTTCTGACTATTATTAATTCCTCATTGTTATTAGGACATGTCCCCAAAACCTTCAAACTGGCTGTTATTAAGCCTCTCATAAAAAAGCCACAACTTGACCCCAGAGAACTAGTTAATTATAGACCAATCTCGAATCTCCCTTTTCTGTCCAAGATACTAGAAAAGGTGGTATCCTCACAATTATATTCCTTCTTAGAGAAAAATGGTATATGTGAGGATTTCCAGTCAGGATTTAGACCGTATCATAGTACTGAAACTGCTCTCCTTAGAGTTACAAATGATCTGCTCTTATCATCTGATCGTGGGTGTATCTCTCTATTAGTTTTATTGGATCTTAGTGCTGCGTTTGACACAATTGACCACAACATTCTTTTGCATAGACTTGTACACTTTGTTGGCATCAGTGGAAGTGCATTAGCATGGTTTAAATCGTACTTATATGACCGCCATCAGTTCGTAGCAGTGAATGAAGATGTATCATATCGATCACAAGTGCAGTATGGAGTACCTCAAGGCTCAGTTCTAGGGCCGCTACTCTTCACGCTTTATATGTTACCCTTGGGAGATATCATCAGGAAACATGGTGTTAGCTTTCACTGTTATGCTGATGATACGCAGCTCTATATTTCCTCGCAGCCCGGTGAAACACACCAATTTGAAAAACTAATGGAATGCATAGTCGATATAAAAAATTGGATGACGAGTAATTTCTTACTGCTAAATTCAGAAAAAACAGAGGTGTTAATCATAGGGCCTAAAAACTCTACTTGTAATAACCTAGAACACTGTCTAAGACTTGATGGTTGCTCTGTCAATTCTTCGTCATCAGTTAGGAACCTAGGTGTGCTACTTGATCGCAATCTTTCCTTAGAAAGCCACGTTTCTAGCATTTGTAAAACTGCATTTTTCCATCTCAAAAATATATCTAAATTACGGCCTATGCTCTCAATGTCAAATGCAGAAATGTTAATCCATGCATTTATGACTTCAAGGTTAGACTATTGTAATGCTTTATTGGGTGGTTGTTCTGCACGCTTGGTAAACAAACTACAGCTAGTCCAAAATGCAGCAGCAAGAGTTCTTACTAGAACCAGGAAGTGTGACCATATTAGCCCGGTCCTGTCCACACTGCACTGGCTCCCTATCAAACATCGTATAGATTTTAAAATATTGCTTATTACTTATAAAGCCCTGAATGGTTTAGCACCTCAGTATTTGAATGAGCTCCTTTTACATTATACTCCTCTACGTCCGCTACGTTCTCAAAACTCAGGCAATTTGATAATACCTAGAATATCAAAATCAACTGCGGGCGGCAGATCCTTTTCCTATTTGGCGCCTAAACTCTGGAATAACCTACCTAACATTGTTCGGGAGGCAGACACACTCTTGCAGTTTAAATCTAGATTAAAGACCCATCTCTTTAACCTGGCATACACATAACATACTAATATGCTTTTAATATCCAAATCCGTTAAAGGATTATTAGGCTGCATTAATTAGGTAAACTGGAACCGGAACACTTCACATAACACCGTACTTTCTACATCATTAGAAGAATGGCATCTACGCTAATATTTGTCTGTTTCTCTCTTGTTCCGAGGTCACCGTGGCCACCAGATCCAGTCTGTGTCCAGATCAGAGGGTCACTGCAGTCACCCGGATCCAGTACGTATCCAGACCAGATGGTGGATCAGCACCTAGAAAGGACCTCTACTGCCCTGAAAGACAGCGGAGACCAGGACAACTAGAGCCCCAGATACAGATCCCCTGTAAAGACCTTGTCTCAGAGGAGCACCAGGACAAGACCACAGGAAACAGATGATTCTTCTGCACAATCTGACTTTGCTGCAGCCTGGAATTGAACTACTGGTTTCGTCTGGTCAGAGGAGAACTGGCCCCCCAACTGAGCCTGGTTTCTCCCAAGGTTTTTTTCTCCATTCTGTCACCGATGGAGTTTCGGTTCCTTGCCGCTGTCGCCTCTGGCTTGCTTAGTTGGGGTCACTTCATCTACAGCGATATCGTTGACTTGATTGCAAATTAAAACAGACACTATTTCAACTGAACAGAGATGACATCAATGAATTCAATGATGAACTGCCTTTAACTATCATTTTGCATTATTGAGACACTGTTTTCCAAATGAATGTTGTTCAGTGCTTTGGCGCAATGTATTTTGTTTAAAGCACTATATAAATAAAGGTGATTGATTGATTGATTGATTGAATTCAGTGATGTCATAATCTCTATTCAGTTTAAATAGTGTCTGTACATTCATTTGCAATCAAGTCAGTGATATTGCTGTAGATGAAGTGACCCCAACTAAGCAATCCAGAGGCGATAGCGGCAAGGATTAGTACGTTATGTGTAAGCCAGGTTAAAGAGATGGGTCTTTAATCTAGATTTAAACTGCAAGAGTGTGTCTGCCTCCCGAACAATGTTAGGTAGGTTTTTCCAGAGTTTAGGCACCAAATAGGAAAATGATCTGCAGCCCGCAGTTGATTTTGATATTCTAGGTATTATCAAATTGCCTGAGTTTTGAGAACTCAGCGGACATAGAGGAGTATAATGTAACAGGAGCTCATTCATATACTGAGGTGCTAAACCATTCAGGGCTTTATAAATAAGCAATATTTTAAAATCTATACAATGTTTGATAGGGAGGGACGCGAATAAATATTGTGCTGAGTATCATCAGCATAACAGTGAAAGCTAACACCATGTTTCCTGATGATATTTCCCAAGGGTAACATACAGACAAACCTTGGAGAAGATACAAGCAGCTGGGTTGACACTGAATGTAAATAAATGTGAGTGGGCGCGTCAAGAAGCTGGATACCTTGGATACCACCTAGGCAATGGCCAGCTGTAACCACAGGTGGACAAGGTGGAGGCAATTCGGCGGAGCCCAAGACCTCACCTCCTTCTTTGTTCTGGGTCTTGGGCTCTGCCAAATTGCCTCCACCTTGTCCACCTATGGTCGCAGCTGGCCATTGCCTAGGTGGTATCCAAGGTATCCAGCCCACTCACATTTATTTACATTCAATGTCAACCCAGCTGCTTGTATCCAGGGCCGGCGCAAGCTCAAATGCCGCTCTAGGCAGAGCACAATCGTGCCACCCCCACCTCACATTCACAATTAAGGATCCTTAAGATGCATGTAAAAAACGTTTTTTTTTTCTATGAAATTACACTAAAATAAAAACGTGCAAGCATGTTTTCAGAGTTTTTTTTTTTCATTCTGCAAAAAGGTGAAAAGGGACCTGTTAAATGTCACCCCGTCCCGTATACGGGACGCCTACGTTGACTATACTATATTACAATCAAATTTAATCTAATCTTGACAAACTATATATCGTTGGAAAGGTCTAAGACTCCCAAATATATATTTTACCAATATTTTTTGTTAAAAATTATGTAGGAAAAGTAATAGATCAATTTATGACAAGAGTGCACCCTCAGAAATCTACATTACAAAAGGAGTTTTGACCTTTGTTTAAAAAAAAGACTTCCTCGTTGCCTTTTTCTCTATCACATTTTAGAAATCATCAGAAGTTATATATCACTTGAAAACATAAAATCTCAAAATTCATCCTTCAAAACCCATTTTAAAATCAGACATTGCATTACCATGTAAATGGCACATCAAAATCATGTTACAAAATGTTTTCAGTCATGAAATATACAAATTTAGGTTTGTATCATGCACATTCATGTCTATCTTCAAAAACGTGAGTGACAGTTATCAGGTTATGTCATGCTATCATGCTAATAGATAGTGTACAGAATAAAACTAAACATATGCATACAACTCTTTAGCTCACAAAACTGGAGGTTTCGATTTTTTCTTGACTGATACATACATTCACACACCTACATTTCAGAAGCGTGCGCGTCGGGCTTTCGCAGCGGCAAACGCTTTGATTGCGTCCTCGAGTTTAACTTGTACTTCTGAGATAATTTGTATCAGTTTAAGCTTTGAGAAACTGCGTTCTTCAGATCTCACAGTGACGAGGAGAGTCACAGCACTCTCAATGCTACAAAACATTTGGAAAATTGTTTTCCTTCCCTTTTTCACAGATGAATTTAAGCGCATCCAGTGGTTTAGATCCAGCAACCAGGTGTCTGCCCAAAGCAGTCAGCTCTTCAAACAATACATGAACATCAACATCCCGCGAGTCTCCATGAGTCAGGGCCTTTTCCAGTCCTAAGCAATCCCGAAGAACTATTGTATTCTCCTTTTCTTTGAGAAATGCGATGTCATATAAAAATCCAAATACCATGGGCGCCATGGTCTCTAAGCAGCGAAAAGCGCTCTTCCACGGAGGCGATTACTCATGACCAGATAATTTTATTAGTTTTGACATTTTTGAATATACATTAAAGTATTTTGCATGCATATATAGACCTACTAGGGCGCTGCCAGGCGGGAATTTTTATTCGAAATGTAAAGTTTTTTAAAAATGTTTTATAGCTACTAAAAAAATCTGTTGAAGTGCCATAAATGTAACCTATGTGAAACAAACAAATAAATTAATAATTCTCTCTCTCTCTCGCCTTTTCTCTCTCTCTCTCTCACCTTCTCGCTCTCTCTCTCGCCTTCTCTCTCTCTCTCTCTCTCTCTTGCCGCCCTGGCTGAGCTGCCGCCATAGGCGGCTGCCTAGTTCGCCTATAGGCACGCGCCGGCAAGGCTTGTATCTTCTCCAAGGTTTGTCGCACATGCTGAAGATGTTCAGGCCAGGAGTTACTGTGGATCACCACATCGTCCAAATAAGCAGCAGACCATTCCTCGCAGCCCTGGAGGACTCGATCCATTAACATTTGGAATGTGGGAGGTGCCCCATGCAGGCCAAACGGAAGGACCGTAAACTGGTATAACCCCAGTGGTGTCCGGAACGCTGTGTATGGTCTGGAGGCTGGATCGAGGGGCACTTGCCAGTAGCCCTTGCACAGATCCAAGGTGGTGATAAACTGAGCCTGTCCAATTTTCTCTAATAAATCATCCACTCGTGACATGGCGTAGGCATCAAACTTTGATTGTGCATTCAGTCTACGAAAGTCGATGCAGACACGCAGTGTCCCATCCTTCTTTGGTACGATGACCATGGGACTACTCCATTCACTCACCGAGGGCTCTATTACTCCTAGTTCCTTCATCATCTTGGTCTCTTCCTTTAGAGGTTCCACCAACCTTTGAGGAACACGGCAAGGCCGCTGTCTTGAGGGAGCTGGGTCGGTCAGGTGTATGGTTTGTTGACACATTTCAGTCCGCCCAGGTCCCTGGCGGAACAAAGCAGGAAATTGGTTCACCAGCTGCTGTAACTCTTCCTTTTTCACGTCATCTAGGTGATCCAAGCTCACCACTGACGCCTGTCTCTGAGCTCCTGCCTCTGAACCTTCATCCTCCACATCCTCCACCTTCCGTACTAGAAGTGACGTCTCTGTTGCCTTACCGGTCAACTCTCTCCACTCCTTCAACAGGTTTATGTGGTAAGTTTGTTTAGCTTTCCCTTTGTCAGGGTGGTGGATCTCATAGGTCACTGGCCCGATCTTGCGGACCACGGTATATGGCCCTTGCCACTTGGCCAACAGCTTATTCGATGATGTTGGCAATAGAAGTAGAACTTTCTGCCCCGGCTGGAACTGTCGAAGTCTTGCATGCTGGTCATACCATCGTTTTTGAGCTTTTTGTGCCTCTTGCAGGTTCTCTTTGGCCAGTTCCCTATACCGCTCAAGTCGATCTCTCATCTCTAGAACATACTGCACTATGCCTTTCTCTTCAGTTCTGAAGGCAGGGTCTTCCCACCCTCTTCTCAGTAGATCCAATGGTCCCTGCACTTGCCATCCATAGAACAGTTTGAATGGTGAGAACCCAGTTGAGGCTTGAGGTACTTCTCTGTAGGCAAAAAGCACAAAAGGCAGCCACTTATCCCAATCCCGTCCTGTGTCGGCAACAAACTTATGTAACATGTTCTTAAGGGTTTGATTAAAACGCTCCACCAGACCGTCTGTCTGAGGGTGGTATGGGGTCTTCTTGATGGCGTTGATACCCAGCTGCTGGTATATTTGCCCCATTAACCATGATACATGAGAGCAAGTCTGGATAGGTAAGTCTGAAACAGAGAACATGAACAAGTTAAGGGTGGCCTCTGTGGCCACGACAGGATCAGTCGAGCGCTCAGAGAGAGTTCGGCTGAGACGTGGAGAGGCTCCGGTAGTTCAGCAGAGACGTGGAGAGGCTCTGGTAGTTCTGCAGAGTTTAGACTGGATTCTGGAAGATCAATGGTGACTTGACTCTGCTCATGAAGATCATTGGTGACCTGACTCTGCTCATGAAGATAATTGGTGACCTGACTCTGCTCATGAAGATCATTGGTGACCTGACTCTGCTAATGAAGATCATTGGTGACCTGACTCTGCTCATGAAGATCATTGGTGACCTGACTCTGCTCATGAAGATCATTGGTGACCTGACTCTGCTCATGAAGATCAATGGTGACTTGAATTTGCCCATGAAGAACACCGGTGACTTGACTCTGTCCTTGAAGATCACCAGTGACTTGACTTCACTCCTGAGGACTAACTGTGGTAGTGCTTAACTCATGAGTGTCAACGGTGACTTGACCTGACTCTGGAGGGTCAACGGTGACTTGACCTGTCTCTGGAGGGCTAACGGTTGACTTGACCTGACCTGATTCTGGAGGGTCAACGGTGACTTGACCTGACCCGACTCTGGAGGGTCAACGGTGACCTGGCCCGACTCTGGAGGGTCAACGGTGACCTGGCCCGACACTGGAGGGTCAACGGTGACCTGGCCCACACTGGAGGGTCAACGGGGGCAATTTATTGGGCAATCCAAAATCAGAGTCAAAACAAGCCAGGGACGTAACCAAACATCAGTCCAAAACAGAAACAAACAAACAAACAGGAACAGGAACTCAGACAAACAGAAATGTAGCTGACGGCCGAATGGTTACAATTTTATCTCTAATAGCATCGATTTTAGAAGTAAAGTAGTTCATAGAAGTCATTACTACTGTGATGTGGGGAAATGTCAGCACTTGTTGAGGCTTTATTTTTCGTTAATTTAGCCCAGTGATCCTCAAATCTGGCTCGCGAGATCCAGTTTCCTGCAGAGTTTAGCTCCGACTCAAATTAAACACACCTGCCTGTGATTTTCTAATGATACTGAAGACACTGATTAGCAAACTCTTGCGCGTTTGATTAGGGTTAGAGCTAAACTTCGCAGGAAAGTGGATCTCGCGAGCCAGATTTGAGGATCACTGATTTAGCCACTGTATTGAATAAATATCTGGTTTTGTTTGTTTTCTTCTAAAAGAGAATATCGTGAATATCAAGTCATCATGATATCATGACTTTATTTAATAACTGCATTTATGCTGGCCACCATACATTTCAAGGTGTCCAGACACCTTTAACTATTACCTTTTAACAACCCTATACAAAAAGAAAATGTGTTTCTGTTATCTTCATTTGTCCAAACCCATGTAATGTAAGTTCATTTGTATCCAATCCTGCATCAGGGCTCTGTGTGGTAGCCATTTTAATGTGGTTTAAATTTTGGCTAAATGTGATGAATGTTATTTTGACAAAATAGCACATGCAAATTCATGGCTTTTCAGTACAGTGGATAAAATGGTTTTAAAAAATAGTGTAGTAGTGCTTTGTAAGCAATGTACAAATAGGTTGTGCTATTCTCATTGGAAGACATATTAAAATCTGTTTGAAAATTAATAATACTGGCCTTACCTGTAAAATCATTAGTACCTATACAGCTGTGACTAAAATAATGTAGTTCAGCAGTTATATTGCACTTCTGTAAATGTAGTTATAACATCAAAAGAATATATTGAAAATGTACTAAAAGTAGGACACCATCAAGGGAACCTTTAACATGAATTAGAATGCATGTAACCTTATCTGGTATTCTGTCGAAGGATCGTTACAATTCTCCCATAGAAATGTAAATAGATTTGTTTGTTGTTCACAGGAAAGATGGATTATCCAAGAAAGCCATGCAGTTTATAATGTTTAAACTAAATTTTACATGTTAGCAACAAGCCATCAAGTCAAAATCTTCAATTTGTTTATTTCATAGATGCCGAACCCCAGGAGACTGAAAAGCTTATACAAAACAGCCCAGCACTTGAACAGTTAAAAAAGGCTTTACACAGTATGGATAGAATACATTATATTCCCTGGTTTATTTGATTTTATTGAAAGCAGCGTTGTGATGCACAATGGCGGTGCAGCTGAAAGTACAGCTTCTGTCTCGTAGTCCTGTCATATCTTTCCTGGGTCCTCCTTGAGTGTAACGGTTCTGTTGAAAACCAACTGGGGAGAAAAAGGGGACAAAGATTAAGCATTGCTTTCCTCCACTGTATTTTTTGTGTATCTATTTAATATATTTAAAATGTAAGTGAGTGTTTATGGAAGTACCTTTTCAGATGTGCTATCAGGGTCAACAGAAAAATAACCCACTCTCTCAAACTGAAACTTATCAAACACTTTGGCCTTGCCCACAGAACGGTCTACTAAGGCACATTCAATCACTGTTAGGGAATCCTAAGAATGACAAAAAAGGAAAAACAGTGATTAATAAAACTATCAAATCTTTAAAAAAAGTTACAACCAAAAAGAAGAAAGTCTTTATTATTAGATAAAGATTCTGCAGTTGCTTGCTTTAGTTTAATATAGCATAAATGCATTAGTTTGTGGTGGTTAGTTATTCACTACTACCACTGCACATCAACATTAAGGGTAAGACTTTTTAAAAATCTTCAGATCAATAATTTTCCTTACAGGGTTAATGTCACTCAGGAATCCAGCAGGAACTTCAGCTGGGTCTTCTGGGTTTTTATGGAGAAACCTACAGACAGAAAAGAGAGAGATTGAGGATGGGACACTATGTGACATAAAATATTCAAAGTAAATTCTGGGGTTTCAGTACACAAGGAGACTTACAGTCTTTCATACAGGCGCACTTCACACTGGAGTGGATCGCTCACCCACTGAATGAATGCTTTGGGTTTTTCTACAGAGTCTGAGCTGGCACACGTCACCTCTAACTCACACACATTACCACAGCCGTCCTGAAATAAAGGATATTAAATACTGTAATTATAATGCATTATTCAACATTTAGTTCTGAGTTGATCCTTAAATTTGGCTGAACAAAAAGAGTGCTGAAGTACAATAACTGGGACATTTCACTGTTTGTGTCACTCCACCTGACTGTATTTGTACTCTTCAGTTTGCTTTCAGTCTGTGATTTAGTGGTGGGAATTTTTCAGTGACCCTTTTATGGTAATACCACGTAGTGTTGACAAGTGAATACAATACAAGTTAGTCACTGAATCATTAACTCACCAGACTTGTTCGAAATCACAGAGTTAATCAGGAATTACACAATTAAATGATAGATTAATCAAATCTTATAATATATACATTTGCTAAGCTTCACCATAACATGTAAACTAAATTATGCTTTGAATGGTGCATCAACTTGTGAAATGAAAGGGGAATATTAAATTAAACCAATGTCTATAACATTGACATCTGTTATTTGCCTTCATAAGCACACTACACTCCAAACTCACAACATACTAATTTTGCATTCACATGGTGTAGGATTACTATTAATTAATATTTTAACTGGTAAATAATTTTATAAAGGTCTGTTAAATGTCTAATCTACTGAAACAAGCAGGTCATGTGAACTATAGGAAAGTGAGTGGTCTTTCACCTTGATGACACGCTGTACAGAGATGACATATCCCGCATGTCTCAAACCTACTGGCTGATCTGGAGTCAGGCGCTTATAGCCCTTCTCCATCACCTACAGCAAATTCACATAAAAAAGCAAAAATAGGGTCAATTCTGCTTAAATGGAATGCTAATCAATTTATTAAAAAAAAATATATAAACATCTTAAAGAAAAAAACCTCTCTGAAGTCACTCTTCTCAATAAAGATGGTCTTTGAGAAGGGAACCACATGACTGCCCATGGCTTCATTGGCTGGGAAGTCTGGGACTTGAACCTCCTTCTGAATAGGGGAAAAACAAAGCAGTGATCCACTGAGGTTATGACAGTATGTTTATGCATCCATCTACATATCCTAAATTATATTTTACAGTGGTCAATAGCAACATATCATTGCTATCTACAGTCTTTGTTTTAAGATACCTAGCAACTACAGTTAATGACCTCAGAGGTATTACTTTAAATAGTTAGCATAAATTGATAAAAAGCAAGAAAGAGCTGAATGAAGGGAAACGTTAGGTTACTAATAACACCACGTCTACCAACCATGGCAGACCAATCGCTGCAGCGATCAGGGAGTCCTGCTCCCTGTATATAATCCGCAGCTACCTGCCATTTCGTCATTCTAGCATATCTCTTCTACGTGCAGAACAGGCAAGGAGGGCAATGTTTGTGAGATACCTCACTTCATGTTATCAGAGAACCGGGGTTACGTTAGTAACCTAACGTTCTCTTTCTAACATTCGTTCGGTATCTCACTATGGGATATAGACAACTCCCGTATTGCCGATATGCTGACGAAGCAGACTAAGAAAGGCTGAGTAATTATCTGAATCATAGCTCCCGACAGAGGTGAAAACAGAATAATATGAGGAATTCGCCCTTTAATACGTGATGATTCTTGAGAAAAAGCACAAAATGTCTCAGAGTTAGTAACACTGTAAGTAGTTCTAGAAAATGTATTTGCTTCTCTCTCAGTGCCGAAGACCAAACTCCCCTCACTGTTCTGCCCTCGAACACTGCCCCCCAGCCCGTGAGAGATACATCTGTTGTCACCACTTTCCTCAATAGTACAGGACCCAGAGGACATCCTTTCCTGAGAAAAGACAGGGCTCTCCAATGACAGAGAGCGCTCATGCATTCTGGTGAGACTCGCACTCTGCGGCTGAGACAGCTCGTGGGGCGAATGCCCTGTGACGCTGTCCAGTTCTGAAAATCCCTCATTCTCAGCTGTCCCAGGGGAACCACTGACACTGTTGAGTCTATCAGACCCAGTAGTCGAAGACACATTCAGAAAGAGTCTAAACTCTCTCGTTGAAAGAGGGAGAGGCAGTTGAGAAATGTTTTGATGCGCTCTTCTGATAGGAACGCTCGAAACCTCACTCAATTCAACCTGAGACCCAAGAAGACTTTTTCGTGTGAAGGAATTAGACAACTTTTCGCTTGGTTTATCTTGAAACCTAATCTCTCCAGATGCGTCACTAGTGTGTGTGTATCTGTCTCTGCTTGATGCGGAGATGGTGCGCAGATGAGCAGATCGTCCAGATATGATGAAACTCTGACTCCCCCGTTCCATAACGGTTTCAGAGCCGCTTCCACACATTTGGTAAATACCCTGGGTGCTAAAGCCATGCCAAAGGGGATTCTCACATACTCGTATGCTGTGCCCTGATAAGCGAACCTTAGATTTTTCCTGTGAGCAGGAAAAAGATCTATGTGAAAATATGCGTCCTGGAGGTCCACTGAGGTGAACCAATCCCCTTGACGAATACTTTGACACAAAGTTCTGAGGGAAAGCATTTTGAATCTGTATTTTCTGAGGTGTTTGTTGAGGACCCGTACATCTAAAATGGGACGGAGACCTCCCCTTCGTTTGGGAATCACAAAATAACGGCAGTAGAAGCCCATCTGGCTTTCCTCCATTGGGATCATTCTTATGACTCCTTTTCTCATTAAAGAGGATAATTATTTATCTAAAACCTTAGCTGCTTCCCCTTGGGCCACTGAAAACACCACTCATTTTAACCGGAGGTTTTACAGCGAATTGAAGTCTGTATTCTCTGTCTATCGTTGTTAAAACCCAGGGATGAACTGCGCATGCGCGCCAGTTCTCTGCTTGAGCAGCGAGTGAGCCCTTCCCGGCTTTGCTCACTGGCGGTGTTGTGCGAAGGGGGGAATAACGCTCCGTCGAAGGAGTTATATTCGTTATTTTTTGTGATTGTTTTTCTTTTTTGTGATATCTTTCTATGTTCATCCCGCTCTGTGCCCTCAGCCCTTGGCTTGGATGCAACAGAGAAAACTATTTATGAAGGGATGCTTACACACTTTTGTCTTTCCTCCCTCGGAACCAACCTCGTAAGTGGAGGGAGAGGAAATTTTTTGGGTGGCACCAGATGAACATGTGCCATTTCCCGTGAACACTGGACTTTGAACTGCCCACATGAACACTTTGCACATTTAAATTCCTTTTCTGTTTCCCCGCGGGAGGGAGAAAGGAATCGTTTTGAAGGGATGGGACAGAGAAACCCTGAGTGCTGTTTCAAACCCTTCTTGATGTCAAACTGATTTCTCAGGTAGACCGCCTCTATTTGTTCCCCTGAGGGGGGGCCGACCGGTGTTTCGCTGCTGGGGCTGAATTATTGTTTCGGTTTCACGAAACCAGGCTTTGACAGAGGGCCCGCGCTTCCCGGCTGTTGTGGCGGAGCAGGACGGGAAGGTTAATAATCAGAATGAACCTCATCTACCTGAAGGCCTGAAATTCGGACGGCTTGGGTGATAAGGACGAGCTGCCGGGTTTCTGGGGAGTCAGACCTCGAATGCTTCTCCCTCTTTTTTCTGCAGGTCACATTGCTGACGCATAGCTGTTACCGGCGCCGAACATGGCCTTCGAATTGATAGGGGCATCCAAAAACTGCGGCTCAGATGCAAATGATTTGCCACAGATGATTCTACAGGGGGAGGATCTGCCATCCCCAAATTCGAGAAGCCCTTAACAGGTACTCGGTGGGAAAAAGGCATATCCCAAAACCTCTTCATTTCAGACACATAAGCCGGGATGGCTGGAATAAACTGCCTTGCTGGAGGGAGACGTGACGAAAGTCTATTTCCGTCATACAAGTCTCTTTCAGCTCGTTTATCTGCTGGTTGGGATGGCCAGTCGATCGACAGTTTAGCCGTGGCCCTGCGACAGACCTCGATAAGATCTGTATCTGTCTGCACAGGGGAGGTTGAGCTCTCATCCTGTGCACACGGTGGACGCGACTGCATCGGGGGAAGAATAGCATCTTCATCATCGTCATCCTCGTTCTCGAGGATGGTCGACAAAACTTCATCATCGTCATCTTCCTCTCCCGCTAACGGATCTTAAAACAGCAGGGGGAAGGACAGGTGACACCTTCTCCATCATCTCACCCCAGGAGCTGGAGTCCTGTGGACAATCCATCGGTTCATCTCTGGGTTGAGCAGAGAGGCATGGGTCCGACTTCCCAGCTACTGCAACGCGAAGCCTTCGCTCTCGGGTTTTGACCGAGAACTTTGCACAGTGGGGACAGCCCTCGGTGTCGGTCAACGCTGCCTGAGCGTGTTTAGCACCCAAGCAGGAGATGCAGAGACCGTGTGAACCTTTCGCAGAAATCCACATTCCGCACGCACACGGACGAGGAGGACGACCCTCTCCTCCGGGGCTCTTTGGCTCTTTTGTATTTAGCCATGAAGCCTGCACTCTCTTCGTACGGTAAGCCCACCACAACGTGACCACTAGTACGGAGCTGTGCTGCGACAGAGAGCTCTTTTCCTACTTTTTTTGGTGCGTGGTGAGCAACCAAAAATAAGTAGAGAAACTTAAAGTAGAAAACTCGCCTTGACGCGTTAGTTATCTTACTGTAAGTGTTAGGTCACTCGACAAACGTTAAGAATATATTGCGTTTGGGACGTTACCTTGCAGCTCCGTTGATAAACTGTTTAGCAATAATTCTCCAAGTCTGCTGAGGACAGCTTCTGAAATCTTCACGGGGAAGAGAAAGAGAATGACGAAAAGGTAGGTAGCTGCGGTTCAGTTTATATACAGGGAACGAACGAATGAACGAATGTTAGAGAACCGAAATGCTAATACTTATTTATCTACTTATCTAACTAATTCATAGAAAAAGCAAAAATTATATAAACAATGTAACATTGTTGCAGCGTTTGTCTTTTTGCAAAGGAGATTGTAGATAGACTTTTTTTAACATAAGCTTTTAGCTAAACTAGTTAGATTTAATTTAGTTAGTTTAGATTTAAACTCATTAAAACATTAGGTATGTGAATATTTAATTTTCACTGGTTTATTAATTTGATAAGTAGTCACTTAAGCAGAATAATGTAACTCCAGTTAGTCATTATAACAAAACTGCAGGTTGCTGAAATGTTGGGATTTATTTTGCAATAATGACTGGCTAGATGTGGTGTATTACATGTAATGAACTTATGCATGTGTTCACCTTTGCTTTGGCTGGTAGGTTGGTGATGGTGACTTTGAGAGGCTCAAGTACTGCCATGGCACGAGGAGCGGTGTCATTAAGCACCTCCCTAACACATGCCTCTAACAGGTGTGGCTCCATGGTGGTCTGGGCAACAGTCACACCCACCTAAAGCAGAACAACAGATGCTGACAAAGGGTAACAGTTTCTAATATTTTTTAATAAACAAGTATTTTAATGGCTATTCATTTAATTTTATGGACCTTGCAAACTTTGACAACTCAAGCTAATCGATCATTAGATCATTTCTGTTAGATCAACTTATTTTTAATACTATTAATGATTAATACGTTTTCAGCTGTATTTTACAATTATGCTTATCTGTATCAGCAAAAAACAGTATTGGTGGACCAATACTGGAGATCAATGCTCCCATTCAATCTTTCACATGTTGATTTGTACTACTTATGACATAAAACAATGCTACCCCATGTTTTGTTTTTTCTCACCCGGGCACAGAAATTGTAAATAGCTTGTGGAGGGAACCCACGTCTCCTGAGAGCTGTGAGGGTAAAAAGTCTTGGATCATCCCAATCTCTGGAAAATACAACACAAGAGACCAACATATTACATCAATTTCCAATTCACAATTAAATGGCACACACACACAAAAAATGGATGTGTTACCTAACAATTCCGGTTTCCACCAGTCTAATGATCTTTCTCTTGGAAACAACAGTGTAAGTGAGGTTGAGTCGGCCATATTCCCACTGCACTGGGCAGTACACATCCAGAGCATTGCACAACCAAAAATATGATGATCGTCTGAGAGGGAGAGACAAAAACAAGAATGTTTATTATCTGCTTATCTTTCATAGAGAAACTTCTGAGCATGTTTTCAATACAGCGTTCCAATGTACTAAACTACAAAATATTTTAAGTCATATTGTGAAACAGCTGTTCACATTCTACTCTTTATATATCCCTGCATAACAGTTTATTTATATGCATATGGTCTGTTGTACCAACAACATATTGTCATGTGAACTCTCACATATAATTTTATTTTGAGATGTTTAATTTCTTTTGCAATAAATAATAGTTATAACATTCACATTGAGCGATAGCTACATTTGCTACAAAAGTTACTAATCTTTGTTAAAAATACAAGTCTTAGTACATGTTAGCTCATTAAATAACAGTTGCAACTTTCAATTTTAACAAATTGTTATCAAATATTGGAATACCTAAGATGAATGAATGTTCAGAAGAATTTTTCACTGGCAGTTTATGTTAACTAGTGAATTAACTAATGTTATTTAGTGAAGCCCTAATGTAATGAATTATTAAAACACTTTCAAACAATATCTAGAGCATTTTGTAGTCCAGATTAAAATGTAAAGATTTTTTTTTTTATAAATAGCCTATTAAGTCTAAATATTTAAATATTTGGCGCTGTGATGAACACCATAGCAAATCCACAAATTTGAATGGCTATTTAAATACATTTTAGATAGTAGTGCAGCGGCTTTATTTATGGGGTTTCCAGAGTAAAGGCTGCATTTTCTGCAGTTTAGCGCCATCTGCTATCAGAGAGTGAATGTGCTTTCATTCAGCGTGTCTCTCACGTGTTCCCCACGTATTTCTCATGTGTACTTGTGTACATCAGAGAGCAAACTTCTTTCAAGCAGCATACAGCGGTGTTGTTCAATTTGACCAGTTTATGGTAAAAGTATTCTTAAAAAGCATTTCAAATTCGGAATAATTTTTAATATATAATTATTCACGGTATTTAGAAGTACCCACAATAACAACATTGTGCATATTCATTACCATGACATATCGCATTGCCGAATACTGGCACAGGTCTACTCGGCACCTGGTCATGAAATGTTATGCCCCTTATCACACAGCCACCGGCTGCCAGCTTCAGTGTAAATATTGCATCCAAATCGAATCAATTTGAGCATGATTTAAACCCAGACGATTATAACCACTCTACGTTCATCTGCCTTGTGAAAGCTACACATAAAGCTTACCTCAATAAATCAATTAATGTTCATACACTTGTTAGTAAAAAAAAAAAAAAAAAATATATAAAAAGAGAATGTTGCTAATTATATCCTAAATATACTACATAATCCAGGAGTTAAAGCAAAAAAAAAAAACAACCTGAGCCTTAACATGAAAAGCATGCAATGACTGTGTCAACTTTAACATTTGAGGATTTGAGGATCCCTGCGCTAGATGGACATCTTTGACCACTGTGCCTTGCAGCTTTTTGTCATGCTTCACCATTCATCAGGGCTGCAACTCAGCAATTGGATACTATTATGCATGTCTCGTGTTACTAAGAGCTAAATATTTTGATTGGCTGACAGTGTTAGTTTGGGTGAAAGAGGAAGCTTAAAGCCCTGATAATCATTATATTTTACCTTAACCTGTCAGTGAAATTTTATTCAATATTTGCACTGTAACAACATTTATTTTTCAACAGCAAATCTTTAAACATAAAAACAACCTTATGTGCAATTACAAATGTTGTATAGAACTATTTTTAACTGTTGATTATTATATCTAAAAATATTTATTAAATGTAACAGTTTGGAATTGATAGTTTTACTAGCGATTCAAAGATTAACTGTGAGCCGGTTAATAATCGATTCAAAATGTGATGATTAAAATTGGTTGAGATGCACACACACACAAAAAAAAAAATCACAATTCAATTAGAGGTAAGAGTTTATATTTATGTATATCTGAGGGGAACTTACTGTCTTTAGAAAAGTTTAATAAGTGCAGAGCTGCTTTTATGACAGCAGAAACCAAGGAAACGCTTTAAGCGCCACCTGCTGGCAGAGAGTGAATCTACATCTCATGCAGTTATTTTTTTATGTATAGTTTTACAAAACTGAAGTACACCATTCTGTTTTTGCTTCAAATGTTTAGAGTAAAAACTGCTCATGTTGCATGTATGCAGCATATTTGTTTGGATCATGATTAAAATGCAGTGGTTGCCTCTAATGTTAAATTCAAAGAGTCAACAAAGCCTTATTTTGCCTATATGAAGACATTTATTTTATTTGTGTTATTTATTTGATTTGGGGCTTGTTTAAAATTTGAATTTAGTATTGTTATTTACATTTAAATTATATTTAAATTTGGTTATTTAGCAGAAGCTTTTATCCAAAGCGACTTACAAATGAGGACATTAGAAGCAATTAAATCCAACAAAAGAGCAATGATATGCAAGTGTTATAATATTATAGCATTACATTCCATTTTCACAAAGAAACGTGCAGCATTTTATCCAAGCAATAATAAAATGACATTTAATTTATAATTTGTCTTAAATATCATTTTGTAAAAAAAACAAAAAATTAAAATCGTATTTTGAAATCAAAATCATGAATAGAATCGAATCATGAGTTGAGTGAATTGTTACATCCCTACCTTTAAAGTCAAGTTGCCAACTGTACAGTTTCCTTAAGAAAACTGATCTGATCTGATATATATCCACATTAATCAGAACTAAATAGAATTAAAGTTGGAATCAAACAGCAATGAGGAACTTGTAAATTGGATTCAAAATGAAATCGGTGTCATTACACACTTGAAACACTGAAATAATACAGATAAAATAAAAGGCATTAAGGTTGAGTGACATACCTGGACTGAAACTCTTTGGTGCACAGTGAGTGTGTGATGTTCTCAATGGAGTCACACAGACAGTGCGTGTAATCATATGTGGGGTATATACACCTGTAAACATGATATAAGATAATAACAGCACAACAATAATAAACAAAAACCACACCATGTGAGCAAAATAAGGTTTCTTACCAAGTGTCTCCTGTCCTGTGATGTGGCGTGTATTTGATCCGATATGCCACAGGGTCCATTTTTCCATCTTCCATCACCATCTTCATTCTGAGAGTGACTTCTCCCTCTGCAAACATGCCTTTTCTCATCCTGTCAAACAAAATCAGAGATTCTTCCACGGGTCGCTCTCTCCAGGGGGACGGAGGGACATTGTGACCCTTGAGTTCCTCTCCACGCTGGTGGCACACGTATGCATGACCCCTGACACACAAACAAAAAGGAATTGTTAGTTAATCATATAAACCACATCAATGTAACTGATCTGGTAATTTCACTGCTCAAAAAAAAACTGATGCCCTGATTTTTGATGTCATTTTAAATCCAAACCTAAATGGGTCGATCATTTTGGCATCCATTGACCATTGTCATATATTTTTATTTTCAACAAATATCACAATGTACAACATAAGTAAAGATTTTCAACTTGAGTATTTCATTATCAAGATTTAAGCATTCCATTACAGACTTAAAAATGAGGACAACAGAAGCAATCAGTTGCAGTATTAAAATACCTAAAAACAGTTTCAAAACTAAAAATCTTTATAAATTCTACCTATACACATAAAAATAGGAATTACATAGAAATGACAAATGCATACAACAAAATTTAAAAACTTAACATTTAAATGAAAAACAAAAAATAAAGCTTTTTTTATATTAAAATATTAAAGAACAAAAGGTATAAGAGTATAATAAAGACTCTAACATAAGTCAAACACCTGTAATAATAATAATAATAATTTATTTTTACATTTATGACTAAAAATTACTGTAAAATAACAGTGGAAAAAATATTGAGGCACACAAGTTATTTCAAAGTCTGGGACATCCTGAGGCATCAGGTTTGTAATCCCACCTGCGAATGAGATCAACAGCAAGATCGTAGAGTATCTGGAAGTTATCAGAGGCATGTGTGACAGCGTATGGTTTGTACCCTGAGTGAAAGAAAAGAACAAACAAGCAAACATCCATATGTGAAGTTCAGCTTTGAAATGTTATAATATTTGTCTAATACAAAACCCTTTCTTTATCTTTTTCCTTTTAAATCTTGTTCTAAAATCTGTTTAAGTACATAATACATTGGAAGCACACACTGCCACAAAGAGTAGTATAGCAGGCTTTGTCTGCTTTTCATGCTTTTCATGTTTGTGTGAACTTCTAATTGAATACCAGCTGTAAACAGCAATCTGGTAGACTGACTGCTCAGACACATCAGATCTTAATACTCACCAAGCCACTCCACCATTTCTCTGATGGCAGTAAAGTACTTCTCCTCCTCTTTCTCAGGGTTTGTGTCATCATACCGCAGGAAACAGATGCCATTATTGGCCTACAAACCGATACACAAATTCAGAAAAAGATTTCTTGTTAGACATACATTGTTATGTGTTATGTATATGTGTGTGTGTGTTTGTGTGTCTACCTTGGCAAAACCAAAATTAAAATTGATTGCTTTGGCATGACCAATATGCAGAATCCCATTAGGCTCAGGGGGAAAGCGGGTGCGGACCTACGAAGAAGTGAGAAAAGCAAGATTCAGATGTAAACAAAATATTTTGTCAATATGAATTAACTCAATTTCTTAATTCGTGTTCCTGGTCTTATTGTGCAATTCATCAGTGACTTTACTTCAAAAGACAAAAAAAAAAAATACAAATAAATAAATAAAAACCTACTGAACATTTACATTTAGTTATTTAGCAGACGCTTTTATCCAAAGCGACTTCCAAATGTCAATGGAAGCAATCAAAATCAGCAAAAGAGCAATGATATACAAGTGCTATAACAAGTCTCAGTTAGCTTAATTCAGTACACATAGCAAGGGCTTTTAAACAATATAATAAATAAAAATAAAACAGATAGAATAGAAAAAGAATAGAGCAAGCTAGTGTTAGGGGTCTTTTTTTGTTTTTGTTAATTGTATAATAAACGAAAAGAACAGAATACAAAAAGATTAGAAAGTTTACAATAGTAGTGAAGCATGAAAACTGAAAATTCAGGTGCAAAATTTTAATTGCACATAACACAGTTATGTCAACTCTTTAATAATTATGTTTCTACTCTAATTTGGCCTTTAAATAAATATTTATACAGTGACCGTAATAAAAGCTTGCTTTCATGACAGATACATTAAATAATGAATACAACAGGCTAAATAAAAATATAATTGCAATTTCTAGTTTTGGACGAAAATTTTCAGGTTGTCGAAATTTCAGCACGTCACTACAAAATAATAATAATAATAAAAAAACTGTTTAGCTTCTTAATATTGATCCAAGTGTAATAACCTCTACTGCCTCTGCTGACACCTAGGCTATGCTGACTCATACCTGTCCTCCAGTCTCTTCCAAGTGCTTCTTCAGCAAATTCATGGTGTTGGGAGTTACAACATATCCCTCGGTCTTGTAATTCTCCCCTAGAGAGAGAGAACAATAAACCACATTATTAACTTTTAGCCAATTACATTATACATAACTGTGCACACAGAGATTCTGTTTCAAAATCTACAGAATCTATGAAGCTGCCAATGATTCCTGGACACAGAGATGTTAACGGTCTCACCTGGCTTATGGAACTTGAGCGCCTCTCCTCTCAGCTGCTCCATCAGTGATTTCCCCTCTGTGGTCGCTTGACCTACAAAGATAAAGAGATACATATATATACACATACATATATACACAAACACACACACACACACACATTGAGAGAGAGAGAGAGAGAGAGAGAAATTTATGAAGAAAAAGTTTGGGTAATCCGGATACTTTTGAAAATGAATATTTTTCTGTCCATTCTGTCCACACTGAGATGGTGTTTTTACCTGGTGAAAATTGAGCTCATCAAAGATGCTCTCTGAAGTGGATACATTTGAAAACACTGTTTTTGCATTGTGTTGACTAAGAAAACTGAGGTATTTGAAAACGATGATGTATAGAATATGTAGAAATATCTGTTTATACCATTATGTGCTGCTAAAGGTATGTTACTTTATTGCTGTGTGACATAATCCATGTGCCTGTATGATGGGACCCAGTGTTGTCATGTGTATGTAGAAGAGGAGGGGTCCAAGAACTGATCCCTGAGGAACCCAAGTGACAAGTTGAAGTGCTTTGGATACCTCCCCTCACCAAGCCACCCTGAAAGACCTATCAGTAAAATAGGATTCAAACCAGAAAGGAGGAATCCCAGTGACGCCCAGTAATGAGAGGGCAGACAGAAGGATATGATTATTGACAGTGTCAAAACCAGCAGATAGATCCAGCCGAATAAGAACTGATGGTTTGGGATCCTTTTTTGCAATCCGCAGTGCTTCCGTGATTGATAATAGCGCAGTCTAGCGTTATTGATTATGTTATGATATGCACTAAAAGATGCATATCAGTCTGTCCCACGGGCACCCTCAGGGCTCTCTGATCAATGCCTGGATCATCTTATACCAACCTACAGGCAAAATCTTAAATCTGCTAAACCTATAGTAAAGCCTGTAAAGTGATGGACCAATGAAACTGAGTGGGCTTTAAAAGCCTGTTTCGCCCTCACTGATTGGAGTGTTTGAAGCTCTGGATGTATACAGTTCTTGAATGGTGGGCAGGGGAGCACCAATAATCCTTTCAGCAGTCTGAACCAGTTCTCGGTAGTCTTCTGATGTCTGATTTTGTAGCTGAACCAAAACAGACAGTTATTGAAATGCACGGGACAGACTCGATAACAGCTGAGTAGAACTGTTTTAGCAGCTCCTGTGGCAGGTTAAACTTCCTCAAATGGAGAAGTACGTACAACCTTTGTTGGTCCTTTTTAACAATGGAGTCAATGTGATTGTCCCTCTTCAGGTCCTGAGAGATGGTGGTTCCCAGGAATCTGAATGACTCCACTGCAGCCACAGTGCTGTCTATGATGGTGAGTGGGGGGAGTGCAGGGAGGTTTTCACCATCATCTCCACTGTTTTGGGCATGTTCAGCTCCAGGTTGTTAAGACTGCACCAGACAACCAGCTGCTCAACCTCTTGTCTGTAAGCAGACTCATCACCGTCCTGGATGAGGCCGATGACTGTAGTGTCATCTGCAAACTTCAGGAGCTTGACAGAGGGGTCTTTAGAGGTGCAGTCGTTGGTGTACAGGGAGAAGAGCAGAGGGGAGAGAACACATCCCTGAGGGGCTCCAGTGTTGGTGGAGCAGCTGTTTGACATGAATTTCCCAAGTCTCACTAGCTGTTGCCTATCTGTCAGAAAGCTGGTGATCCACTGACATATAGAGCTAGGAACAGAGATCTGGTTCAGTTTGGTCAGCAGGGATGTTGTGATGATGGTGTTGTAAGCCAAACTAAAGTCCACAAACAGCATCCTCACATAAGTCCTTGTTTTGTCTAGATGTTGCAGGATGATGTTTACTGCATCATCCATGGACCTGTTAGCTCGGTAAGAAAACTGCACTTGGGGTCCAGTAAGGTTCCAGTGATGTCCTTCAGATAAGCCAGAACCAGTTTTTCAAACAACTTCATGATGACAGACGTTAGAGCCACAGGTCTGTAGTCGTTAAGTCTTGTTATCTTGGGATTCTTTGAAACGGGGATGATGGTAGAGCGTTTGAAGCAGGAAGGGACTTCACACAACTGTAGAGATCTGTTGAAGATCTGTAAAAAGATGTGGGCCAGCTGGTCAGCAAAAGTTTTCGGACAGGCTGGTGTAACACAATATGGGCCTGGTGCCTTTCTTCTTCTGTTCTGCATCCGAGTTTTGCTGTTAACCATGGCATATCATTGTTGAATGTTAAGTAAGTCCTGGTAGGAATGCCTATATCCTTACAGAAACTAATATAGGATGTTACAGTCTCTGTGAGTTAGTCCAGATCAGTTCAGCAGTAGCAGCTTCAAAAACACTCCAATCAGTGAGGTCGAAACAGGCTTTTAAAGCCCACTCTGTTTCATTGGTCCATCTCTTTACAGTCTTTCCTACAGGTTTAGCAGATTTAGGTTTTTGCCTGTGGGTTTGTATAAGATGAACCAGGCAGTGATCAGACAGCCCCAAAGCTGCTAGTGTATATGCATGTTTTTACTGTCTCTGGTGGCACATGTTTCTTCTGCACAATCTGACTTTGCTGCAGCCTGGAATTTAACAACTGGTTTCGTCTGATCAGAGGAGAACTGACCCCCCAACCGAGCCTGGTTTCTCCCAAGGTTTTTTTCTCCATTCTGTCACAGATGGAGTTTCGGTTCCTTGCCGCTGTCGCCTCTGGCTTGCTTAGTTGGTGACACTTCATCTACAGTGATATCGTTGACTTGATTGCAAATAAATGCACAGACACTATTTAACTGAACAGAGATGACATCACTGAATTCAATGATGAACTGCCTTTAACTATCATTTTGCATTATTGACACACTGTTTTTCCTAATGAATGTTGTTCAGTTGCTTTGATGCAATGTATTTTGTTTAAAGCGCTATTTAAATAAAGGTGACTTGACTTGACATTTAACATGGAACAGTTCACGGGAGAGATTGGCTTTATTAAAGTCCCCAAGAATTATTAAAACAGATTCTGGGCGTTGTTGTTCTGTCTCTGTGATCTGATCAGCAAGTTTCTGTAAAGCTGAGCTCACGTGCGCTTGCGGAGGAATGTAAACACTCACAAGAATGAACGAGTGAAACTCCTGTGGCGAATAGAATAGCTTGCAGTTAATGAAGAGCAAATCCAGTAGGAGACTTTGTGGTGTGTTACGCTGAATGTTCAGCTGTTCATCCCTGGTCAAACTGAGTATGAAAAACTAATATTTCAAACCTCTCCTAGGTTCATGAAACGGTCGTCTATAAAATGCGTTGCTGTTTTGTTGTAAGTAATCTTAAAGATTATTAAATGCATCTACTTTTGGAAGGCCAAATAAAGAGCTTTTGTTTTCGCCTAGAAACACACAGCATCTTCCTGACATGGCTGCTTCAACACTAACTGCAGTTACTGAAACCATGTTAAGCAGAAGAGCATCTTTGCCAGTGCTGTGAGAGCAACTGATCTGCTTTTGCGTGTGGCTGCAGTATTTTTTTCATTGTTGCATGAGCTGATATTTAAAAACAGCACTAATATGGGGGAGGTCTCGCTCACTTCGGCGATCAGCCCACTACTCGACTGACTCATCCGGAAATGTCACTGTGCTGTCTATGGCCAGTACATGCCTGCATTAATCAGTAATGCATTTCACAGCAATATACATTTACAGAACCACAATCTCTTCAAAATTCATATTGTTTCCACAATACATCGTCATACTACCCAACCCTAGTATCTATGATGCGCCATTTAATTTTCACAAAACCAAAGATGCATGAGAGTCATATTAAAGGGATGTGAAACAAATGTCTGTGTCTTACCATTTTCTACAGAAACCTGCTCAATCGTCATATCTTTCTCTGCAGCTTTTGGTTTGGCAGCCTGTGATGAGAAAAAAAAAGTTATACAAAGTTGACATAAAAACTGCAGAAATCCCTGTTATGCAATTTAAAACAGTATGGTGAAGGTGTCACATGGTGAAGGAAACACATGCCTGGTAGGGAGGTTAGATGGCCACATTTGAACTGTAATGTATCTACCCGGTGGGACATAATTTAGGATACACTTGAACACAGTCTGAAGGAGCCATTTATATATATTCACCTTCTCTGGATCGGTTAATATTGCTATTATTATTCTAGCCACTGGGTGGGAGTGTTGCACTATGTGTGACACGTCACTGGGAGCTAGATATATTTACAGGTGTTGCAATTAGTTAGGAAAGGGTGTGGATGGCGAGGAACACACGGTTCTTACCGTAGCCGTGAGCAGTCAGGTTACCAACAGCACGACAGCACTTTAATATTCAGCACTGGGTGAAATATCATTTTATGTAAATTATCCCTTTTTTACCTTCATAACAAACGGGAACACCACCCAAAGAGAGCTAATGTTTGGACTCAGAATTTCCTGCTACGCGTTGAGAACACCATGCCATCTATGCCGAGGCTTATAGGATAGCCTCAACACAGTCAACTATGTCTTAAGTGAATGTAAACAGCCGGGAGAATATTGCATGTGTATCAGTATACTGCATTCATACATTAGTTCTTAAATTTCCTGTCAAAATGAACACTGGTTTGTGCACATGGAAAGCACAGTGTTGTTAGTTCTTTCTCAGATTAAAAAGTCATGCATCCTTTACAAAGTCATGATTTTGGTTTGGGGAACAGGCTCTCATACTAGGTTGTTCAGAAAACACATTATTTTTAAGTACATTATTAAAGCAGTACAAAAAAAAAAAGAAAATGTGATGGTACCAGGTTTCTTTTAGTACCGGTGGTACTGAGGACCCTGTCAACCTGGTTCTTGAAGCATACAGCGCTATGATTTCCGCAAAGCAGAAAACGCGGACAGAATCTCAAAATCCAGTCATAAAAACGAAACTTACATTTTAAGACAGTCACAGAATTTGTTAAAGTTAGCATAAATTAATCAAATCAATTCTCCATATGGACCAGTATCTGTAAATGTTAAGCCGCAAAAGTTGGTAAGAAATATGAATCCTGCATGTTCTGCACGTCTTTGTGTGAATGAATGAATGGCAGAGACGTGCAGGTTTGTTTTCTACATAGACTGAAGCGCGTGAAGCAATGAGGACATAAATACATAAACAACATCCCCAGCATTGTTCTGAGTGACTTCACAAGCATTTTACCGTTTCATTTGAGTTTCCATTTAAAGGTATTCACGGCAACCCGTCAAAACAGCCTCTACATTGCGAATAAATCACTCGCATATGCAAATAAATTTTACTATGGGCGACTAAATTATGTCTATTGTTAGCCATTGGCTAATAAATTCTTAGATTTTACTCGCCAGTGTGTGTGTTTGAGGCTATATTCTATATTCTATAAACTATATTCTTTGTTGTCTTCTCCTGTTAAAATAATGGAGTTCATTTAGAATTATTCATATTTTTCGATCAAGCAGATTATGCCGGTTTCTCCGGTAGTAGGCAGAGCTAATTGCACAAATTGCAATTTCATTACCGTCCCTGTTTTAATTTCAGGAAATCAGTTCGACCGAACACAGACAATGTGATTAATATTCTTGAACCAGCAGCTCATCAATCCATAGTGCATTGTATATTGTTAGTATGGTAGTAGAATTAGTAGTAGTATTATCTTGTAATAATAATAACAATATTACCTATTACTATTTTTTTTTTTTTACAGAAACCCTCAATATTTTTGTGTTTTGCTTTGGTACCGAAATTGGTACCGAGAACCGTGGATTTTGACTGGTATTGGTACCGAATACTGAAATTTTGGTCTAACAACACTATTTGGAAGTCTAAAACCACAAATAAGGCTTGCTATCAAAAACTGTGAAGCATCTATTTTGAACTGGTACAACATAGCCTAACAATTTACAGTTACATCATTGTGGAAAAAGTTATGAGAGGTGTGTGGTACAACAAAACAGGGACAGTTAAAAAATACCTTGGGCTTTTTCTCTAGGTCTGCCTCGGTTTTTGGACCCAGCAGGTGCAGCACCTGAGGAACAACACAAAATTTTAGTGCACATAAAAACGGAAATACACAATGATTTGGACTGATTTGTGAAAGGTAGTAAAACCTGCATATCCACTTCATTCTTGACTATCTTCCCATCAGCCCATTTGAGAGCAGTTCTGGCCTCACCTGAAGAGCACAAACCGAAACGGTTTCTCACCAGCACCAAACGTTACTGTATTCATGCACATATGACATGCTGCCTCACCCATGAGTATCCCCATGTTAAAGCGATATCTCTCTGCCAACAGCTGATCCTTGTGCTTCCTGATAATCAATTCTACCTGTGGAATTATTCAGTGACAGATTAGAATTCATAAAGTGCTAACTTAAAGCTGTGAAAGTCTCTTATATTTTTAGTATATTTGAAACAGGCTGGAATTTCTTCTTCTTTTTTTTTAGCTTGAATAAACAGAGGAAACCATTTCAATGCTTGGCCACTAATTAACTGAATACAAAATAAATATGTGAACAGATGAACCTGGTATTTCTCATCATTAGCATAAACTTATAATTAACAAATATATATATATATATATATATATATATATATATATATATATATATATATATATATTCTGAGTAGGAGTGCCCAGTCTTTTGAACATCTTGCCTGGAACATTTTATCTCCTCCTACAAGTCAGTAATCACACCACAGAAAACCTTGGTGAATGAAGGGTGCTTACCGCATCCTCTATTTGTTCTGGTGTGACCACCACTCCCACCCCACAGGCAGTCTCAAACTCACGTCGATCCAGATTCTCCTGAGGGTGGCTTTTTAAAAAGTCCAACGCCCCTGTGAAAAATATCAGAAATATAAATCTCAGCAAATGGTGAAATGCAAATTATTGCAATTGATTTACCTCTGAACCATGATAAAGGACTAACATCATGTAAGGCTTGATTTTCAGTTATTTCTGACAATCTAGTCTTCTTAGCTATAGTTTTCTCTTCATATTTATGCATTTATATTTATCTTTCCATATATATTTATCTTTCATTATGTTGATTATGTGGTGTCTAATAAATCTCATCATTGTGAACCAGTTGCATGTCTTGTTTTCACTTATGTAATCATGATTACTGTGTAAATGCATTCATCTTGTAATGAAAAGTAACACAATCTCTGATAACAATTTACTAAAACAAGTTTATTTTTGTATTATATTTATGATTAACTGTAGATTAATTATACTTTCGTACTGATTGAAGTGCCTTTTTTCTTTCGCTTTCATTTTGTTATTGTACTTCAAAGCATTGCTATTTGTTTTCTTGCAATTAATAAAAAATAGAAGATTATTTTCATATTTCCAAATTATGTTGATTATCTGGTGTCTAATAAATCTAGTCATTGTGAACTAGTTGCATGTCTTGTTTTCACTTTCCCACAATCGGGATTACTGTGTAAATGCATTCATCTTGCATTGAAAAATCACACAATCACAACTAAATTTAATTGGCTTATATTTACTTGAGAGGCATCTTTATAGTAATTTTAAACTCTTGACAATAACTCTCTGATAACAATTTACTAAACCAAGTTTATTTTTGTATTATATTTATGATTAACTATAGATTAATTATACTTTCTAACTGATTGAAGTGTCTTTTTTCGTTCACTTTCATTTTGTTATTGTACTTCAAGGCATTGATATTTGTTTTCTTGCAATTAATAAAAATAGATTATTAAACTAATATAAAAAGACTAACAGTTTTATAATGTTACATATTATTTTTAAAAAGACAACACATTGAAAAAAGCAACAGAATGACAGAAGAGTGAAAACAGATACCTGACAACTGCAGTTCTGAAGTAATTTTTCGTGTAATGATATATTCTGTGAGGAAAGACAGTCGATTTGAGTCTTTGAGTCGTGTCACCATATTATACAGCAGAGTGCCTGCAGTCTTATCAATGCTTTTGGACCCAAGCAACCCTTGAGCCTGAAAAATAACAAAAGCAATAATGTTACAAATCTTTTACAAATACTTCTTGTAAATGTAACGGGTAGAAGAATATGTCAAGTAAGTTATCTACAGGCTGAGGTTGACAGCACATCAGGCGTTTTAATTAATTATGTACCTGTTCGATAGCCTTCTTGAGTGTTGATGTGAGTGCCTCATTTTTCAATGTTTCCTTAGCTTTCTGCTCACTAAGGCCAATTGACATGAAAATAGACACCTCGTCCGCCATTTCCCTTCCTGCACACACGCCGGTTTACACTTCCGCCAACCCTGCAGAAGGCATCGATGTCTATGGCAAAAGGCGTGGACTATGCCAAATACCCACACTTGCGCTCTTTGCACAACATCACTTGACTACTTGTATAACGTATTTCCTGTATTTGACCCAAGTGTTCAAGTGAGCATGAAGGTGTGTAGATATTTACATTACCTGATGGGACACACTTATAATGTTATAAAAATGCAAATGTTTACATAGCTTTATTTTCTTAAAAAAACACAAAAAAACATTAAAATCAACTTCTAAATAGGATGTTCAGTAGTCGTTAAAACATTACAATTTTAATTTGTGGTGCTTCTAATTAAGTGATAAAAAGCAGTTTGAAATGTAGTACAAAATAAATACACTAAGTGTAGCACTTTGTTTTACTACCAAATTATTTGGAATAATATCTAATTATTTAACTTACATTGGAACGGTGTTCTGAAATGTTCCTGAGATATTTGGTGTCACTGGGCGGAGCATACATGAATATTCATGAGTTTCCTGTTTCGCGTTAAAGCGACTCTGAAAATGTTAGTGCGTTGTAGGCTATCTGAAAAATAAAGGAATTGTTTTTAAAGGTATGTTTTAGCGTAGAATGACAGTATTGTTGTTTTTGTTAGGCTACTATTGTTAATATGCAAATTAATTTATAGATTGTGTCATGGTTTGTGATTTTTGTAAAGGTAGGCTATAATGAGCTACAACAATAAAGGATTTTGATAATATTCTTATTTTACATAAATAAGAGTCCTTAAAATGTGTTGTTTTATAACTTTGACAAAATTTATTATTTTTATGTATATGATGATTATTTTGTGTCATACCTAATCGTTTGCTCCATCATTAATTTTTTAATAACAAAGCGAAATCAATGAACTGGATGGAATATAAACATTCTTAATCTCTCTATTTTTTTTTTTTGCCCCAAAATGATACATTTAGTAGATAAAATGCACTATATAGTAAAAAAAAAAGTTGTAAAAATGTCTTTATAAACTTTATTTTTGTCTTTAATCATATACTGCATTGTGGTGCACTTTGAGTTGAATTTAAGATTCGAATGAAATCATTTTGATTATGCGTATTGGTCAAGTTTTAAAATCCACAACCTTGCAGCACTTTAACAATGTTTCGCTTATTTTCTACGAACTTATAACAACTAAAATGTTTTATAGTTTAATAACAAATGGCTAAATCAAACCATACAGTAATTTGTATATTTTCATTTTAAAGATAAAGGTAGATTGCTTTTGCTGAATAAAGACTTCAACTGATTCTGTGTTAAAGGTTTATTAACAGATGTGGTGAAGCCATTACATAAATGACATGTACTACACACCTGTATACATATAAAATACATGGCCGTGTTTTTAATAAAAACTGTGTGCACGGTATACTGTCCATGTCCAGAAAGGTATGAAAAACATCATCAAAGTAGTCCATGTGACTTCAGAGGGTTAGTTAGAATTTTTTGAAGCATTAAAAATACATTTTGGTTCAAAAATAGCAAAAACTACGACTTTATTCAACATTGTCTTTTTCAAAATTCAAAATAATGCAGTTTAGTGATATCTGGTTCGCGAACGAATCATTCGATGTAACCGGATCTTCTTGAACCAGTTCCCCACTTCGAACTGAATTAATCTCCAATAAGCATTAATCCACAAATGACTTAAGCTGTTAACTTTTTTTAACGTGGCTGACACTCTCTCTGAGTTAAAATAAACCAATATTATTCTTGGTTGTTTTGCGCTCGACGTAAACAGTGCGTCAGCAACACTATTAGCGGAAATGTTGCGAAGAGGCACTGCTTCTACATATCGTGTTGCATAATCCACAATGACCAATGCAAAAAGATGTCCTCATGTTGATCGCTCTAGTGGCCCGATGAGGTCCATGCCAATTCTCTCGAAGGGGACCTACATTAATGGGAGGGGGCGCAAAGGCGCTTTTGGAGTGGTCAGTGGGTTTACCAACTGACATTCACGACAAGCCGCACTTTCTCGTGAATGCCCGGCCAAAAACGGGTCATGAGGCAATTTAGAGTCGTTCCTTGTCTTAAATGACCAACCATTGGATTAGAATGAGCCGCCTGAAAAAGCATTTCCTGGCGGCTCCTAGGAACTAATAACTGGGTTGTATCTTCTTTTGTCTGAGTGTCTTGGGTCACTCGATACAACCTATCTTTAATTATTGCAAAATATTGACACGTAAGCGGCTGTCCAGGATGGAGAGGCTGACCGTCGATGGTCCTGACCTGTTCAAACGCGCGTTTCAGCGTCTCATCCTGAGACTGCTCCAGGGGAAACAAAATAGAGACGTCATTAGCATAGCTGCTGATCCAGCAAAGTAAAATTAGTTTAACCCAAGCTAATGAATAAAAATGCACCTTTGATCAGATGCAACTTCACTCACAATTTAAAAGATACATTATTCGAATGCTTGGCAAAAGAGATGTGTTTTTAATCTAGATTTAAACAGAGAGAGTGTGTCTGAACCCCGAACATTATCAGGAAGGCTATTCCAGAGTTTGGGAGCCAAATGTGAGAAAGCTCTACCTCCTTTAGTGGACTTTGCTATCCTAGGAACTACCAAAAGTCCAGCGTTTTGTGACCTTAGGATGCGTGATGGGTTGTAGCGTGGTAGAAGGCTAGTTAGGTATGCAGGAGCTAAACCATTTAGGGCCTTATAGGTAAGTAATGATAATTTGTAACTGATACGGAACTTAATAGGTAGCCAGTGCAGAGACTGTAAAAAAGGCAGTACTCAGTGGTCCCGGTTCAGTCTCTCCTGCCTGCACACTCCCATTCCCCTCCGGTGCATTCTTTCCCCAAGAGGCATCCGTACATAAAACCCCTAATAATTCTTTAAGCGCTGGCCAATTCGTCCCCAAAATGAACGGATGCCGGAGGTGCGGATTAACTGCCACCTAAACACTATGGTTTTGTCCCCTAAATTTTATAGCGACTGGCACAATGGGATACTCAACCACATTCCAGTGCACACACCGTACTTTAACCATGCGGCTCATATCCAATGCCCCGGATTGTATCAAACTTTGATGGATTGAGGTTTGGTTATATCCTGAATCCACCAACGCCTGATAGGTACCCCCCTACTCACAGGTATTTGGTACCACCCAGCCTGACCGGGGGCAGCCTGCGGGACGTACGGCACCCGGATCATTGTCCCCACCTCCATAACGGGACACTTGTCCACAAAATGGTCCGGATCCCCACGACGCCAGCAGGCCACCAGTGGCAGGGAGTGGGTTAAGCGGTTGGCGTAGAGAGAGCGGGGAAACAGTGGCGGGACTCGGGGAGCCGCATTGTGGTTTTGGCCATTACTCGAGGAGGGCCAGGTGGACGGGACCTAGGTAAAGGGACAGGCCAAGAGGGAGAAGGAAAAAAAAATAAGGAGAGAGAGAAGCTGATGGGAGTGCCAACATATGGTCCTCCGTGAGTTCAATAGCTGACCCCAGCAACATGGGGCGGTGGCACTGGACCCACTCGGCAGTTCTTCTTGGCAGCCGAGTGACAAACTGCTCCAACACCACACGATTGATTATCTTCTCCACGTCGCTTCCATTGGCTAGCAAACATTTGCGGCAAGAGTCCTGGAGCTGTTGGGCCATCACGAAGGGTCAGCCAGACTCGCCTAGCTCCAGGGAGCGGAAGCATTGGCGATGTTGTTCCGGGCTCCGGCCCACACGCTGGATGATAGCCCTCTTCAGATCATCAAAAATCAGGAGGTTCTGCTTGGATGCTGTGCCGCTACCTGGGACTCCCCGGAGAGCAGCGGGACCAGGCGCATCGGGCACTGGTCCCGCGGCCAGCCATGGACCCCAGATGACTTCTCAAATAAGTCCAGGAATGTCTCCGGGTCGGCCCTCAGGCCCCATTTTTTGAAGAGGGAGGTGGGCGGGCACAGCTTGTTGGACCGTGGCTTCCGGCCGAACCTCCCGGTCCATCCAGCTATGGAAACTCTCGCGGTCTTCCTGCTGGTTTTGGAGGACAGCCTGAAACCGCCTCTCCTGATTGTGATGTAACTCCAGCAGGGCCTGGTGTTGATCATGTTGCATGACCGCGAGGGATGTAATCAGCTCCGCAAATGGTGCAGCGGAGGGCACAGGCACGGCGGCGGCATCCATCTTCATTCCCGGGTTTCAGCACCAGTGTAACAATGTTCATTATGTAGGAAGGAAGACAACAGGGTCGGCTGTGACTACTGACTGTTTATTTATAAATTTTCCAACAAAAAGTGGGCAAAACATGCACCAACAAAAGACAAAATAATCAACATAAATCCAGTCCATAGGTAGCAGCCAGTAGTCCTTCTCTCTCTCGCCCGCTCCCGTTTCTTCTGGAGTTTTATACTCTCTCCATGCCAATTACTGCAACAAGAGACAGGTGTTTGTTATTTCCAGGACCTTGTTGATGCTTTGCGTCGAACACTCACCACTCTTCCGGCATCCCCATCACCTGCCAGCACTTCCGCTGACAACACCACCACTTCCTCACAGGCTGTGCACGCCAGTCCCATAGCCAAGCCGGCATCCTTCTCTGGTTCGGCGGAGGATTGCAGCTGATTCCTGCTTCAATTCTCGCTGGTCCTGGAGATGCAACCGCACTTGTACCCCACTGAACAATCAAAGTGGCCTTTCTGATATCTCAACTCCAAGGTAAAGCACTTCAGTGGACCGATTCTATTTGGACACAAAATAACCCTGTTATCCAGTCTTAATCTAGTTTCATCTACCATTTCCAATAAGTTTTTGGCAGACCCGCATGGGATTCTTCTATTGGTGAGATGCTTTATAATTTAAAACAAGGGAAAATGTCTGTCAATAAATATGCTCTTAAGTTCAGGACTCTTGCAGCCACTAGCGGATGGAATGAGCAGGCCTTGCTGACCACCTACCGTCAGGGATTGGAACCTCGAGTGCCGTTGCATCTCGCTGCATACGAGGACACCATCGGGCTCGACATCTTTATTCAACTCTCCATTCGCTTCGCCACTCGTATGCAGTCGTGCCTCGAAGTGCACCAGGGCCAGACGTATTCCAACTTGCCACTCTGCCGACCAGAGACTGTCAGCTCCCCAGAACCAGCTAGTGAGCCCATGCTCGTCAACTCATACTGACTCACTGCTGCTGAACGGCAAAGATGGCTGGCCCAGAATCTCTGCCTCTACTGTGCATCTCCGGTGCATATCATCTCTGTATGCCCCGTCCGTCCTCCTCGTCCCATGGTGAATGCCATTCTGCCTTTCCAAGTATCAAATTGTGACGGGTGGTGAAAGGACAGTCTGGAAGCAATAGCAAGTTCACAGATTTAATGAGAAGATATAATGAAGGTACATAAACAAACAATGACGATGAGACAGCGATACTCCGAGGGGATGGTGAAGAGGTGAGAAGTCCAGCTGGTGGTGGAGAGAAGGTGAGTAATCCGAATGATGACGGCGTGAAGCAGCAGGAGAGGGTGGCACAGGAACTGCGGGGAATAGAGCCGTAGGTAAGTGTCCGTGGCTGAGTGAACGTGCGAAGAGTGGATGAGGTTCTGGGGAAACACAGACATACAGACGCAAACAACACTGAGAGCCAGACGAACAGGGTAAACACATCTACATTAAACAACGATCTCACAAACACAAGACGTGAGACAAGCCATTATATAGTGGATGAGTAATGAGTGGCAGCTGTTGCTGATACAATTAACAGAGACGCCCACAACTAATCAGTGCAGAGGCCGAACACACAGAATTCACCACAAAGTGTAAACATCCCGAGATCACGGTTTACCAACCGTGACAGTACCCCCCCTCTAAGAACTCCTCCAGGAGTTCCCAGAAGGGCCTACCTGCTGATTGTATTCATCAATAATGGATTGATCCAATATGTCCCTAGCAGGTACCCAACTTCTCTCCTCCGGACCGTAACCTTCCCAGTCCACCAGATACTGGAATCCTCGTCCCCTCCGTCTCGAGTTCAGAATACAACTAACCGAATATGTCGGTTCCCCATCTACGAGACGCGGCGGCGGGGGAACCGGAGTAGGCGGATTAATACGTGCATAAAACATGGGTTTAATTTTGGACACATGAAAGGCGGGGTGTATCCTCTTGTACGCAAGAGGTAGTTTGAGGTGGACTGTCACCGGACTAATGATCTTGGTGATAGTGAACGGGCCGATAAATTTGGGAGCTAATTTATTAGAAACAGATCGCAAAGGAATGTTACTGGTAGAAAGCCACACTTTTTGACCCACGACGTAGACGGGAGGCTTTGACCGGTGGCGATCGGCCTTGGCCTTAGTGCGCTCCCTCACCAGGAGCAGAGTCTCACGGGCTCTGGTCCAGGTGCGGTGACACCTCTGGACAAACGCGTGAGCGGAGGGGACCACGACTTCAGATTCCAGACTGGGAAACGCTGGTGGCTGGTACCCTACAATACACTGAAACGGAGAGAGGCCTGTAGCTGACACTGGCAACGAATTGTGGGCGTACTCCACCATAGAGAGTTGTTGACTCCAGGAAGAAGGATTCTTGGAGACCAAACATCTCAACGTCCTCTCTAAATCTTGGTTGGCTCGCTCAGATTGTCCGTTGCTTTGGGGATGATAACCCGACGACAAGCTAACTGACGCTCCTAACAATTTGCAAAACTCTTTCCAAAATTTGGATATAAACTGAGATCCCCTGTCTGAAACCACATCTACCGGGAGGCCATGAAGCCGGAAGACGTGATCTAATACAGTAACTGCTGTCTCCTTGGCTGTAGGTAATTTGGGCAAGGGAATGAAATGTGCCCCCTTCAGGAACCGGTCCACTACGGTCAAAACGACCATCATGCCATTAGAGGGCGGGAGGGCGGTAACAAAATCTAGAGCGATATGGGACCAGGGTCTCGAAGGGACAGACAGCGATTGAAGAAGCCCATCAGGAGGTCGGTTAGATGACTTACCGCTGGCACAAACTGAGGAAGCCAAAACAAAATCGCGGACATCGCGAGCCATACGTGGCCACCAGAATCGTTGTCTAACCAAACCATTAGTTCTACTTATCCCTGGGTGACAAGCCATGTTAGAACAATGACCCCACTGGACAACTTCGGACCTTAACTCCTCCGGCACAAATAAACGGTTTGGTGGGCAACCGGACGGAGGCATTACCCCTTCTAAGGCCGTCTTGACCTTCGACTCGACCTCCCATACGAGTGCTGAGACTACTAATTTCTCAGGCAAAATACACTCGGGAGTAACGGGATGGGTGGAGGGATCAAAAAGACGTGACAAAGAATCGGGTTTGACATTTTTGTAACCCGACCGAAAAAAAGTGCCCACAGAGCCTGCCTGGAATTGAGTCTTTTGGCAGTTCTGATGTATTCTAAATTCTTGTGATCAGTCCAAACAATAAAGGGAACCCCTGAACCCTCTGACCAGTGGCGCCACTCCTCCAACGCTAATTTGACCGCCAACAACTCTCTATTGCCAATGTCATAATTACGTTCGGCAGGAGATAATCGATGTAAAAAAAAATGCGCATGGGTGTACCTTATCGTCTGAAGCAGCACGTTGGGACAACACTGCTCCTACCCCCACCTCTGATGCGTCGACCTCCACCACGAACTGCTGTGTGGGATCAGGGGCCACAAGGATGGGAGCCGAAACGAAGCGGTTCTTGAGGTTAGTGAACGCAGTGTAACACTAATGAGCTGATGGTATTTCAGCCATCTGTTCCATACTAGTGAATCCGGACACTTAACACATTCGGAACTCAAAAGACCAGAACGTGAGTAAACAAGGACCTTCGTTGTTTACATAATTCACCATTTTGGCCGCCCTGAAGTCGGCCACATCCTGCCTTAAGTGACAGTTATTTATGACAAGAAATTCCAGAGTCACGTGGGCGAGCCTCAAAGGAGACACTAAACCAACCACATTCCAACATACACAAAAGGAAACCTTTCGTAAAGTTCCTTACTTTTGTAAGTCCTTATTAATATGTATTTAATAATGTTTGTGTATTGCATAAAAATGGTTAATCCTGGGTAAATGGTTAAAGTGCTGACTTATAAATGGAAATGTTCTCCTCAGCCTAACTCTTTCTCAAAGAGAGCCATGCAACCCCCAGTCCCTTGCAGCTCGTAAAATTTTACGACCACACAGGACTACACAGGACAGGAAACCTAATCCTTACAAAAGAATGGTAAAATGTACTCAAATGTAGTCTTATTGTGTATATTATTGTTTTTGCGATGCATTAGAGGTTTCCCATATAAATTGGGACTATCTGCAGTGTTATCATGTGTTAAGCAAATCTTTAAATATGTGTAATTCTGCATTTGAATGTAACTTCATGTTTTGATCACATATATATATTATGTTTAGTATTGTTCTAATCGTCATGCTCTGACAGACCCATTTATCTAGAGCAGTGGTTTTCAACCTGTGGTCCGCGGCCCCCTAGTGGGCCGCGGTGGTATTGCAGGTGGGCCGCCAATTATTTTCTGTTCATTTCCAGTCCATTCTAGGGCTGTGCGATTAAAAGAAAACGTCCTAAAATCGCGATTTGAGCGTGCGCGATTTCTAAATCGCTTTATACCACAATTTTCCGCGGCCCTGACCTCCTGTAGTATGCTATCTGATCCAATCAGAATGCATTGCGCCTAGCGCGAGAACAGAGACTGGGCATATGCCTAACTCCAGGTTCACACACTGTCTGTGATGCGCCTTTTTTCTGAGCCAATGTTGACGGATCAGAGCGTTCTCACTGCGGTAAAAGGCTAGAAATAAAAACGTGCGATAATTCATGTCTAACACATGAGCATAGAGTGTATTTGTTAGTGAACAGGATGCAGTTTAAGTGAGAGGAGACACGTTTTAAGTGTGCACACTCTCTCCTCGCAAAGCAGTGTGTATCTGAGCAAGCACGACTGGTTTTGTGACAGAGCAAAGGAAATCTGCTGCGAACAGATAGATTCGCACTCGTGCATTATTTTAATGTGCTTTCGCGTTATATTTATGCGCTCTCGCTGCTGACCGCATACACTGCAAACACCTGAGGCACCGCTACAATTAATGAGCTCTATGAACAATGCATGGCAAAAAAGAAAAAAAAGTCCCTGTATACAGGATTTTTTTTTTTTGCCACAAGTCTATACATTTTTTTACATCTTCACTATAGTGATAATTTTGACTTATGTCTGTTCTAGAGATGACTTTTTGATAAAGCTCTGATTGGTTTTCTTTTGGAAATATGTTTCAAATTAATCAATTGCAAAATTGATAAAAAAAATCGCGATAGTTTTTTTTTTTTTTTTTTTGTCCATATCGCACAGCCCTAGTTTATTCAATAAATACAGTTTAAAATTTAGCTTCGGAGTACTAAGTTATTAATTTTTTTGAAGTGGGCCGCGCAAACATATGTGTTTGGTTGTGTGGACCGCGAGTTGAAAAAGGTTGGGAACCACTGATCTAGAGCAAAGTAATGAAAAATGTATGTAATCTGGAATTACAAACTGGCTAGAAATATCTGGAAATCTGACAAGCCCTAGATCACCAGGGGGTTGTTTTCTACAGAGACAAAGGAACTTTTTCCCGCTGCAGATCGCGGACGTTTCATTGGATGTTCCCTCGAAAAGGGGCGTGAACTATTTCAAGCTATAAGAATCGACCAAACAAGGTCCGCCCTCTCTTCTTACGCTGACTCCCTTCCCTCCTGCATCGACCAACGTTGCTTCCGCACGGCCTTAGGCCGCGCTCATAGCGCAAGCCCCCTCAGCACAGGGGCTGAGAGAAAAGCCATTTTAATGGCTCCTTTGGAAGCTTTCGTTCTTTTCTTTTCTTTTCTTTACTAAGTTTATTTGACTATTCGCCTCTCCACACAAGGAAGACGAATTCTGGAACATTGTTTGTTGAACCTTTAAAATACCGCGCAAGGACAGAACAAAGGACCACGTGCTACATGCTCACGCCAAGATCAAGCGCAGCGTGCACGCGCGTCACATGGCCTCCAGGACCACTGTAACACTAATGGGCTGATGGTATTTCAGTCATCTGTCCATACTAGTGAATTCCTGACTCTTAACACGTTCGGAGCAAAAGACCAGAACGTGAGTAAACAAGGACCTTCGTTGTTTACATAATTCACCATTTTGGCCGCCCTGAAGTCGGCCATATCCTGCTTTACGTGAAAGTTATTTACGACAAGAAATTCCAGAGTCACATGGGCGAGCCTCAAAGAAGACCTGAAAACCCCCCCAAATTCCTCCAACACACTGGAGACAAAAGAAACCTTTCGTAAAGTTCCTTACTTTTGTAAGTCCTTATTAATATGTATTTTAAATATGTTTACGGGTTGCATAAAATGGTTAATTCTTGTTATGTGAAGAGTATAAGTTGCTAGCTTATACTTTAGGAAATGTCTCTCCTCACTTTAACTTTCTCAAATAGTCATGTGTATGTAACCCCCCCCCCCCCCTTTGCAGGTCGTAAAACTTTACGACCTCCCTGGACAACAGGAGAGGAGAGAAGCCAAATCTTCTCCCCAATGCATTCTATGGAATGAATTCATTACCTTTTTGTTTTTATGTTTTATAAATGTATTACGTATTCCCTTTTGGTACATTTAGATGTTTCCCATATAAATTGGGACTATCTGCGGTGTTATCATGTGTTATCGCAAACCCCCTCAGCACAGGGGCTGAGAGAAAAAGCCATTTTAATGGCTCCTTTGGAAGCTTTCGTTTTTGTTGCTTCTTTTCTTTTCTTTACTAAGTTTATTCAACTATTCGCCTCTCCACGCAAGGAAGACAAATTCTGGAACATTGTTTGTTGAACCTTTCAAATACCGCGCGAGGACAGAACAAAAGACCACGTGCTCCAGCGTGCGCCGGTCTCCAGCACGCGCACGCGCACGCGCACGCCGGTTTCAAAAGATCCAGCGCGCCCCAATGTCCAGCTCATGCACATTGGACACTTTGCAAGTATCACTTTCTCTATGGAGATTTAAATGCTGCTTTAAATTATTGCTGTGATCTGATCGTTGTTGGCTTCCAAAAGTTACTGACTATGATTTCCATACCTGAGCTCCTTATGTGATCTCATTCTATTCTCTCTCTCTCTCTCTCTCTCTCTCTCTCTCTCTTATTTGGATTCAGTTATGTCTTGTAAAGCTTACTGTTTGTATTGTTGTACGCATATTTACTCTGTGTGATTTGTAGTTTGATGTATTACTAGTTTAATTATTAAAAACCCATATACTGACGATTGGCTTGGACTCCACCCCACTCACATTATGAGTCACTGAGATGTCTGATCTATAGCTACAAGCTTTAAATTTAGAAACTAAATTTATCATAAGGATAGGATAATGTTTTCATGGCCAGAGAATATTTTTCCTTGAATTATAAGGCGTGATAACCTTATTGAATATTGATAGGTCAACAGTGGTTTGCTGGACATACCACTGTTTGATTTGCAGTAATTTACAGTAAGAGATCACAATAATTGATATGAAGAATGTAATATTGACATATTAATGAGTAAGTTACAGTGCGCTGTGATTATTTATTGGTATAGGCAATTGAGCTATTTTTCATAATCAATCAAATTTAATGTAACTGTCATCTGAGATATAAATTAATCATATTCCTGATTAATTATTCTAATTCCCTATACATCATTTGAGTTAATTATTCTGTAAAACTCAATGTTGTTACATTTTATGGTGGAGGAACGCGGGCATTTCAAACTTCGTTTTGTGAGCAATCAATCTGTGTATATGGTTTTTAATAATTTCTGCACGTGCGCTATGAAATTATGTAACGTTACTTGTGAGATAAGTCGCAAGACGCGAACTCACTCAACTGACTGAGGCAAAAGCTGGTCAGTCAACGCGCTAGGTATTTGTAGAAACTTAACAGTATAGTCACTGTTATTTTTAATGAAAGTAAACTGCAGTATAATGTTAAAAGTATCCTGTTAAGAAAGACCAAAATCTTTTTACAGTGAGAACATTTTAATATGAATAATTAAAAGATAAAAAATCTTTTAATAGTTGCAACATGTAAATCTGAACCTGAGCGATGTTCCTCTGATTCAGTTAAAAAGGCCTTGCTTATTAAATATCGTTATTGAATTCGTGGTAAACCACATGATATTCAAAAAAATAAACGATAAAAACTCCTGGTCTAAAATTGGCTTAGCTACCCGATTTTTAAACCTAAAACATTTAAATCATAAGTGCTATTTTGATAAATGTTTATTGGAGTCAACAGTTGGAAAATTCCTGTTTTTATTACAGTTGTGTTTTGGAAGTGAACGGATCCTTCCTTCATCCTATGTTAATATAGCACCTCAGATATTAAAACCTTTGGTTTGTTACTTGTGATTTTTGATGCAGAAAATCAGCCTGACAAACGATCAGATAATTTCTAAGTCATATTGAAATTATAATTCCGCTCTCTAAACACCAGAGGGAACGTGTGGGTTAGAAATTTCAGGGTACACCCTGCTTTCTGATTCCAGCTTGCATGAGTGCAAAGCTGCCATCCTGTGGCCATTTCAGATAATGCGCTCTGATTGCTAATTTATAATCCCCTGTGATGTATTTGAATTAGATGTCTAAATTCTCGATAAGTATTTGCATTTACAGCTTTGCTCGTGCGAATAGTATTACAGGGAAACAAAAGAATGTCCCCTGCCTTTGACTGTTTACATTTACTTTGAGTTTGGTTCAAACATGATTTGAATTAAAATGTAATTGTTAATAGTGGAAATCTAGATGTGTCAGGTCAACTACGGTTTGACCCACTTAGAAGGTAAGCCATCTAGTGGCAGTCTCCTGTTAAATCGACTAACAGACCTCTGTCTTTTCCATTCTGTTTGAATTGCATGTCCACTTTTACCCTCCTTGATTAATCTCACACTGTTTGATTAATTTCATGATCATTAATGATAACTTACAAGCTATCAATGGTTATTATAGGATATTATTCAGATTTTCCTTTTAATTCAGACATGCTTATTTTAAATTTTGATTTAAACCAGTTTTGAATTTTTAATTTGAATTAAGTTTTCTGCTCAGCAGGTTAAAGACAGAGAAGCAGTACTCCCCCCCCCCCCTGTGGTGAAAACCAGCTACTCCTTCTCCCTTGTTTCATTCCTGTCTTTTACTTTGATTTCTATTATTTTTCTTCTCCCTTTGACTTAGGTTATTTTGATAATTACCATGATTATCATAATTCCTTTGTTTTTGTTTATCATTATTAGGTAAAGCTGTCACCTCTCATTGCTACATATATATTTACTCAGTTGATGATTAAACAAACCAAACCTTAATTCACTTTAAGTTTCTTTTGTTCATCCTTTGTGTATATGATTGTAGAACTCCCTTGGTGATTGGACGGTCATCTCAGGTTTCCAGTGAGCAAGGGGGCCGACCAGCGTTACCAACACTGGCCGTGAGTGAAACTCGGTCCCTCTTATCTCTGTCCATTTGCGGCATGCAGTGGAGACATCAGCAATTTGGCACTCCAACGGTGATCAATCAGTCCAGCCAACACACAACGCAATCTCTGGGACCAGTACCTAAACCGGGGCCTAAATCGGGGGCCACTTTCTTTTCGAAGAGAGGGTTCTGGGGAACAGCCCAATTTTGTAGTGCTGTCTGGCGGTTGACATCTTGGTGTTGCCGGTTGTGTTTAAAGTCACAAGCTGTTTGAGAGGGCGCAGCGTCAGAGTAACGGAGGGCCAGGGACACTGCGGTTGAGTGTTTGGGAGCGCCAGGGAGGATGACCATGCCGCTGGATTCCACCAGGTGAACCAAATGTGATAAAACCCATCCACTTATTATAAGCCACAGAATATTGTGTTGTTTCACTTTGATCTTTTTCTACCCTCTGTTCTGTTGTGATTTTGTTTCTTTCATTTCACATAGAGACAGTAACCTGCGAGCCACCAACGAAGTTAAATCGTAGAACAACCAGCAGCCGGTGTCATCACATGACCCGCTAGGCTACTGCCTGTCAAATCTCAATTTCAGGTCCTTCGTTGACCCAAGTTAATTGGCTACTTAACTGTCTGACTGTTTGCATCAGTTAGCCCAAAATTCTCATAAACGGCACAGCCCGTATGAATATAGCTCGTTAAACGTAGAACGAACTTGCATTGGTCTTTTTGTGTGTGTGTGCTGTGTTTCTCTCACCGACAGAGAACCAGGATGTTCCAGGCATCCAGTCCAGCAGTCCACGGGGGCCACCTCTCGACATGGTTGAAAGCAGTGACGACCCCCTTCCTGCCCAAGGACGCCAGTAACCTGCAGCACCCAGAGCAACTAGACACCGAGCTAGATGAACTGATGGCACGTGATCCAAACCAAAGCGACTACTACAGAGAACTCGCCAGGATCTTCGGAAGTTCACATTCTCGTCGCCCAGGCACGGCTCAGTGAACGGAGCAACATCGCGGAGGAGGCCTGGAAGGACCAGGCCCCAACCCAGAGTCATCTTGATCAGCTCCTCCTCGAGACCCAGGACCAGCGCGAGAAAGAGGACGATACAGATCCAGAGCTACAGAAAGGAGTTGAAAGACTTCACAATGCCCTGCAAGATCTTCGCCTCGACACAGATCAAAGAGAACAGCTGGAGAGAGAAGCCCGAAAAGACCTCAACAAAAAACTCCAGCAAGGTGGCGCTCTCCTAAAAAGAGCAGAGACTGAACTGAAAGAAAGAGACTATAAAACCTGGGCCTGCAAAACACACTTGCAAGCGGCCCGAGCTAAATTCAACAAGCTTACTCTGCAGAGAGACAAGCTCCAGGATGACCTTGACACTGTTCACACAGAACTGAGACAATCTCACAGATTACAGAGTGGCTGCATCGGAGAAACGCACACCACAAAGCTTCTCCTGGCCCGCCACTCCAACCCTTTCAGCCAAGAACCCAGAGCTGAAAAAGGGGGTGTAAGCTCACGGCTCAAGAAATCACCAGCCAGCTTACAAGGACACCTGTCAACAACGGGGGGAAGGGAACCCTTCCAGAGAACGCATGTCACTAAACCCTGCACTGCTCACAGAGAACTTCACAAGCTAGCCAGAAGCATCTCTACATTCAATCCAGATCCTGCAGGAGGACATGACGTTCATGCTTCTTTACAAGCCATTGACTTTCATTTGCAAAATGTCGCCAACGTGACAGATATGAACACATTGTACCTGTTAAAAATCACGTCCAGCCGTGATGTGCATTGCTTTCTGGATCGTCAACCAGAGACTGTCAAAGCGTACTACCAGCAACTGCTACAGACTTTGATTCTTGAATTCTCTGATCCAAACTCAGACCATGGGCTCCTTATTGCTATGGACCTCAAACAGGGCCGATTTGAAAACCCACAGACTTTCTGTAGGCAGCTACGAAAAGCCTACTTCGGAGCATGCAACGAACCAGGTATGGAACAGAATGTCAACTTAAAAACTCTGTTCCTCCTAAACCTACATGCCAGTTGGAGTTTTCATCTCAGAGTCCCAGCGTGTCCACGTAACAGGACTACACAAGAGTTACGGAACCTAGCCCACAAAGCTTGCACCAAGCAAAAGACTATTTGTGAAAAGACTGTAAAAAACCCCAAAGTCTCTGTCTCTGAGCACTGCTTGGAGTTAACCCTAGATGGCGCCCTACAACACCACAGTCACAGGTATTTTTACAGAGAGTCAATACCGTTCCAAGCCTGCAGAGGGCAACACAGTGCAGCCACGTCTGAGACAGCAGAGATCCTGAGGGTGCTAAAAGATCTTCTTCACATGAACACTCTCAAGGAAGATGAGCCAAGCACCCAGAACACTGCCTGTCATCTACAGACCACAGAGCTAACTGTTACAGCACAAAGTGACAACAACGCCCAAGCTCCACAGTCAACAGCTGCACACCCTGAACGAGACAGCACAGGTCCTCACACCAGGTACCACAAACACAAGGTACCAGAAAATGCTGTTTTGACTACCTGCCTTCGCAGCGAGCTACACAAGACCGGTCCTCACCACCCACCGATCGTCACACCTGCCCTGATGCCAACATTCCTGGGCAGCCTTGTCAAAAAGGGGGTGGGCCGAAAAGGAGTCAACAGGGAAGACCTGATCGACACAGGATTAAACCTGACGGTGATCTCATCTCACCTTTTCAAAAGACTCCAATTTGAAGCTAAGAGACAAGATCGAACTCTTACACCTCAAACTTGTGAACTGAATGTACAGGTGTACAGACAGGATGACATCCAGTTTGAACAGGTTGTTTCCATTCACCTGACAATCGGTCCGATGAGTCTAATACATCCCATGTATGTCCCACCAATGAACACTCATATATTGCTCATCGACAAAGACCTGCTAGAACACTTTGACCCTTTTCTGAACTTCAAACAGCTAAAAGACTTTGCTCAAGTGCGAGAACCTTTTTCTCTCCAGCCACACAGGTTGCTAGAGCCAGACTGTCAGGTCGCAGAGGTCACGGGAACCCCAGCAGCCAGCCATGAGTACAACGCCCTAACGACAGGCTCAAGTTCATGCCTCTGTACCTTAGTCAACAAACAGGGTACGGTGGTACCAGCTTACACCAAAGGGGTCGCTGTTCGGCTCAACCTGCAATGTGATCAAACCTTACACCACACGCTGGGTTTCTTCCAATCCTCACCTGAATGTGTGGAACTCGGACTCACACTTGCAAACAAGCATGTCAAACACCAACACCTGTTCCAGCAATGTGATAACATCACAAAAACACACAATGTGATCGTGTACTGGAAGAAGGTAAAAGGACACTCAAAGTTACCAAGTCTAGACGAGGACTTTAAAGATCACACTGACACCCTTGCCAAAACTGGCACACTAAACAACATTCTGTGGTCACTCCCAACCCACCCACCCACATTCAAGGTTGAAGTGATTACACACAGCATAAGAACTTTACTAGCTAAACTGCCTACCTCAGAATCACTTACGCTGGCTCCGTTGTCTACACAGACCAACATAGCGGACATGCGTGCTTCTGAAAACTCGATAATGACTTTGCTTTACCCCCTCTCAGACCCCTCCATCCACCCTGGCAACCAGTCTACAGTCACTGACAACCAAAGCCACAGACCACTGCATGATACACAAACCATGCTGCGTGCACAGAACAATATTGTGGGTTGTGCACCGTCTGACATCACAATGCCAGGGCTTGTAATGCCACGGAGCAAAAGGGGGATAAGGCCAATATATTTCCATGACGCAGCATGTGCTGCACCACGCAGCACCAGAGCCACTGACAAAACACTGAAACAAGTGTCATGCCAGCAGCAAGATGTGGCAAAACATGGGCGAGGGCGAGCTAAACCCAGTCGCCGCCCACGAAGCAAAGAGACTGTCCGGTCCAACCAAAGACAGGCCTTGTTTGTTTCTTTCTCCCCTTTCTCTCTCTCTCTCCCTATTATCTGTACCAGGATGCTGCTGTGGTTTGCCGTGCCATGCTGTCAGCCAAAGAGAGGACCGCTGAGACTCCTGACTACCGATGACAGGGCACACTACCCCAGCACTGTAACCGAATACAGCTGTACAAGGTTCCGATGGAGAGAGGACTCCCTCACTCACACTGAGGCCGATGTAAAACTCATTTTCAGCCAACATGAGAAAGTGACTGTTACACAAATGGAGTTAAGTGGACACCACCACCGCTCCAAACAGTTCCCGGGAGCTTTGCTTAGAGCCGCTGCTGCCGCCAGAATGTTTAACATTGTTATGTCCAGTGTCAATGCAGTGAACCAGACCGTAAACTCCTTGAAACCACTGTTTACTGTCTTCCAGAAGGACTTTACACAGACTCAGCTGTTTACAGCGTTAACAACAGACATGCTGTGGGAGGTTAGCTCCTCCAATGACAGCCTAACCACGAGTAAAACCCCACCGTACATGATACCCTTAAGCCTTGTGTTAACTGTGCCGTCTTACACCATCACCATGCCAGCTGACCTGCAACAAATACACCTGGCCAACTCTCTGGATAGCGCCTTCCTACGGCACGTCAACCCCAAACAGAGAGAAGTGAACGTGCTCCTGAACCAACCCATCAGCGAGTCAAGCCAAGTCTACAGACCTAAAGACGTTGTCAGTGTCAGGATGTGGAAAAGCAACACCCACACCAAAACACACATTCCAAATGTGGTGGCATACCACGACAGCGACACACAGCTGTACCTGGCCCCAAACATGCACATGTGTGCTTTGTCCAAAGACATTCATTATCTCTGCCTTAGCAAACCCTTCCTCAGACACAACTCTGAAGGAATCTGCGAGCTGCAACCCTGGGTCAGCGATACGTGCTGCCCTGCCGAAGCCAAGCCTCGTACACAAGTCACAGAAACGCAAGCAGAGATTGTGGGTAACAGATGGCTCGTCAACACTCCTGTGCGCTCAGCTACGCTGACCTACGACCAGCATGACAACGCCACCCGTGCCAACCTGCTTGACCAAGTACTGAAAGGTACCACCCAACACATTACTCCTGTCGACACAGCCCTCCAAGCACAGCCTCGACAGCCCGTTCTGAACCAGTCATCTGCGGTCCGAGTCTGGACTGCTCCCGACACTGCACGGTGCATCTCCACCGTCAATGGTCCCGCCCTGACTCGTGGCGTGACCTTCATCCTATACAGGATACTCAACGAGATGCAAACCTCTACAGCCAAACTCATGACAACTGTGGCTGGAGGTCTCCGATGGAATCCCCGGAAAGGGGGTGCCAAGTCAAAGACAACACCGAACCTCACCAAGCTGAATCCTCAGCTTCAGGAACCACTTGTCATCATGACCCACCTGCTACATGACCATCTTGAACCACCTGCCGTCATGATCCACCTTTCATCTGCCCATAGTGATGATTGCCGTCCGATGATGTCCACACAGGGACTTCATCCGACCGAAAAGGGGGAGATGTAACACTAATGGGCTGATGGTATTTCAGTCATCTGTCCATACTAGTGAATTCCTGACTCTTAACACGTTCGGAGCAAAAGATCAGAACGTGAGTAAACAAGGACCTTCGTTGTTTACATAATTCACCATTTTGGCCGCCCTGAAGTCGGCCACATCCTGCTTTACGTGAAAGTTATTTACGACAAGAAATTCCAGAGTCACGTGGGCGAGCCTCAAAGAAGACCTGAAAACCTGAACAGCGCGCAAAGCTCACACGCTCGATGCCGATCTCACGCCACGCACACTGGGCCATGCAAGTATCAGTTTTCTATGGAGATTTAAATGCTGCTTTAAATTGTTGCTATGATCTGATCGTTGTTGGCTTCCAAAAGTTACTGACTATGATTTCCATACCTGAGGCCCTTATGTGATCTCATTCTATTTTCTCTCTCTCTCTCTCTCTCTCTCTCTCTCTCTCTCTTATTTGGATTCCGTTATGTCTAGTATAAAGCTTACTGTTTGTATTGTCGTACGCATATTTACTCTGTGTGATTTGTAGTTTGATGTATTACTAGTTGATTTATTCAAAACCCATATACTGATGATTGGCTTGGACTCCACCCCACTTACATTACAAGTCACTGAGATGTCTGATCTTTAGCTACAAGCTTTAAATTTAGAAACTAAATTTATCATAAGGATAGGATAATGTTTTCATGGCCAGAGAATATTTTTCCTTGACTTATAAGGCGTGATAACTTTATTGAAAATTGATAGGTCAACAGTGGTTTGCTGGACAAATCACTGTTTGATTTGCAGTAATTTACAGTAAGAAATATCACAATAATTGATATGAAGAATGGAATATTGACATTAATGAGTAAGTTACAGTGCCCTGTGATTATTTATTGGTATAAGCAATTGAGCTATTTTTCATAATCAATCAAATTTAATGTAACTGTCATCTGAGATATAAATTAATCATATTCCTGATTAATTATTCAAATTCCCTATATATCATTTGAGTTAATTATTCTGTAAAACTCATTGTTGTTACAGCAGCCTCAGCTGGTCAGACCACCTGAACGGAGTACTGGGAGAGGTCAAGGCTGTCAGAGGTGAGGCTAGTTGGCTGAAATTACGGATGAAACGACGATAGAAATTGGCGAGCCCCAGAAACCACTGTAGGGCCTTACGGGAGTCTGGAGATGGCCAATCTATCACAGCCTTAACTTTGTCAGGGTTCCAGACGAAACGATATACCCTAGGAAGAGGACCAACTGTGCATGGAATACGCACTTCTCCGCCTTGACAAAAAGCCCATTCTCTAATAACCTCTGGAGCACTCGTCTGACGTGTTGAACGTGTTCCTGGAGAGATGAAGAAAAAATCAGTTGGTCATCCAGGTAAACATATATAAACTGATCTACCATATCTCTCAACACGTCATTCACGAGTGCTTGGAAAACCCCGAGTTGGAGAGCCCGAACGGCATCACCAAGTACTCAAAGAGCCCTCTAGGGGTGTTAAAGGCAGTTTTCCATTCATCCCCTTTCCTGATGTGGACCAAATGATAAGCTTTACGTAAATCCAATTTTGTGAATACAGATGCTCCCTGCAACCTCTCGAAAGCTGAAGACATGAGTGGTAAAGGATAAGTGTTCTTAATCGTAATGTTGTTCAACTCTCGGTAATCAATACAAGGTCGCAGCAAACCATCCTTCTTACCCACAAAAAAGAACCCCGCCCCCGCTGGAGAAGAGGAAGGACGGATGAACCCAGAGGCTAAGGAATCAGAAATGTATTTCTCGATGGCCTCCCTCTCAGGAATAGAAAGAGAGTATAACTTGCCTTTAGGCGGTGATTTACCTGACACTAAGTCTATGGCAAGTCGTAGGGACGATGCGGAGGAAGAGAAGCAGCCCGGGACTTACTGAACACTTCCTTCAGGTCCAGATACTCAATGGGCACGTTTGGCAAAACCATGGTCTCCTTCTGAAAGACAGAAACAGGAACAACGGTACAAGCAGAAACCAGACAAGACTCATGACAACTTTCACTCCACAATGTGACAGTGTTAGAACCCCATTCCACTCGTGGATTATGTTTGAACAACCAGGGGTGACCTAAAACAATAGGAGCAACAGGGGAGTCCATGAGAAAAAAGGATATGGTTCCTTGATGGTTTCCAGATGTGATCAGTGTGATGGGTTCTGTATGGTGTGTAACGTGAGGCAGTTCCTGGCCATTGAGTTCGATGACATGGATGGGGAGAGACACAGGAAGGACAGGAATGTTCAGGTGATGTGCAAGTGAGGAATCAATGAAATTACCATCTGCTCCGGAGTCCAGAAGGGCTTGACATTCATGATGTTGATTCCTCCACCGCAGTCTCACCTGAAGGAGGGTCGATGATGTTGGTGAGGACTTTCTCAGAGGAGATCCCACCCGATAGTGGCCTCAGATTTACTATCGGGCTGGCTCTTTTACTGGGCATGAGTAGGTGTTATGATCAGAGCCTCCTCAGTATAGACACAGTCCTTGAGATCTCCGCCGTTCCCTCTCCCTCCGGGACAGCCGAGCTCTACCCGCCTGCATGGGCTCGTGATCGTCGCCAGAACCGTGTTCTCTCGACTCAAGCGCCCCCTACCAGGAGAGATGTGAGACCTGGAAGGACTGTGTTGGCGGCCCAGACAATTAAACCTGGCGTCTACTCGCAACGCCAGATCAATAAGTTCGTTGAGAGTAGGGGCAGCTCAAGGAGGTAGATCTCCTGCTGAACACGGTCGGATAGCCCATGCAGGAATCTATCCCACTGTGCCGCCTCGTTCCACTGGCACTCGGCCGCCAGGGTGCGGAACTCGATGGAGTACTCGGTGACGGATGAAGATCCTTGTCGGAGCTCCGGGAGGCGATGGGCGGCCTCCCTGCCGGTCGCGGCCCGGTCGAAGACTCTCTTCATCTCTTCAGATAGGAGGTGGAACGAGGCACAACACGGGTGTTGATACTCCCACACCGCCGTTCCCAATAAGGCAGCCTTGCCAGAGAGAAGAGTGAGCGGAGTGAGCGGAAGTCGCGGCTCTGGCCGGAAGTGGTCCTGGTAATTCCCCGGGGGAACGGACAGCGCAATTTCTACTGCCGTTTCATCCAGAACTACAGCTCCATCACCAACCCACTCACCAGTCTCCTCCGTAATAAGCCCAAGCCTCTGTCCTAGACCCCTGCCACCTAGGTCACCCTGCCAGAGACCTTCAACTCTCTCAAAGAGGCTTTCACTACCGCTCCACTCCTGGTACATCCTGACCCCAATCGGCCCTTCGTCGTCGAAGTCGACGCCTCCACCACTGGAGTGGGAGCGGTCTTGTCCCAGCAGCAGGAGAGTCCCAGCCGCCTCCATCCATAGCCGCATTTCCACCGTCGGGCCAGTGCGAGCCAGGGCTTAAAACGTGCCGGGCGGGGCTAATAGCGCAGCGTTTCCACAGTCAGGGCCTGAAGTACGAAACCCCATAATTTCAGCAACAAAGAGAAGTTATCAGAAAACTAAGAAATAAGTCAATGGAACTAGCGCGATCACAAAACGAACATGATAAAAGTGGCCGTTTGTTTGCATGCTTTGTTAAATATTTAAATTCAAAAGCATATATGTTTTACTATAGAATACGTGATACACTGATCATAATGAATTAATTTATCAGGACTCAAAATTAATCACACAGAAATAAATGTATTTATTTATATTTGATTTATCTATATTTATTCATAGTCTGTTTCTGTTTTTTTGTAGTCACATTTAGAATGAATGATAATATCTCTATTTTTATAAAAGCTCCCGAACATTAAAACATTATTATATTTCTATGATAGGCTACGTGGAGCTAAACTCTCGAGACGAGACTTATGACAGATAATATAAGTTACTAAATAATTACACGATTGTGATAAAGTACAAGAAGCTGACATCTGATTTCTTCAAGCGGTCATATTTACCATGTTTACTATGGTAATGTTAATGTTTAGCGTGCACAGTCTTTTGCATCGTTTATAAATACTTCTGCCTTGTATGGTGATTATAATTCACATCAGATCAAGTTATTGCAAAGACTCCTGCTGACTGAGAGTGAGTTTTGAGCTCAACTTATTTAAAAAAAAGTATTTAATACCGGTGTTAAAGCTGTTATCTTTCTGTATTGATCTGCAGCGCCGAGCTTTCCAGACACGGAGAAACTCTGCCTTTGTTCATAACACCTCCTCTAGCCCCAGCTGGCCCGCTTTGGCCCAAGGTTTTCGTCGGGCCAAAAAACCCTGGCCGTTGGCCCCAAGGAAGCACCGATGAGGCACGATCAAGCCCCGGGAAGTGACAGTGGAAACGCGACTGGCCCTGGCATGCACTAGCAAGCCCGCTTTAAGCCTGACAGTGGAATCGTGGCTCATGTGCCTTCTTCTCTCGGAAGCTCAACCTGGCGGCGGTCAATTACGACAACGGCAACCGAGAGCTACTGGTCATCAAGCTGGCTCTGGAGGAGTGGAGGCATTGGCTGGAGGGAGCCAAACATCCTTTCCTAGTTCTCACGGACCATAAAAACCTTGAGTACCTACGCATGGCCAAAAGGCTTAATCCTAGACAGGCCCACTGGGCGCTATTCTTCACCCGCTTCAACTTCTCCATCTCATACCGCCCAGTCAAGTCAGGTCAAGTCACCTTTATTTATATAGCGCTTTAAACAAAATACATTGCGTCAAAGCAACTGAACAACACTCATTAGGAAAACAGTGTGTCAATAATGCAAAATGAAAGTTAAAGGCAGTTCATCTTTGAATTCAGTGATGTCATCTCTGTTCAGTTAAATAGTGTCTTTGCATTTATTTACAATCAAGTCAACGATATCGCTGTAGATGAAGTGTCCCCAACTAAGCAAGCCAGAGGCGACAGCGGCAAGGAACCAAAACTGTCCATCGGTGACAGAATGGAGAAAAAAAACCTTGGGAGAAACCAGGCTCAGTTGGGGGGCCAGTTCTCCTCTGACCAGACGAAACCAGTAATTCAATTCCAGGCTGCAGCAAAGTCAGATTGTGCAGAAGAATCATTTGTTTTCTTTGGTCTTGTCCTGGTGGTCATCTGAGACAGGGGATCTGTATCTGGGGGTCTAGTTGTCCTGGTCTCCACTGTCTTTCAGGGATGTAGAGGTCCTTTCTAGGTGCTGATCCACCATCTGGTCTGGATACGTACTGGATCCGGGTGACTGCAGTGACCCTATGATCTGGATACAGACTGGATCTGGTGGCTACGGTGACCTCGGAATAAGACAGAAACAGACTAATATTAGCGTAGATGCCATTCTTCTAATGATGTAGCAAGTACATTGGGTGATATGGGAAGTGTTCCCGGTTCCAGTTTACCTAATTAATGCAGCCTAAAAAATCCTTTAACGGATTTGGATATTAAAAGCATATTAGTATGTTATGTGTAAGCCAAGTTAAAGAGATGGGTCATTAATCTAGATTTAAACTGCAAGGGTGTGTCTGTGTCACGCTGTCTGGTCTCTGTTTCCCTGGGTGTCCACTAGTGGTCTCACTTCCCCTTAGGCACATCAACGTAGGCACTACAATTCCCACAAAGCCTTGTCCCTTCATCACAGTAATTGCACTCCTGTTAATTGCACCAGGTGCCTTCACTTAGTAGTCATTATCCTCGCATGGAGTCCTTTCCTTCCGTTACCCATTTTCCTTGTCTTCCAAGCTCCTTGTCTTCCGAGTTCCTGTTCCTGTTCCCATTCCTGTTCCCTTTCCTGTTCCTTCTTTGTTTGTTTGGATTGATTTCTGGTTTTACCCCGGCTTGTTTGGTTTTGATTTGGATTACTCTTAATAAACCACACTGCGATTGGATCTTTCGTCTCCTGTATTTTCCTGGGTCCCCGATCGTCACAGTCTGCCTCCCGAACAATGCAAGGTAGGTTATTCCAAAGTTTAGGCGCCAAATAGTAAAAGGATCTGCCTCCCGCAGTTGATTTTGATATTTTAGGTATTATTAAATTGCCTGAGTTTTGAGAACAAAGCGGACGTAGAGGATTATAATGTAAAAGGAGCTCATTCAAATACTGAGGTGCTAAACTATTCAGGGCTTTATAAGTAATAAGCAATATTTTAAAATCTATACCATATTTGTTATGGAGCAAGTGCAGTGTTGACAATACTGGGCTACTATGGTCATACTTCCTGGTTCTAGTAAGAACTCTTGCTGCTGCATTTTGGAATAGCTGTAGTTTGTTTACTAAGCGTGCAGAACAACCACCCAATAAAGCAATACAATAATCTAACCTTGAGGTCATAAATGCATGGAGTAACATTCCTGGATTTGACATTGAGAGCATAGGCCGTAATTTAGATATTTTTTGAGATGCAAAAATGCAGTTTTACAAATGCTAGAAACGTGGCTTTCTAAGGAAAGATTGCGATCAAATAGCACACCTAGATTCCTAACTGATGACGAAGAATTGACAGAGCAACCATCAAGTCTTAGACAGTGTTCTAGATTATTACATGCAGATTTTTTAGGTCCTGTAATTAACACCTCTGTATTTCAGAATTTAGCAGTAAGAAATTACTCGTCATCCAGTTTTTTATATCAACTATGCATTCCATTCCGGGCCGCGAAGAAATATAGAGCTGAGTATCATCAGCATAACAGTGAAAGCTAACACCATGTTTCCTGATGAAATCTCCAGAGGGTAACATATAAAGCGTGAAGATTAGAGGCCCTAGTACTGAACCTTGAGGTACTCCATACTGCACTTGAGATCGATATGATACATCTTCATTCATTGCTACGAACTGATGGCGGTCATATAAGTATGATTTAAACCATGCTAATGCACTTCCATTAATGCCAACAAAGTGTTCAAGTCTATGCAAAAGAATGTTGTGGTCAATTGTGTCAAACGCAGCACTAAGATCCAATAAAACTAATAGAGAGATACAACCACGATCAGATGATAACAGCAGATCATTTGTAACTCTAAGGAGAGAAGTCTCAGTACTATGATACGGTCTAATTCCTGACTGGAAATCCCCACAAATACCATTTTTCTCTAAGAAGGAATATAATTGTGAGGATACCACCTTTTCTAGTATCTTGGACAGAAAAGGGAGATTCAAGATAGGTCTATAATTAACTAGCTCTTTAGGGTCAAGTTGTGTTTTTTGATGAGAGGCTTAATAACAGCCAGTTTTAAGGTTTTGGGGACATATCCTAATGACAATGAGGAATTAATAATATAAAAGGATCTATGACTTCTGGAAGCACCTCTTTTAGGAGCTTAGATGGTATAGGGTCTAACATACATGTTGTTGTTTTAGATGATTTAACAAGTTTATACAATTCTTCCTCTCCTATAGTAGAGAATGAGTGGAACTGTTCCTCAGGGGGTCTATAGTGCACTTTCTGATGCGATACTGTAGCTGACGGCTAATTGGTTAAAATTGTATCTCTAACAGTATCGATTTTAGAAGTAAAGTAGTTCATAAAGTCATTACTGCTGTGATGTTGGGAAATGTCAACACTTGTTGAGGCTTTATTTAATTTATTCAATACACTGTATTGAATAAATAACTGGGGTTATGTTTGTTTTCTTCTAAAAGAGAAGAAAGGTAATCGGATCTAGCAGTTTTTAATTATTTTCTGTAGGATAGGTTACTTTCCCGCCAAGCAATACAAAATACCTCTAGTTTTGTTTTCCTCCAGCTGCGCTCCATTTTCGGGCTGCTCTCTTTAGGGTGCGAGTATGCTCATTATACCATGGTGTCATACTGATTTCCTTAACCTTCCTTAAGCGTAAATGAGCAACTGTATTTAAAGTGCTAGAAAAGAGAGAGTCCATAGTTTCTATTACACCATCAAGTTGTTCTGAGTTCAAAGATTTTCATTTTGTCTTCTCAATGATTAAAATCCAGACAGTTTTCTTCTAGAAAGACAAAAAACGTTCAGGTGGAGAAAAAAACTTTTTTCTTTACCTTGACATGTTTCGACTGCAACCTGCAGTCTTCCTCAGAAGCGTCATCTGACAGCTGTGTCGTGTCGTTTATCAGCTGTTATTTTCTGGGTGTGGCCAACCCGGCGGACATGACAGTTCCGCCGGGCTGGCCACACCCTGCCACCCCGTCGCTCGATGGTCTCTGGAGGATGGTGTTCCATGTGTGTGAGAGCATGTAGGCTCCCTCGTCCCGGTTGATGCTGCCATGCTGTCATGTCCGCCGGGTTGGCCACACCCAGAAAATAACAGCTGATAAACGACACGTCACAGCTGTCAGATGACGCTTCTGAGGAAGACTGCAGGTTGCAGTCGAAACATGTCAAGGTAAAGAAAAAAGTTTTTTCCTCCACCTGAACGTTTTTTGTCTTTCTAGAAGAAAACTGTCTGCATTTTAATCATTGAGAAGACAAAATGAAAATCTTTGAACTATTACGAGGAAGTTATGGAAAAGACTGTGTCAAAGCCCTCCGCCGCTTAGAGAGGCTGGAAAAAACAATGGCACGCCATAAGAACCACCTAAGATTCAACCTCCGATGTCGAGATGAGGATATTACACCAGCAAGCCTCAATATCAAGAACCCTATTCACACTAAAAATGCGGAAAAAATAATCAAAAGAGCCCGAAAAGACCTCGTGAAAAAGAGGATAAGAACGACTGTAAATAAGATCGAAAGAATCACAGAACAAACAAAAGTAGAGAAGGACAAATTCAAACGTTTTTTCCATATAGATCATGACATGCAAACTAAAATAGACGAACACCTGGATACCACATATGAACAAGAGTTCAAAAAAACTAAAACCCGACAGTTAAATAAACTTCAAAAGCTGATAGAGAGAAAAAATGCAAACAATAAAACATGCATGGAAACAAATGAAACGTGGGTACGGAATTTGTCACAACGCACACTCACGGAAACCGGAAAAAGAATTTTAACACGAGGTTTAAACTTTGCCATTACGCCAAAAGATATACCACACGAGGAGTACATATTAGCAACAGAATTGGCATGTCAAAAAATCCAAGACCAGGGACAAAAATCTGAGCTACGCAGCACCATAGCAGGCATTTTAAAAACCGCAAAATTACCAACAAGCAACATCACAAAAGAGGAAAGAAAAGCAATAACCACACTCAAAAAGGATAAAACTATCACCATCATACCAGCGGACAAAGGACGTACAACAGTTGTCATGGACATGGACAAATATGAAAAACAGATGGAAGCAATGCTAAAAGGCAACAATACATATGAAATACTAAAGAAGGACCCTACTGAAGAAAAGAAAAAAACATTAAAAGCACTTCTCAAACCATTACTAGAAAACAGAAAAATAACAAAGGAAGCATATGACAATCTAATTCCCACCGCAAACATTATGCCACGAATCTATGGAACACCAAAAATACACAAAAATGGCATCCCATTACGCCCAATAGTAGACAGTATCGGCTCGGTCACTTACAACTTATCAAAAGCATTAGTGGAAATTATAAAACCCCTCCTCGGCCTAACAGAGCATCACTGTCAAAACTCAAAACAACTAGTGAAAGAACTCAACAACATGAAAATAGAATCAGATGAAATTTTAATTTCACACGATGTCATATCACTTTTCACAAAGACCCCCGTGGATGTAACACTTCACATCGTACAAGAACGCCTCCGTAAAGACAGGACACTTAAAAGACGCACAAACCTCACAGTCGATGATATAACTGAACTACTGAGCTTCGTCACAAAATCAACATATTTCCAATATAGAGGGACAATATTCAGACAAAAAGAGGGATTCGCCATGGGGGACCCACTATCAGCCATAATGAGTAGTTTTTTCATGGAGGACTTGGAAACTACTGCCATAGCCACAGCACCATCGCACTGCAGACCAACCCTCTGGAAACGTTATGCAGACGACATACTGGAAAAAAAAAAGGACATACACAGGAACTCACTGACCACCTAAACAGTATTGACCCCACCGGAAACATAAAATTCACACATGAGGAAGAATGCAACAAGACCATAGCTTTTTTAGATTTAAAGATCCACCACAGAGATGATGACAGCATCAAAATAACAGTCTACAGGAAACCAACACACACTGACCAATATCTACTTTGGACATCTGAACATCCCACGGCGCATAAATCATCAGTAGTGAGAACACTTTATGAACGGACTAGTTTCATCAAGGAGGAAAAAGACAGACAGAAAGAGGAAAAACATATCAGACATGCATTTGCATGCTGCAAATATCCGAAATGGGCCATAAACAAAGGAAAAGAACAAGTCGCAAACAAGCAAACCAAATCAAAAACAAAACCCAAATCGAAACCAGAAACCGGAAACAAGGACATAGTAACCCTACCATATATCAGAGGCATAACAGAACCATTACAGCGGGCAATGAGAAAATACAACATAAACACAGTAGTAAAACCATACACAAAGTTAAGGCAGTTACTGGTACACCCCAAGGACAAAATAGAGCAAGACAAAAAATGTAATGTCATATACGAGATACCATGCAAATCATGCAATAAAACATACGTAGGAGAAACAGGCAGGTCATTCAACACAAGAAAGAAAGAACATCAGAAAGAATGTTAAAAAGAAACAACAGGACGACTAACTAGAACTCAAAAGGAAAAAGCGCAACAGGAACAACTAAAGTAAGCTATATCAGATCATTGCAAACGAAACAACCACATTATGGACTGGGACAACGGACACATTATCAGATCAGAACCAAACAGATACAGAAGATGGATAAAGGAGGCAATTGAAATCAGGAAGCGGGCCAAGGATACCATCAACCGGGACGAGGGAGCCTACATGCTTTCACACACATGGAACACCATCCTCCAGAGACCATCGGGCGACGGGGGGGCAGGGCGTGGCCAGCCCGGCGGAACTGTCATGTCCGCCGGGTTGGCCACACCCAGAAAATAACAGCTGATAAACGACACGTCACAGCTGTCAGATGACGCTTCTGAGGAAGACTGCAGGTTGCAGTCGAAACATGTCAAGGTAAAGAAAAAAGTTTTTTTCTCCACCTGAACGTTTTTTGTCTTTCTAGAAGAAAACTGTCTGGATTTTAAGTTGTTCTGAGGTTTTGGATATGCTAAGGAATTTGGATACATCAGGAAGATAACTTAAAAAGCAGTTTTTTGTGGTTGAAGTGATCTTCCATACTTGTAACAAGAAGTAGAATTTACAATTTTGGCTATATGAAGTTTGCACAAAACTAAATAATGATCTGAGATGATATAACTTGGCTGCACAATTTCAGCACTATATAAATCAATTCCATGTGACAGTATTAAATCTAGAGTATGATTTCGACAATGAGTAGGTCCTTAAACATGTTGTCTAACCCCAATAGAGTTCAGAATGTCTATAAATGCTGATCGCAATGCATCTTTTTCATTATCAACATGGATATTAAAATCACCAACTATTAAAACTTTATCTGCAGCCAAAACTAACTCGGATGTAAAATCACCAAACTCTTTAATAAAGTCTGTATGGTGCCCTGGTGGCCTGTATACAGTAGCCAGTACAAAAATAACAGGGGATTTATCATTAACATTTGTTTCTCTGGATAATGTTATATGAAGCATCATTACTTCAAACGAGTTATACTTGAAGCCTGCCCTCTGAGAAATCCTGAAAACGTTGTATAAATTGAAGCAACACCTCCCCCTTTGCCTTTTAGACGTGGCTCATGTTTATAACAGTAATCTTGGGGCGTGGACTCATTTAAAATAATGTAATCATCAGGTTTTAGCCAGGTTTCTGTCAAACAAAGTACATCTAGATTATGATCAGTGATCATATTATTTACAAAAAGTGTTTTCGTAGAAAGGGATCTGATATTCAATAAGCCAAGCTTTATCATTTTTTTTTATCCGTATTGCATCTGTTTTTTATTTGTTGAACCTCAATTAATTTGTTAATCTTAACTTTGGACATTTGGACGTTTTTTGTATTTTCTAGTTCGAGGAACAGACACAGTGTCAGGCTGTCAGTCTCTGTTTCCATGGGTGTCCACTAGTGAGCTCACTTCTCCTTAGGCACTTCACCATAGGCACTATAATTCCTCTAGTCTGGCCCTGTCTTCACAGTAATTGCAATCCAATTAATTGCACCAGGTGCAGGCAATCTATTGTCATTAGTCTCCTTATAAATACCTGACTTTCCCTGTTGTTTGTATGGATTCCTTACCCTTCGATGTGCCAGTCTTCTCGTTCCCCGAGACTCCTTAATTCTCCTATTCTGAGTTTCCGTTCCGTTTCCTTGCAGCATGGCCACCAACCCCGCACCACGAGGCAAGATGGCCGTCAGCTCAGCACCACGAGGCAACATGGCCGCCAACCCAGCACCATGAGGCAAGATGGAAGCCAGCCCCACACAACAGCACAAGATGGCCGCCAGCTCAGTGCCACGAAAACAAGATGGCCACCAGCCCAGTGCCACAGCACAAGATGGCCGCTAAACCAGCGCCACGAGGCAGGATGGACGCCAGCACAGCGCCACAACACAAAGTGGGCACCAGTCTAGCGCCACGGTGCAAGATGGCCGCCAGCTCAGTGCTTTCCTGAGTTGAGTCACATTCCCGTTGACCCTCCAGAGCTGAGTCAGATTCCTGTTGACCTTCCAGAGTCGAGTCAGGTGCACGTTGACTTTCCAAAGTTGAGTCAGGTTCCGGTTGACCCTCCAGAGTTGAGTCAGGTGTTCATGGACCCTCCAGAGTCAGGGTTAGTCACCGTCGACCTTCCAGAGTCAGGTTTAGTTACCGTTGACCTTCCAGAGTCAGGGCTAGTTCCTGTCGACCTTCCAGAGTCGAGTCAAATTCCAGTTGACTGTCCAGAGTCAAGTCAGGCTCCAGTTGACCATCCAGAGTCGAGTCACGTTCCAGTTGATTCCCCAGAATCAAGTCAGATTCCTGTTGACCTTCCAGAGTCAAGTCAGGTGCCCATTGACTTTCCAGGGTTGAGTCAGGTTCCGGTTGACCCTACAGAGTCGAGTCAGGTGCTCGTGGACCCTCCAAAGTCGAGTTAGGTGCTCATGGACCCTCCAGAGTCAGGGTTAGACACCGTCGACCTTCCAGAGTCAAGGTTAGTCACCATCGACCCTCCAGAGTCAGGGTTAGTCACTGTTGACCTTCCAGAGTCAGGGCTAGTTCATGTTGACCATCCAGAGTTGAGTCACGTTCCAGTTGATTCCCCAGAATCAAGTCAGATTCCTGTTGACCTTCCAGAGTCGAGTCAGGTTCCAGTTGACCCTCCAGAGTCGAGTCAGGTGCTCGGGGACCCTCCAGAGTCTAGTCAGGTGCTCGTGGACCCTCCAGAGTCAGGATTAGTCACATTTGATCTTCCAGAGTCAGGACTAGTCACCATGGACTTTCCAGAGACAAGGCTAGTCACCGTTGACCTTTCAGAGATCTTCAAGGACTGAGTCAAGTCACCGGGGATCTTCAAGGACTGAGTCAAGTCATCTGTGATCTTCAAGGACTGAGTCAAGTCACCGGTGATCTTGGTGAACAAATGCAAGTCACCAATAATCTTCATGAGCAGAGTCAAGTCAGCACCGATCCTCTGGAATCCAGTATAAACACCATAGGATTACCAGAGTTTCGTCCTCCCGTTGGTCTGGCCGCACGGATGTGGTGGTCTTCTGCTCTGCCCTGGGGGGCTTCCGCCCTGACCGCATGGCTGTGGTGGTCTTCTGCTCTGCCCTGGGGGATTCTGGCCTTGACCACAAGGATGTGGTGGTCTTCTGTTCCGCCCTGGGGGGCTTCCGCTCTGACCACACGGTTGTGGAAGTCTTCTGGTCCACCCTGGGGGATTCCGGCCTCGACCACGAAGATGTGGTGGTCTTCTGCTCTGCCCTGGGGGGCTTCCGCCCTGACCACACGGTTGTGGTGGTCTTCTGCTCCGCCCAGGGGGACTCCGGCATCGACCACAAGGAGGTAGTGGTCTTCTGCTCTGCCCTGGTGGGCATCACATGATGTCCTTCATGGACTTATGTTTTTGTGTTTTTGTTTTCTTTTGTTTTTTCTGTCTGTTTCCTCCTTTGGACCTGGCCCTCCGTCCCTCTCCCTGATCCTCCACCGGTCCACCTCCCTCCTGGACTCCTTGTTTTGTGTGGCACTTCTCTTGTCTCTGTCTCCCCATTTTACCTGGTTGTCTTGTCTCTGTTTCCCCATTCTACCTGGTCCTCCTGTCTCTGTGTACCAAGTTATCTGGCCCTCCGTCCATCCCCCTAGTCCTCCGCCGCTCCACCTCCCTCCTAGTTTCTCCTGTTGGTTTTCCATTAGGTTTCGGGTGGAGCATGTGGCAGCTGCTCCGTGGAGGAGGGGGTAATGTCACGCTGTCAGTCTCTGTTTCCATGGGTGTCCACTAGTGAGCTCACTTCTCCTTAGGCACTTCACCATAGGCACTATAATTCCTCTAGTCTGGTCCTGTCTTCACAGTAATTGCACTCCAGTTAATTGCACCAGGTGCAGGCAATCTATTGTCATTAGTCTCCTTATAAATACCTGTCTTTACCTGTTGTTTGTATGGAGTTCTTACCCTTCGATGTGCCAGTCTTCTCGTTCCCCGAGATTCCTTAATTCTCATATTCTGAGTTTCCGTTCCGTTTCCTTCCTTGTTTTGTTATTTTGTTTGTTTGGACTGAATTCTGGTTTTGACCCTGGCTTGTCTGACGACGAATTTGGATTATCCCAATAAACATACCTGCGATTGGATCTCTCGTCTCCCTGTGTCTTCACTGGTCGCCAAATCATTACACACAGTTTCTATAGTGTTATATCTAGGTGAAAGAGTCTCTATGTGCTGAGAATTAACTGACCTCTGTGACCTGAGGCAGCTAGCAGACAGTCGGTTTAGACATGGGCCTCAGTTAGTCAAGTATACAATAGACCATTTACGCAAAAACCGGAAACACGTCAACGAAGTGTAAACCCAGTTCCGGTGTGAGCTTTGTTGGCGGAGAAATCGAAATGTCAGCTAGAGTGTTTTCGACGAGCCTGAGTTTTCTTCCCAAGTTCACCAGCGCCGATGTGGTGAAGAGTGTGGAGGTGCATTCGTCCACTAAAGGGAACAAATTGGACAAAGGATACAAGTTCTTCCACGAAGAGGTCATTCACAATTACCAAGGTAAGCTTTAGCTAGCTTTAGCCATAGCACCGGTTATAACTCTGTTAACATTAACTGTATATCTTAGGTGTTGCGAATTTTTAATATAAGGTATAACACATCGCAGTGAATATGTTGTGTGTATGTTTAAGTGAGAAGGCACAAGATTAACATAACAACCAGTAATTTGGTGAAGCTGTAACATTACTAGGTAACGTTGAATGTGAAATGTTACTGAAATTGTCTTGTAAAGTTGTGTATTTCTATGTGAGATAACACGTAATGTTTTCTTGTTGTATGTGGTTTTAGTATCAAATATATTCCAGGGACAGGTAGTAGTGAGAGGTAAATGCTTCAGGTCAATGAGAAAGAGTGAGGACCCTCACAAACTGGAGGTTTGACTTTAGACAGACAGAATGCCGGTTGGCAAAAGATGCCCGTTCTTGTGTGTTCACTCTTCTTGCTGCGGTTGCGGCATTTTCTTTACTTACTATTATTTTACTGAAAGTAGGGTGACCAGACGTCCTCTTTTTTTCCCGGACATGTCCTCTTTTTTGATACCTATGTAATAAAATAACATTGAACATACATGAAATGTAATCATATTTGCATTATGTACGCAGCTCTGCACACCCATTACTCTCAATGAAATATCTCACAAACTCACTTCACTCTTCCTTTTTTTTACCAACTCAAATCTGGTCACCCTACTGAAAGTTATAGTTTCATGTTATTATGAACATTGATGTAGCAACATAAGTATGACTTAATTGTAACCTATTTAATGTATTGTGTCTAGATATCACTGGATGTAGAGAGTGCCAACCTGAAAGCTTTCTCCTGCAGTTGTGCGGCTGGTAAAGGATTCTGCAATCACATAGTTGCCATCCTGTACCAGACCGCACATTATTCACAGCTGGGTCTGCAGGCTGTTCCACCCCCACTGGCCTGCACAAGTGGCTTGCAAAGATGGCACAGACCAAGAACAGAGGTGGGTTTGTGATAAACATGTCATTATGATTTAAGAACCGATGCGTATCTATAACAACTCTAAATTATTATAAAAACACCCCCAGTAGTGACTACAGACTGTAATTGCTTTTTGTCTTTTACTTTTAAGGGAATCCATCCTGAACCGGTTAGTGAGCTGGTGGTGCAAAAGCCCAAAACAGTTGGCAAGGACGGTCTGAGGTCCACACTGTACAAGGCATATACAGGTGATTAATTTAACTTTTTGTTGCTTTGTGAGAGCAAGTTAAGTTTTTTTTAATATTATGACTAACCAAATGATGGTTACCTCAGATATAATGAATAAAATGTAAATGTAGTTATGCACTCAAGTCTAACTTTTCTTTTGTGGGACCAATAATCTTGTGTTTCTCTTGTCTAGGACCACTGCCAGATCCATATATGATGGCATCTGGAAGCAAATTAAGCCAGGTGCAGCCCCAACCTCTCATGGCTATTGTATTGGATGGGCTTTCTGAGATGGAGTTGACGCCATCTAAATTTGGGTCTGTCCCTCGTGGATCCCCCATGTCCTATCACTGTCCACCCAAGAAGTCCAGTGACCTCCTCCTACACCACATGGCTCCAGAATTTCCATCCCTTCCTGTGATGCAGCACATTTTTCCCAGGTTGCATTTTGTCTCGACCTTGCATCAGTTAATGCATCTCCAGTCTCTTTGAGTGTCACCGCAGCTGTCCTGCGAGATAGCAAAAGAAACTCAGCAGCAATCCAAATGTCCTGCGTGGACACAGCTACGGCGACCAAGGCTGACTGCTAGTCGTTTTTGGGATGCTTGTTGTAGTAGGGCGTGTCGTGCAGAGCTGGAGTCTGCAGCTATTCAGATGATCAGAGGCTCCACAAAGCAAACAGCTGCAATGAAGCGTGGGCTACTAGTGGAGTCTGAAGTACTGGCAAACTATGCTGAACTGTTGCGAGTTAATGTGTTACCAGCAGGATTCGTCATTCACCCTGACGCACCACATCTCGGGGCCAGTCCAGACGGTCGGGTGTATGACCCTTCAGAGTCACCTCCTTTTGGCCTGGTTGAAGTGAAGAGCAGCACAAAAACTGATCCATCTCAGGTTGCTCACCTCAAGGTGCAGGAAGGCCACGCCAGTCTGAGGCGTTCACATAAGTACTACTGGCAGGTTCAGGGCCAACTGGCAATCACAGGACTGACATGGTGTGACTTTGTTACCGATACCCTATCAACTTTAACCGTGGAAAGAATTTGGCCTGATGACTCATTCATTGCGCAAATGAAAGAGCAAGTAGATATATATTATTATGGCACATACATGAATGCATACCTTAAATTACACTAATCTTGTCTTACCAATCAGTTTGTCTTAATGTTAATGATCTGTAATGTTATTTGTTTTATTGTAAATATTTGATGTTATGAGTTTTTATTAATCAGTTGATGTTACGCATACCAAAAAAATTAAATGATGCACAATTTTGACCAAACTTTTTTTATTTGTTCATCTATTTTTTATGTGAAATCAAAGGCACATTTCAACAGAAAAATATTAAGAATATAACAATTATATTTAATTTGATTTTTAAGAATATGTGCGAACATTAAATTATTTACATACTATTAATTCTTTATTTACATACCAAACATTAATTCACTCTTCAAAACAAAAAGGTCCTTGATAATTTGCCAAAACACAGCAGTTAAGCCAGATCTGATTCACACTGCCAATCAGTGTGAGCGGCACGGGAGAGTCCCAGATGTGAAAGGACTTTATCCTACCGATCACTCTTTCCACTATAATTCTGAGGCGGGCAATGGCTTGGGTTTGTTCCGTTTCCTCCTTGCTGAATTGAGCTGAACGCTTAAAAGGTGGAATGATGAGCTTAGATCCAACGTCAGCAAGGAGGTCTTGAATGAGGAACCCTTTGTCCGCCATGACATCGTCTCCTGGCTCCAGCAAGGGAAGGACTCCACTGATCCTGGTGATCTCCTTATCTGAGATGCACCCAGTGTACAGGGGTGAGATGAATGTCACCAAACCATTGGGAGCAACTCCAATTAGCCCTTTCAATGTCGTCCTGTTTTTGTAATTTGAAAATATTTCTGATTGTAAGGTCAGGGATGAGGCTGTTTCCAGGGCAATTTCTGTGCAGTCCAGTATGACTCTGACATTGGGACAGTACCGCTGGAATTTAAGGGGCATAGTGGACTTAACCTTTTCCCTGCTTAATCAGATGGGAAGTGAGCTCAGCATCATAAAAAGATAATTGGCCCAGGTGATGGTAACCCTGCTAACCCTGGCAATGCTCACATTAAAAATGTCAGCAATGAGCTGCTCCTTCATGCCAACAGCAACCTGCATGGAGTACATCAAGAACTCATCTATTAATGGCATGATGCGTGGTGGGCTGGGATCTTCGCAGCCTTCCTCACCTGCCCTCTGTGCTTTGGTCCAGTACACCAGTCTAAGTGCAGATGGTGCAATTGACTCCCAAAAAAATAGTAAAAACACTCTCAGATGGAAATTTGGTGTAGAAACGTATTTGGTCGTCTGACGCACAACATCGGCTGAAGAGAGTAGGGGGTGGTAGACCAGTGTTTTGCAATTTGGCTTCTAGGTCATGGATGTAATCCAAAGCCTCATCCAGAGCACCAGTAAAGATAAAGAAATTAAAAACCAGTCTTAACATATTTATGCCACATTTCAACACAACACAGTATTTTTAAGAATAAAAAGTATTTTAAGTATTTAATTACAAATTACACTTCATTTATTTTTTGTTAAGGAAAATACAAATGACAAAATACTCAAAAGTAATTAAATACATGTAATTAAAATAGGGGAGAACAGGGCACAACCTAACACAAGGCCATTTGTAACACACTTGTTTTAAATACTTCCACACATGCTAGTATGATGAAACAGTGTATTTACTAGCTGCCACATGAATAAACTTTTCATTATTGTTTAAAAAAAAATCATTATTTTATATGAACACAATAATTGTATTTTATTGAGAAAATATTTTAAGATTTCTTGTATTTTTTTTTTTAATTAGATCGGATTACATTGTAAACTGTTATATGGTCGTGTTATAAAAATTTTTGGGGAAAAAATAAACACTCTAAACCCAAAGTAGGTTTACAAAAATGGAGAAAGTCAAAAAGCGTTAGGTTGTGCCCACTCTCCCCTACTGCCCATCTCTGGCCCCTTACAGCTAGACAGCATGAGACTATGTTACAGATGTAGGCTAACGTTAGTTGAATTTCATGAACAGCTTATAATATAAACATCAGTTTGTTCAGGTATAAATGCATTTATCCAATAACGGTACACATAGTTGAATAGCGTTAACTAAACACATTATGAACAATCTTACCTGCAGGTGGGTGTGTCACGTAGTCGTGATCCATCCTTGCTGCCTTAGCCACCATGTCGCTATCTTCACAGCATAGCTGTATAGACTGACGTTTTAAGGTTCTGTCATATACTGACTCCCTTCTCAAAGGAGCAGTAAAGTTGTTCCAAGGGAATAGGCTTGGGACGACACCACTCTTCAGGTGACGAACGACGCAGCCACCACTGTAATCATCCGGAGTGAAGTGCCGGCTGCAAACATAGGTGCTACCTGTTTTAACATTAAAACTATGCCCTTCCTCTCTTCGGATCGCCTGTATCCATTTGGGTTTCAGGTTTGGATCCACAGGAAAAGAATGAAAAGAAAGGTAGGGCTGTTTTTGGTTGGAACACAACAGAAACTGCGACTCTTTGACTCTGCCATTTATCGTATCTGCCGCGGACCGCTACGATAACCGGAAGTTCTAATACACTTCATTGACGTATTTCCGTTCGAAAAATGCGGAAGTGCGAAAAAGGTCTATTGGCGCCACCCCAGGAGGGATGCATTTTTAGGTGATCTCCGACTGGCAAAGTGGAACATCATTAGCGCCGGCATGAATAACAATCTTATTGCATTTACGTTTTGCATTAGCCAACACTTTTATATTTGCCAAGATATCAGGCGCTCTGCCTACCGGTAAACATTTGACTATGGTGGCTGGTGTCTCTATATTCACATTCCATACAATAGAATCACCAATAACTAGAGCACTTTCATCAGGTTTCTCAGTGGGTGCATCACTGAGTGGGGAGAACCTGTTTAATGTTTTGACCCACGACTACGCTGCCTCACTGTCACCGAGTTGCCCTGCTGCAGGGGCTCTGTTGCCGGAACCGAACAATATAGAGAAAACACTGTCCAACAGCGACACCTGCAGTCCTTGCATTATATGGACTAAAAATCTTTGCTTGTGTTCATGTGAAGAAAGAAAAGCACTATTCGGACGGGACTAGTTTTCTAAACTACGTTTGAGTTTCGATTCTTACCACCTGACGTCTGTGATTTTCATGTACCAATTCGGACTGGACTAACATCTCCGTGTTTATTACAGAGGTGGGAGGGTCTGATTTGTGCATCTGGGCGTCACAGATCACGCGCTCTGTATGCGTGCATTGCATTCATTCAGAATGATTGCCATTAGTATTATTAAACAACAAATACAAAATGGCTAGTATAACAAAACCATGTTAATGTGTGGTTCCTTTAGATTAACTTGTTTTCCTTTTTTTTTTTATTAAATGTAATTAAAACATTATGTAACTGAGTACATAAATGAGCGTGAGTAATCTTACCTGATGCTGATATTACAGTAGCCGGTATTAACAGTTTACGCGATCTTGCTCTTGATTTTATTATTATTTTTATTATTATTTATTTGCCGCTAAAGAAATATATCAAACATCCGCGCGGTAAGAGCATCTACGGTAATTCACGTTGGCCAAAACACACAAGGAAACGCGTTGTGAAATAAAATGTCACCGGCAATCACAGACATTCGCATTCGGACGGGATTAGTTTTCTCAGAGGATCACTGAGTTTGCTGAAAAACGGTAGGTAATTTGCTCTGGAATTATCACAGAGGTTGTGTGAGAAAAACACAGACGTGGCAGATTCGGACGGGATTAAAATCACCAAGTACGTCTGTGAAACGCAGATTTCTCTAACGACCCCCTGTAAAACTAGTCCCGTCCGAATAGGGCTAAAGTCATAAACATCTGGGATGACAGAGTTTCAGTAAATTTTTAATTACATTTAATTTAGCATATAATGTTTATTTAAACACTTTTTTGGGGGAGATTTCTAACATTAAATGTAAAAAAATCCCACACAATTTTTAATTGTATTTAAATTCTCATCACTGATTTTATTTGCACTCAATTTTGTGCATTCAACTAATATATTACATAGCTAATTGCTCAATCAAAACAGAACAAATAATGAATAAACTTTTCATTATGAATGAATAAACTTTGCTCCCTCAATATCCTTCCTCAGATTTGATGGTGAACTTTTGAAGCCAGACATTTACCTGATGAAAGTCATAATTGAAGTAGAAATGTGTGTGTTTGATGCATGAAAACAGTGATCATTAGTTCTCATGTCAGACACACTCGTTTGAGCTTTTTTACCATATTTAATGTGCATAAAATAAAATAAAAATATAATGTACTTTTCAAGATTAAATAAAATTGTAAGGACTAAAAAGTTATGTTTTTTCTTCAGAAATGTAATAAAGTTAAAGTACAAATAGTCAGTTTAAATTGTAGTTGAGTAAAGTTCATATCCCCCAAAATAATACTTAAAGTAATCAAGTAAAATTACTAAATTATTTGACACCTCTGCCCCCTAGAGACTTTAATAGTTTACAACTCTAAGCAGACCCATAATAATAATAATAATAATAATAATAATAATAATAAAATGCATCAAAAGATTAGTGGCATATTAATTTTGACTTGTGGGGGTTTAAATAAACCAATTAAAGCCTACCGGTATTTGATTTTTTCTATTTATTATTATTATTATTTTTTTAATCAACTGTATGTTCTCAGAATCACTCAAATGTTTATTCATAACTTTCTATAAAGGTTGAATTTTTTTTTTTTTTTCATAGTTTGTTCACAGCTGCAGAATGTATTGCAGGTCAAGGGGGTTGAATAATTTTGATTACCAATAAAAATCCAGAATGCACTAATTTCTTTTACTTAGGTACACTATAAGAATAGGTATGTGTCGCAAGGTAGGTCTCTCTCTCTCTCTCTCTCTCTCTCTCTCTCTCTCTCTCTCTCTCTCTCTCTCGATCTCTCTCTCGCTTTCAAGAACGAACGAGCATAGGTGCTGTATTCTCTTTCGCAACGTATCCACGGACAGAATTTCTGAAAGGAATACAAATGACAAATGAATGAACTACGCCAACGACTGAACTGCAACACACGACAATCTCACAGGTAAGAATGTTTTATTTAATCCTCTCTGAGAACGCATTGTTAAATATTAATGAAAATGCGTGTGTGTATACGCGCAATGAAGATGGTTCATGAACTTGACAGTTGCGCAGTAAACTCTTTTGACTTGACGTCTTTCCTGAAGCGCAATGTTCAGATGCAAATGCCTGTTTAGAACTATATGTTACTGTTTATTTTAGTTTCGTTGCACTGAGAAAAGCGTTAAAGGAATTACCTGCTCATACAGAAAAAAATGGGAAGCGACTGCAGCACAGAATTTCTGGACGGCAGATGGATTTTTCCATAATAAAGGGACATATACTCCGTTCTGTAGATGCCTATCATCTGCCTTAAGACACTCACGAATACTCACGGGTCTACACTATATTTGTCTGGTAACTTGATATGTGCTTTATGTGGTGCATCTAATTTATCCGTTTTTAGGTTACACAAATGAAAGTCATTTTAACGGTAGTAAGATCACGTAGAAAAAGGTGAAACAACAGCGCACTTTTCTTCACTTTCAATATGACCAATCACAAGAATTTTATATTTTAAAGGGGATATGAAATGCATTTTCAGTTCTTTATATTATATTTCTGGAGGTTAGCTTATGAAAATAATAATTATACAAAAAAGAGTTTGTTATGAAATAAGACAAACAAATGAAAAAATGAAATCACTTAGGTACACAGTTTAAATGATTAATTTACCCCAAAACGAAGATTCTGTCATAATTTACTGACCCTTATGTCATTCCCAAACTGTAAGACTTTCACTCATCCAAGGAACACAAAGAAAATTGTTTTAATGAAATCTGAAGAGATTTTTATTTTATTTTTTTGCTACTGAAAGTCTATTCACCCAAATCTCAATGTGAAACAAGCAGTTTAATTCAAGTCTTCCGAAAATACACAATGCCTTTATATAATGAATAGATTTAATTTAGGCTTTTGCTCACATTTGTTTTTATGAAGAAGATAGTAAGAATGAAGTTAACCAGATGTTTGACCAGAGAAGAAGTTATAATGAGAGATGAGAGACAGTGTAGGATCCACTGGCCTTATGTCACGTGAGCCTGCATAGACTTCACAATGAGGTCACAGGCTAGCTAATCCTGTGAGAAAATAGTTTTGTTTTGGTGGATCAAGTGAGTCAAATTCTGATGGTATGAGTCACGTTTAAAGCCATACACTCACCTGTGACCACAAATTTTATTTAAGCCTCAAGCTGCAACATGCTGCTCATCCTTTATTAATCTTGGTTTATTAGAGACACTTTGTATGTTCCTATTATTACGTGTTTCTGTGCCAATATATGTACTTCTGTAGAAACAACATATCTACTGGTTTACACATTTCTACTTCATTCTGCTTAGCCATATCCAACACAATTAGAGAAAATAAAAGCAGCAGAAGTATATTTTCAGTCAGGTGCAGCAAATTTGTGTATCTGTGCAGTTATATCTGCATTGCATAAGATATCTTATGGCTGGTCAGCAATTATGAATTAGACATTCCTTGGAGTTTGGATTATTTAAGTAGAACTGCTGCTGTATATGTAGCAAATTCAAACAAGCAATCAAATCCATATACATGTCTCTAAACTGGTGGGAATTCTTTAATACTTTTAGTTATTTCTAACTTCAGTCATGCACATACACACCCTTACGAAAAATAACCATGGTTTTATTATAGTAAAACTGTAGTAACCCATGGTTTTTTGGCGTATTGACTGCCATTTGTAAAACCACAGATTTACTACAAATACCATGGTTAAACTATGGTTAATATAGCAAAACCATGGTTAATTTGTGGTTACCATGGTTCAACTACAGTAACCATGGTTTTTTGGTTTTATTTGTAGTAAAACCATGGTTAATTTTCGTAAGGGCACAGTTAAATGGTTAAACCACTCTGATCTTACTGCATACAAATGGGCCTCTGTCTGTGCCTGGAAACATTCACAGAAATGACGGAAATGTCTGACGGTATGGAATCTTCAAATCTTGCATAAGAGGGAAAGAGGGAGGCCAGCTGCAGTAATAGACTCTCTTTCAACTTTAAACTTTCTTGATGCAATCATGCCAAATGAAACACATTTTTATGTAATTTGTAACCTATTACACTTTCAAAGTAACCTTCCCAACACTGTACATATGTATATATACATTATTGTAAAGAGTGCAAGTAATGAGGCAGAGAAACAGAGACCAGCTCAATGCAAGTAACTGTAAATATAATACAAGGTGCAATTGAACAAGTATAACACATAAGGTGCATTATATAGAGTGAGGTATATTAGTAGTGTATATTTCTGTATGGCCAGTCACCGTAAGGGTATAAATAGCATTAGGAGGTAGAAATGTGCAAAGGAATGTGCAAAATATAAGGAGGCATGATAAGAAACATTGTTAGTATGAGTAGAAGGCAGGATATTGTACAGAGCCTTTTTTGGTGGTCCATCTAGGATGTATTGTACAGTGTCCAAGGACCTGTTTACACTAGTGCATTTTTGTTTTATAAAAGCGTTTTTAAAATGAAAACAATCCTCAACTACACTTGCATTTTCACTGCGTTTCAGAAATGTTTTCTGTCCACACTACACAACTGAAAACGCATGTAACTTTACCATTCAAGCAGGTACAACAATCGAGCGTGATGTTATTGTTCTCACGTTCATCAAGGATAGACAGTTTACACTGAAATGCAACCCAAGAGTTTTCAAACTAAAACAAGGTCTGCAGCATTTTTGAAAGTCTCCTGAAAATGCCGGTGTAGTGTAAATAACAGGCATAATCGTAGCAAAGGTTAGGCTATGCATTTTAAAATCAAAACAGCTGAAGGAAATAAACTGTTCCTGAGTCTGCTGGTGCAACATGGGTGACTACTATAATGTCACCCAGATGGGAGAGTAGTGAAAAAAGTTGTAAACCAGGTGTGTTAAACTCAATTCCTGGAGGGCCGGAGACTTACAGAAGCTATGTCCAAATTCAGGGTCTGCATCCTCCTTAGGATCCTTCCTACCCGGTTGAAGGAGGATGGGTCCTCCGACGACCGCAAAAACCGGAAGTCGGTGTTTGTGAATTTGGACAGCCTACCCTTCTTTCAGTTCCCTCCCTTAACCGTTGCTCATATCCTGTCGCCTAGCAACCGTGACAGCGCCAAGCAAGACGCGGGTGAAGAGCTCATCGTTCTCTCCCCGGAGCTTTATAAACACTTCTGTCTGCTCTTTCGTCCTTAGAAGCGTTAAAAACAGCTTCAATCACTAACAAATAAGCTGTGTGTAAGGGGATATTCACACAGGCAGTAAGGAAGAAGCTAGTTTACGAAAGTAAACTTAGTTTTTTTTTACATATACACGTACAAATGTAAAAAAGAAAAAAAATGCTTAACGCTAAAACAAAATGCCTAACTAGAAAACCACTGAAAATATATATTTTTGAAAAGCCAGTTTTTAAAAAACATCGAAAATAATACTCCTCCCCCACTCCGCTACCGCTCGCTTCGTCCTGCCGAAAAGAATTATGGGATAGGTAGGACGCGAAAGGATCCACCACACCCATCCTTCCAATTCGGGGAAAAGGAGGACGCATTTGTGGGCCGCATTTGAAGGATCCTACGAATTTGGACAGCCTTCGTCGTGGCGCTGTGACGTAACATCCTTCAAATGCGTCCTCCGAAGGATGTAGACCCTGAATTTGGACACAGCTAGAGTTTAGATTCAACCCTAATTAAACCCACCTGATCCAACTAATCAAGTCCTTCAGGCTTATTTGAAAACTACATGGTATGAGAGTTGGAGCAGGGTTGGAACAAAACTCTGCAGGGCTCAGGTCCTTCAGTAATTGAGTTTGACACCCATGTTGTAAACTAAGAAGAATAAAGCACATAGAGAAAAGTGTATATCTGCAGTCATGAGCATCATGTTGTAGACAGTAATGACAACATGCACTTTCAACAGCAGCTGATTTAACCAAAGTCAAATGCCCATTTTACCTGAACAGTTAAACAGAAATAGACTTCAACAACTTCAAACAGACTTCAACAACTTTTGTACACACTGTTTGTTGTGGTCTTGCTGGGATTATACCAGAATCCAAAGGACGACATATGCTGGTCATCTAGCATGCCAGCGTCCCATGCTGTGGACCAACATAATAGCACCAGCATCCCAAGCTGGTCCATGGTGACAGAATATTCACATTTTTCCAATGGTTGTATGTAGGCTTATTGTTTCTCTGTAACACCAAAAAGCTTGTATATCCTCCTTGTGTAAAAAGCCTACGTACTGTACAATGTGGATAAACAAGCTTTTTGGTGTTTTGCATAAATGTTTCAGCTGGTTTTGTCATGTGAGAGGAAAACCATTAACTGTACAAGTAATAACACATCTCTCCTGTGTGGGAAATAGTATTATTGAAATTCCTGTCTAAACTGATCAACAAGGGGCCATAAGCAATTTGTAAATGGTAAAAGAAAAAAAATCCTGTTTTAACTTTCTCTCTCTCACACATACTTTTTCAAGGAAAAATTCATTTCCTGATAACACACTAACTGTGCATGTTAAAATGTGCCTGAAACTGCCTGAAGGAAAATATCAAATCTCATTGTTCCAGGAACAGCAGAGGTGGGTAAATGTACTGCACTCTCTTTAGTTATAAAACTTTTTTTCACTCCTTATCTCTTCATCTTTTTTGGTCTGTTGCTCTTGATTATAAAACATGTTATAACATGTTACAACAGTTAAAAATGACAGACAAAATAAAACCCTTAAAAGTACTTCCACTGGTATTCAGCTTGACAAAATAATATATATATATGCCCTTTTTTAACAAATTTAATACATTCTAGACTATCAGATTAAACTAGAGCCAGAGCGATATGGGTTTTTCGGGGGAAGATGCCAATACCTATATTAGGGAGTAAAAAAAGACAGATACCAATTTATTGGCTGATATTCTTTATGTGTAGGCTTCCCATTTGTGTGTCCAAACTTTTGACTGGTACTGTATATAGAATACAGAATGTAGCCTACATAAACAGAATATATATACACTTTTTTTTTTGCAATAATAACTCAAATGTAGTGATCAAACACTTATAATGTTGTGACAAACATAGGCCTATGTAGTGGAGGCAGGGTATTTAACAATTTAACAATAAACGCCACTGTCTCGGAAGGGTCATGAGCGGACGCCGCCGTCTCGGGAGCTCTCTGAGCTGATGCCGCTGCCTCGGGGGAATTGTTGAGCGGACACCCGATCTCCCTGGTGGACATCGAGAAACCTCCAGGGTCTGGGTCCAAATGCAGGGAAGAATCTTTTAATTAGAACAAAACCAAAAGGCCAACACGGCAAAAACAAAACAGAAACGAATCAGGGAAATAAGCTGAAGTGTGCACACACGAATAACCAGAACATACAAATGACAACTAATACAGCCAGATAGAGTGGTGTGTGAGACGAGAATATATAGTCCATGACAATGAGCAACAGCTGTGTGTGATAGAGAGACAGGTGTGAAGGTAAATGAGTCCGGGAGCATGGGAGAAACACAGGTGAAGCAACTAAAACAATGATGAGGTAACAAGATAGGCAGGGTAAGAAAAGAGACAGGACAAAGCACATGGCACCAAACAACACTCACAGAAGACAGTGACAGAAAGACAGAAGACGGTGACAGATATATGACAAATATTGAAAATGCATACTGTTACATGATCCATGTAATGCACAAGGATGGATCTCTTGTAATGTGACAATTATAAGTGCAGTGTGTGGCAGGCTGATAATTTGAATCAGCGGACTCGGATTAAGTTTGAGCTCATTCGAAGATTTCTACACTACAGTGACTTAACAAACTAAGGACAAACTAAGTAATTGCACCATTCAGAAGCATTTATTCTATATTATATGCTCACAAAAAAAAAAAAAAAAAAAAAAAAAAAAAAATATATATATAGTGTTGGGCAGTAGCGTCGCTACAAGCAGCGAAGCTACTAGTTTAACTACATTTCTCAGTAGCTTGGTCGTAGCTTCGCTGCTTTCTGAATCAAATATCTTTTCAGTAGCGAAGCTCTTTTTTTTTACCAAGTAGTGCGGTAGCTTCCACACAAGCTACATTTTCGCAAGCATTTCTGAAGCTCAAACTCAAATCGGGAAATACAACTGCTAAGATCGCTGATCCTGGATCAGTAGTGATGCGACGGCGCTACTTCATCTTGTTCGTGTTTACGGTGGATAGCAACCAACCATCTTTATGATGCATTACCGCCACCTTATGCACCGGATGGTACCACTCCTTGGCCAGTCACGCAAAAAAATATTTGATGAAATGATGGCATAGGATGAGGTCGGAGAACAGTTAATCCCGAGGAGTGAGTCGCCGTGGCCGTACCTCGACAAGTACATGACACTGACCGAGATAACAGAGAAAATATGTTTTCAGATGCTGCTTTTAAAAATTATCAGGGTCCCCCTTACGAAAGGAAAATATATTTACCAATATATTTCTTAAAATATATTGTGATATATTGTAATATATTATTTTCCTTTTTATTTCTAATATTTTATATATTTGAATACATTTAATAATATATTGATGAAACATATATTATATAATATATTGCAAAATATACAAATGATTGCCGCTTTCAATATATTGCAATATATTGGAAAAAATAAATATATATAAGAATATATGCCTAATATATTACATGATATTTTCTAATATACTGCAATATATTTTTGTTTCATTAGGGCCAGCCTGGCAATTTTTTTTTGTACTGTTTGGAGGTCTTGCATTTTGTTCTGCAAAGTCCTACAGTATATTAAGCATGCCCATGCAACAGGTGCATACACTTACTTGTGCGCACATTATTAATTACATGTATTTTGATTGTTTTTGTTGCCAAATTGATAAGGAACACAAAAAACTATTAAACTAAACAATTACACCTGCCTATCTGTTTGACTGACAGTTTTAAGCACTGAGATAGAATTGACTTGTAATAAAACGTGTTCAACATAAAAATGTAATTTTAAAAGTAACTTGGATGTAGCAAGCTACTGTTGATATAGCTTAGCTTGCTACATTTCCCAGGGGTGTAGCTTCAGTGTAGTGAAGCTTCATTTACTGTAGAGTAACTGGTAGCTTAGCTCACTACATTTTCCAAGTAGCTTGCCCAACACTGTGTGTGTATATATATATATATATATATATATATATATATATATATATGTATATGTATATATATATATATATATATATATATATATATATATATATATATATATATATATATATTAATATTTATATTGATGCTTTAATGCATCAATCCAATATAATGATCCACATCTGATTTATTTCTCAAAGTTAGTGTTCACTTGAGACATAAACAACTGTTTTTTGTTGATATATTTGCAAAGCTTAATGCAAATTATAATGTTTCGAGAGGATTCAGCGGTGGGTTCTCGCATTGTTATCTCTCTGTGTCTTAGAAAACAGCTAACAAGCACTGAATTTAGCTCCTTTATGTGTCCTTTCACTTGAGTATTCTAAAATTGCTTGACTATTTTAACTGGCAAGGCTTTAAAATGTGCAAAGCATAATCTTTCTTAAGATTTCTTATCCTGTAGTGTCTAGTGGAATGCAATTGTTTTCTAGAGGGGGCATTTTTGCTCAGACAATGTACGTCTATGGGAAGTTTTTGATTTTTGGTGTATATTTATACAAAAACTATAAGTCTGATCAAGATATAGCAACAAACTACACATCATGGCACAGGTCTCTGCCTCTTTTTTGGGTGAACTATCCCTTTAAACAATCACCAATGGTTTCAGATCAATTTGGTGATTCAAATGGGGTAAATAAATGCATACTTGTCTGTTAAGTCATCTTTAAATGCACAGGTTTTTTTTTAACCTTATTTTTTTATTTTATTTGATCATGTGGATCACTTGTAACTCTCCAGATAAATGACTGGTATTATAGTATGCTGTACACTGTAACAACAATTGAAAAAGTACAACAAATAACTGATAAAATGCAATGCAACTGCAAATACCAAAAATAAAAAAGCTCAGGTGCAAAATATATATGCCTATATTGGATGAGTAAAATTAAATGAACATTTATCTCTCATATGTAGTGTTTGTAAATTTAATTTTAATTGAATGTAATTGTTTCTGTCTGCAGGAGAAAAAATGAGAAGAAACGGGTGAGCATATGATTTCAACAAGCAGCCACAGCCATAGGGAGTTTCACTTTAGGGAAGACTGTCACTATGGTCTATCTCGTGCAACTCTTTCTTCTAATGCCTCTAATTAAGCCAATCACAAATCATGTCCATGGGAACTCTCTTTCTCCTCTGACCACTCATTCAAATCACAGCTTGTTTTCTCAGACTGATGTGCTAGTCAGAAAAACTGATCTTAGATTGGAAGCCAATACTAAATTAGAAACTGTGAGACCTATTCTTCATGGCTTCTATAAGAAAAGTGTCATTAAATCAAGTGGAGATTCAAATGAATGGACTGACAGCAGAAATACTGAGGACACATTATCAGCAAAAAGGTTGCATACAAACATAACTGGGTCAAGAGGTATATTTTTATTATCAACCAAAAACAGAATAAAGAGAGATCCTACCCAGAATGTCATACTACCACAAACCAATGCTAGAAATGAAAAGGAGACTGCTGATAAGACAGAATTCGAAGAGAAAGACTTGTCAACTGTTGGACCAGCTGATATGTTAATACCCAGAGAAACTGGCCATTGGTCTCGGTCATCAACAGAGGCTATAACACCTCTTGATAAAGAGCATACACAGTACAGACTGCAAGTTCAGACTGCTCAAAGTGTGCTGGCTAGTTTGGCCACAGTACAAATACATTCATCAATCAACTCTTCACTCCAGGCCAGCCCTTCTGCAACTTCACCACCTAATGAAAACCCTGTATACACTACAGGTAGGATGAGCCAATTGGATGCCAACAGGACTCGACTGGAAATGGGTAAAGTACAGATGCAGTAATGTTGTATTCATTTACATAGCTGAAATAAAAATGGCATCTCTGAGATTATACTCTTTTACTAAATCACTTGTATCTATAGCAAAAATCATAGCAAAATAGTTCACTATATTATTTTACTATGGTTTTTATTATGATAAATAGGGATGCATCGATCTGATACTCGGGATCGGTATCGGCTCAGATACTGGCATTTTCTGAGGATCAGGTATCGGACAAATGAGAGCGATCCAAATCCGATACTGTGCGTATACTATTCTGTGTTGTTGTTGAGCCCCACGAAAGGCACAAAAACATTATAAAGCACCAAAACATTTTCGAGAACATATTTCAACTGTTCTGAAGTTGTTCTACAGTTCAGTATGAGGTACACACTAAATTCAAGTTCACATAAATTCTTCTTTCCTTGTGTCTGTCATCCTCCATTTAGCAAACAAACTGCATGTCGCATTCGGTTACAGACAAAACAATGAAACTTTCTTCAAGAGCACACAGTAACTGAGGTGTAAAACTTCAAAGAAAAGGCTCATTAAACTAACACACAGATTGAATACACTACGTATTAATATTCGCATCTCCAGTAAGCATTAATCCACAAATTACTTAAGTTTTTTCCTTTTTTAACGTGGCTGACACTCTCTCGAAAAAGAAAGAGTTGAAATTAATCAATATCCCGGAATAATTAATTTACTCAAACAGTACACTGACTGAACTGCTGTGAAGAGAGAACTGAAGATGAACACGAGCAGAGCAGCTTATGTGTTGTACTAACTTTTCTATGTGGACTCGGAGGGCTGTGCAACCTGTGCACTGTGACTCCTTGTTATTTCATTCTGAGCACAGGATGCGTATAAGCACTCTGTGCTGCTCTGTATTGGTGCCTTTAGTATTATATACTTTTCTGCACTGTCGAAGATTATTAATAGTGTTTCTTGTACTGTCCTATCTATCACATCTTGCTGTTTTTACTACTGTGCTATACATTTAAAAGAAACGTCTTTTAGATTTATATATAAATGTAAATACTAACATAAATAATTATGTAAATAATACCATTTTAAAACAATGCAAATAGCAATGTGTAACATTTTACCGGTTTTTAGACTTATTCACTTTTATTTGTAATAAAATATTTATCCATGATTTTTCTAGAATCTAGAGTGTCTTTTGCTGCTGAATTATCCACTAACCTAGTTTATAATAGCATTTTTGTAATAGATTATGATTATATATTTTTTCTATTTGTGTATATGTTGCAGATTGTGATTAACACAAAATAGTGATGTTCAGGTCAACTAAGAGAAGTATATAAATTCTGCATTGATTTAAAAATAAAAAAACAACAACAACTGTGCTGGTATCAGATTGGACCGGTATCGGCAGATACTCAGAATTTTCAGTATCGAATAGAATTGGATCATTCGTTACATCCCACAAGTTAAGCTTTGATTTTGATTTTTTCTGATTTACTGTACAATTCCTCAAAATTCTCTTTGTTTAGCAGGTAGGTTGGGGACACCAGCTAAAATTCAACCAAAAAGACAGTTTACCACTTTACAATCACATATTGAAACCACCTCTCTTAGCACAAGTACAACAAATCTACAACTAGAGGCACCATTACCAGGAGTGGACTTCATCACTTCCAACTATTCACAATCAAAAAGCAATTCAAAGTCAACAAAATCAGCAAAAACACCCAATGACAATACAAAGGAGCCAGGAACTAAAGGAAAAGTGACCGATATAAAGAACACTGAAGGTATGATTTTTCTGAAATAATAATAAAAAAGGTCATACTTTAGTTGACCAATTCTCACTATTATCTAACAATTAATTACAACCAATGCCTCAATAAACTCCTAATTTGCTGCTTATTAATAGTTAGTTATCACATGCTATTATCCACCATCGAGGATCGAATGTGTTTATAATAATGTCACAACAGTAGAGGCAGCATAACTATAAGAACGTCTATAATTCTGCCCACTCTAAAGTGACGTGACAGACAGCAAACTGCAGTGGAAATGCAAACCGAGCTGTACGGTGCAGTGGAAAAGCACCATGTTAGTTGTCATAGTGATTTATTAACTTCTCCCCCTGGTTAGAGTTGACTTTTTATAAATAGCCATCATGTTTCCTTTGTCTTTTGTCTAGCTTTGCTTGTGTAGTCCAATTTTTGGTGAGTTTGTTCTTGTTTTTGTCTAGCCAAGTCTTGTTCATTGTTTTTTGCTCCTGTTTTGATTTATTAAAGTAAACTGCACAAGTTCTCATTCAACTTGCCTGCAGTGGACATTCATTACAAAATATACACACACAAAAGTACGACACAAAACAGGGTAGCACAATATGGAGTCAATTTAACGCTGTATATACAGTATATGCAACAAAAAAAAAATTTGCATAAGAAAATAAAGTTCTGCAAACTAAAATTAAAGTATTAAGGAAAATAAATTTGCTTTTTGCAAATGTGAGCAAAGAATGCTTCTGTGCGCTGGCGTCCTCCCACAAGTTAAAAGATTTTAAACAAAAACTTGCAGTTAACCAAATGAAACAATACACATTTTAATGCTATAAAAGTGTGCACATCGAGAGAAATAAACAGCAGATGTTCATGGTAACAACTTCTTTAACTTGAACCAACGCTGCTAATACACATATACATTTGTTAATAAAGTAAATAAAACGAAAACATGAATGTTTTAATGCTATTGAATAAAAAGAAAGATCCACTCGAAAGTCCCTGCTCACTATGACAGGACCTGGATCAGTGAGCTGCATCTCAGGCCGATGACGTCACTTCCAGGGAGGCATGTTGCCCCTGTCCATTGACTCCGCCCCCACGTCAAAACAGTGCCACAAGAGAGACGCGCAGAAAAGTGAAGCCCGAAGGAAAAATGGTATCGCAAGCTCAAACTAGATTGACACACAAAATAAAAGCAGCGTTGCAGATAAATTAAAATATATGACCATGGAAAATATGTATTGCAAAATCACTGCTTTCACATTGTTTCTGTCACGGTTTACGCTGCCGGAAGGAACACGGAGCCGAGGATAAACGAAATAAGGTTTTATTTTCCAACATAGGTGTTATCCAAACATGGATCACAGAGGAAGACACACGTAAGTAGCATGTGAGTGAGTTAGTCCCGACAAAACAGAACTGAAAGGACAAGGCTTATGTACAAAGGATAATGGGGAAACACAGGTGGATGGGATCACTAAATTAACAGGGACATGGAACACATGAGGAATAGAATAGACACACCTGGGAACTAATCAAACCAAACACGGAAGACAGAAACTGGGTCACAGGGGCAAAAACACACTAAATGAGTCCAGGTGTGTGACAGTACTCCCCCCTCCCGGTAGGTGCGTCCTCGCACCGTAGAAACAACCAAGGGAGGCGTGGGTGGGAACTTGGGAGGAGGTTCGGGTGGAGGACAGACTCCCAGGAGGGGGCCAGCAGACAGGGACCACGGAGGAAGGAGCCAGGGAGGAGACGACGGAGGGAGGAGTCAGGGAGGAGACAGGAGCAGGAGGAGCCAGATGGTCCACCAAAGACCAGCCAGGACGGAGATCCAAGGTGGAGTCGACGGCGGGAGGAGCCATGGTGAAGGAGGGGGCGACGACACCAGGGGGCCGACAGGCGGAGACTGCACCGGTGGGTGAGGAGCCCAAGACAGAGCCAGGGTGACGTCGAGGATCCGGAGGGCCTAGGTGGAGCAGAAGGCTCAGGCGACCAAGGCGGAGGCGGGATCCTGGCAGACCGCTGTGGAGCCGGAGCGACCAAGGATGGAGGTGGAACCGGAGGGAAGGAGGAGCCTGACAGAGCCGGAGAGATGGAGTGACGAGGTGGAACCAGAGGAGTGGAGTCCCGAGGCGGCGGATGGTCGACGACTGACCAAGGTGGAGCCGGAGAGACGAGGGAGCCCGGTGGAGCAGGTGGGATGACAGGCTACGGTGGAGACGAGGGAGCTAAGAGCCAAGGCGGAGCCGCTGGGTCGAAGGGCCGAGGAGGAGTCCAGGGCTCGGAGGCTGGAGGCGGAGACAGTGCCTTAACGCGCCAAGGCGGAGCTGGAGACTGGCAGTCCAGTGGCGAACCATCGCGCCCCGATGGCGAGGACTGAGGGTGAGCTGCGGGACTGACTGGCACCAGCAGGGATGACGAGGAACTGGCTGGTCTAGGAGGAGGAGAGAGGAGAAGGATGGGAGGAAGGACAGGAGGATCAGGGCTGGACGGAACCAGCGAAAGTGGAGCAGAGGGATCAGCAGGTCCTGGAGGAGGTGGGAGAGGGAGGCCGGGAGGGAATACAGGAGATACAGAAGATACAGAAGATTCAGAGCTGGGCGGAACCAGCGGACACACAGAAGATTCAGAGCTGGGCGGAACCAGCGGAGACACAGAAGATTCAGAGCTGGGCAGAACCAGCGGACACACAGAAGATTCGGAGCTGGGCGGAACCAGCGGAGACACAGAAGATTCAGAGCTGGGCGGAACCAGCGGAGACACAGAAGATTCAGAGCTGGGCGGAACCAGCGGAGACACAGGAAACTCAGGGCTGGGTTAATATTGAGGAAAATCAATATTAATTGTGTCTAGGCAAAGGCATTCCTCATGGAACAGAGCTAACACAGTTTTGGTATTCATTTCATACTCTGTGACCAACCTGTCCTCCAACCAATACGCTTGTATAGGTCGTTTGTCCAAGTCCCTGAAATACGACCCATCAGAGCGTATACTACAATTGCGCTCCTATAGGCAAAAGGTCGTTTTCATATTAATGTTTTGTACTCTTATATTTGCCCTCTGGTTTGCGTTTCGTGTAGCTCAGTTAGTAGATTATTGCGTTATACCTTGATATGTCATCATGCTATCGTGGGTTCGATCCCAGGAATGGACGTGCACGAAAATGTATATGCTCAATAAATCATAATTTAGCATGATTTCTGTGAGGGTTAGGTTTAGGGGTGGGGTTAGGTGTGGTCATTCGAACGAATAAGCCACCTACAGTAGTAAAATATGAAGGAAATACTGTGAGATCGGTGTAAAACGCCCACACATTGAATTTAAATAAACGTGCGTTTTGATTGGTAATGACGTTATACGTCAATTCATGACGACAGACGCAACGCGATACTGTCATTATTTTTAGGCCCGCTAGAGGGCGCTTAACTTTAAAACGTAAATATAGGTCGTAATAAGGTGCTTGCACAAACGACCTATATGGTCGTTTTTTGTTGGAGGACAGGCTCCTGTGACAGCTTATTTAATGTAAAAAATTATATATTGTATTTAATGTATACGTTACATGTACAACAAATTGGTAATGTCTTAGTGGTATTGTGCACTGTAATCGAAAGCAGCCTTGTCTATACCAGTTGAATCGTAGACAGTACACGCGGTGTTAATCTAATAAAGATCTTCATCACTACCAAACAATAACCTTTCCTTAATTTGAGTGTAGATCCAAAGCCATTTCTTCAATGCTCTTGATGTTCTTAAACTTTCTGTTACAACTGTGAGAACCGCTTCAGATGGCTCAGCGCACCCACAGGGAACTGAATGAATCATTCGAACTAATTTGCGCTCCAATTCACTAGTTTGCCATCTGGTTTGATCAAACTTTTGAACAGAATTGACTGAAAAGAATGAATCACTCATGAATGGGCATCGCTCATTGCCAAGTGAAAAATAGATGGTGCTTTTGGAACAAACTGAAGTATTTATAACGTCTATTGCATTAAGATAAAGTAACGAGAGCAATGTTGCCCACAATAATGAAGTAAAAGTACAGTTTTTCCCCCAAAATTGACTTAAGTATGAGTAAAAGTACTGATCTTTAAATATACTCCAAAAGTATTAGTTACCCAAAAAATTTACTCAAGTAAATGTAACGAAGTAAATGTAATTTGTTACTACCCACTTCTGATTATACTGATACACATGCAGTGTCTTTCTCCACTGTTTACATTCACTTAAGACATGACATCAAGTGCATGACCTTTACTACAGTGCATATGACATTCAGGGTTGTTTGTCCACATTTTTTGATCATTGGTGTTGAAATGTGGGGATTTTTAAGCATTATTTTCAACAAACCATATTCTACATGCATTGACAGATTTGAGGTGAGCCGTGGTGCAAGTGGGGTCAACCTCAAGTGGGCCGAGGGTGGACTGCAGTACATATCAAGAGTGTACATATTGGTTATATATCGTATCGTGGGTTGTGTATCGCAGTTTCTCTGTTCGGTTTGATTATCATTACACCCCTAATGTTCTGGATGGTTTTATTTAAAATTGTCAGAAAATTATTGTATATTTTTGTATTTACTTATGTTTATATTTATTCATTTGGCAGACAGGTATGCATTTTTATCAGTTCTTGCTTTTCCTAGGAATGATATCCATGACCTTGGCATTACTAGCACTCTGCACAATTGTTTGAGCTATCGAAAGCCTATGTGCTTGGTTTATGGTATGCATTTTACACAGTTACCTCAAAAATATTTCCTCTCCCTCTTTTGCCTTTCACAGGTATACCAACTTTTCTAAGGACTGCGTCCCTTCTCCCGACTGGACATGGCAATATTTTTTTCTCAGAAAATGAAGAAAGATTAACAGAGAAGGACCAGTTAGTCTCACAGAGAATAGTCCCATCTCTGAAGTTAAACTTTCAACATCAAGATCGGAACAATGATGAAAAATCTGACGCAACAAACGGGACCTTTTTAGTGTGGGCGGACTTAAAACGCACACTTTCATTTGCATGGGAGCTACATGTATTTGGTTCTGCTGCCCTTTTCCTTCTACTAACTGCTGGCTCAGCCCTTGGTTTAGCATTAGCTTCCAGGTTGTACTGCCCTCACCGTGGTGAACTGGTACTCACCAATAGCTTCTTGCTAGTAGTAGGTGCAGTTAGAGCAGGCCACTTCTTGCTCGACCCATATGGGACTCGGCTCCTCCTGCCACCTCCTGTTGTAATAGCTTTATACACGCAGCCGTTACCACTGTTAATCCTGGCACAGGCTGCATTAGTGATACTGGTACTAAAAAAAACAGGTGTAACCTGCATTCCACCAACACTTCAGCGCCCCCCTCTATTAGGAGTGTTAGCTGTTTTCCAATGCACTCTCCTACTTGCTGCAGACTTACTTTCCCCTGGACTTTCTCCTGTTGTTCCCATTGTCCTACAGAGCCTCACGCTGACTGCAGGCCTGGTACTGTGTTTAGGCTACCTTTTCTTGGCAGTGCCATGCTTCTCTGCAGCTCGTGGAGTAAATAAGGGAAAGGGAGAAGGAAAGGTGCGGGTTTTAGCACGAGTACTGGCGGTGTGTGCTTTCCTTGGGGCACTGTGCTGCCTTTTGCACATTTATGCCTGCTTGTGGCTCTATGGAATACTAGGAGACTGGAGGCACTTCCGTTGGGCATGGTGGCACTGTCAGTTCTGGGTGCGACTGTTGGAGCTTGCCTGGGCTTTCTGTCTGCTTCTGATGTCTTCCTGGGTCTTCTGGAGACCCAACCAAGGCCACATATGTGGAGCACCTAGACAGGAAGGAGCTGCTAATGAAAGCTTGTCATTACCATCTCAGTCATCAAATTCTAATAGCAGACACACATGCTGGGTGAAGTTTGTGCAGAGCCTCAAGGTAAAGCAACAAAGGAAATCTGAAAGCAATGGGATTGGAGGGTCAAATAGTGGTGCAGTGACCATAGAGTTGCCTAACAACTGGGCAAGACAGGAGCTATCAGGGGCAGACATTAGCAAGAGACTCATACGAAATTGTGATCCACTCCATGAAAGCAATAATTTACGCAATCTGCAAAGCTTTGCAGGGGGCTCTGCAGGTTCATTGCTAATGTTGCAGGCACTTTCTCAGCCACATCAGTGCTCTTTAAGTAGCAGTTTGGACAGGGACAAGGAGTCAGCCATCTCACTCTGTGATCTTGACCTGCGCCCTCCAACCCCAATTGACCTCAGCCGCAGTATTGATGAGGCACTTCATCGTGAGCATATATTAAGGGGTGAAAGTTTGTTTCAGCCAGTGCGACCACCATCACTTCCTCCATCTCCACACCTGTGGATGCGACAGAATAGTGAGCCCCAAATCACACTGTCATTGAGCAGTAATGAACACACATTGTTCTCAGAGTCTTCTGCAGGTCTGGATTGCTCCATTCCTAGTGCTGTGCCTAGTCGACAAGTCACAGCACCCCCTACACCCACTCATCAGGGCTTTCGTTGGGTCTCTGAGGCACAAGTGCCTTCCTCTTTGTCCTGCCCTGTCTCACTGCACCATTCCCCAAGCACAAGCTCTGCACATATACCCAGCACAGAAAACACAAGGTTGTTTCTAACCCCTGACCTTGAAATTTCACAATCAAATACCAGAGGGGGGCAAAGTTACTTGAAAGTCAGGCTAAATGATGAATCAGCCAGTGTCAGCAGTGACATTATTGACATTTGAACGTCATGACTCATAGCAACTCCTGATTATAACACATTCACATTCTCAAAAAAGTAGAGATTATACATTTAATCATGACTTGCAGTCCAGTTGTTGTATAATGGCACTTTAAAGGAAGAGGAACACATTGTTGCAAGTGGCTCATTCTCATTTTTTCCTTCAAAAGTCTTGTTTACAGTAATGCATATACTATAGATATCTACGGGGCAGTGGTTCTTAATCCTAGTCCTGGGACCCACCCACCACTCTTTAAATTGAATGTCTTCCTTATCTGACACACTCAGTTAAATTCATGGAGCTCTAACCCAGTGAGCTGATGATCTGAATCAGGTGCGTTTAAATGAGGGAAACATGCAGAATGTGCAAAGCAGGATTAAGAACCACTGCAATGGGGCAAGGTATACCAGAGACAGAAATCTGAAGCTTGTATTTGCTATAATTAATGTTTTTGTACAAAATATGTGTTGTTTGATCTGTAAACCTGCCATTTTAGTGGTGGGACCACTGTTTTAGGCAAATTAGCCTCTGGCTGTGAACTAATGTTATTTTTGTTGGTGTAGTTGCTACATCTAAAATACTTAGTAGTCTCCTGTTGTTACATGTGCTATTTAAGTTTTGTGGCTGTACTTTGCAGTAGTGTGTGTATTTTAATTTTTATTCTGTTGCAGTGCCTTGTCCCATAGAGCAGCCTAGGTGCTACCTTTGTGCATTGTGAAGAGATGTGTATGGATAATGTCAGAACAGAGATTATACTGGACGTGCCAGAACTTGACTTTCTGGAACATGCTTTTTGTACTTACAGTTTATTCCTGCAATGAAGCATACCTAAAACATACTAAACTAATTTTGATATATATGATTTGTCTGCATAGCAGACCAGAACTTTTTTGTTGGTATATTCAGCATTTTAGTCAAAATGCTGAATGAATGCTTCAACACTGTTGAATGCTCAACTCATCTGTTCTTTATTTGATACAGAAGAACTCTTATGTGAGCAATACATTATAAAAGGCTGTGAGTATAACTTAAACAGATTATGCATATACTATATTTTTGTTTGTAAATAAGGATGTATTCTTATTACATTTGATGCATTTAATGTGAATGACAATCTTTCCTACTGCAAAAATAAACTGATCCTGGCAAAAAAAGAAAGAAAAGTTTTTGATATCAACAAGTAAAGATCCTGAGAAATGTTAATGTGCACCATTAAAGTGTGACATGAAAGGAAAGTGCGCTGTAAATTTTCTTGTTGTTTATTTGAAAAGTTTTGTTCCTCTCACTTTCATTTTTAAAATGGCAAGGAACGGATATCCCTTTCAATTTTGCAAATAGACAGGATGCTGTATTTTATAGAGATTGCCGTTTTTGTTTAGTGGTTTGAGTTGCCTATTCATTGTCAGTCACTAACAGTTATATTAACATAGCTGTATTAACATTTGCATAGCTTTCCCTCTTAAAAAATAAAAACCTTTTTCCAGACAACTTTTACTTATGTACTTGTTTTGTGCTGTGCCATATTTTGACTGAATTATTTTCATTCCTTTAAGCTAAAGTTTACTTTCTATGAAAACTGGAATTTATAGAATGCACTGTTTGCATGGTACAGTTGACATTGTGCTGTAGCCAATTGTGGAAAACATGAATAATATAATTGATCAACAATAGAAATTCATAAAATGTTTTTTTGGTCAAGTTAACTTTTTTAATAGAACAAATGAAAGTGCTGTCACCAACTGTAGAATATGATATGAAGAATATGAGAATATAAGAATATGAAGTATATTTATTGGAGGGTCTAAGTTATCTTATCTATGAAAAACTTTAATAATCTAAATAAGCACCACTTTGTTTTATATTTGTGATGAGTCTTCTCAAGTATTATATCTCAGTGCGGAACTTGACAGTGGTGTTCTTCATTTTTTTGTTGTAGACCTCATCAAACTGTTCATTTTGTGCTACGGTGAAATGATTTTTCCAGTCTCCAACTTTACCTTTTGAAACAAAAACAAAAAGATAAAAAAAGGCAATTTAAATGAAAGGACAGAACAAAGAAGGACTAAATTAGATCAGTGGTTTATTAACCTTTCCGCATGAAGGGTGAGATCTTGAAGTCCATCACTGGGAGAGTGGAATAGTTAGTCATCTTGTTCAGTTTCATAGCATCGAACTGAACTCTTTTTGTTATTTCCTCCCTCTCTTCAACTGAGGTGGACAAACCTAAGAAGGAACACAAACGTTCCACCTCACGTCCTGTGTCCTGAATAAGAAGAAATGAAAAATACACATTAAACATATATTAACTTTGTTTCATAAAAAGCTTTTTTTTTTTTTTTTATGAACAGAACTTACTTCAGCCAAATCCTCATAGAACAAGTACAGTAGATTAGAATATGTCTGTTTCTTCTTCCACCATCCATTGACATGGTCAAACCAAGAACCAAACACTTCTAAAGGCAATATTTAAACAAATTTTTAGTGTATTTTTTTTTCCATCCATATAGGTTATGTAGGGGGTTGCACATACAGTACAAGAGAAATGTAATAGTTTTATTCTCCTAATGATTTTGTAATTAAAAAATGTTATTGTAATTATAAATAGATTTATTATCAAACTGGTTCTTAATTTATACTCATTGTAATTGTCTAATACAATTTAATTTCATTACTTTACTAAATATTTTACTTACTCTTTCCTTCTATAAATTTCTGTAAGTAAGTGTTCCAGTCTCCTGGTTCAGGTTCTGCCATGTTCATTCGATCAAAATGAAAATAGGAAACAGCATTGTCTTTTGCATTCCGTGCTACATACACAATCTGGAATAAGTGGACAAAAGTATTATGACAAGAAACAACATTTGCATTAAATTCACTTACTGATCATGAGATAGATGAAAATTCACTTCATTTAACAAAATTAATTCATACAGAACACACTGTAATGTCATCAAACACAGTCAAAAACAAGTTGCTCATATTAGAGGACACTGGGGTCTTAGGTGTTGGGCCACCCCGTGCTGCCAAAACAGCTTCACCTTTGTATTGATTCTACAAGCGGAACTCTGCTGGATGGATGACTCCATTTAGAGTCCTGCACGGGTCCATTTTTGGAGACCCGCGCCAGCCCGTACCTGCAAAAGTTAGCACCAGATCCAACCCGTCCCCCGTGATAATATAAAAATTAAATCCGCACCCGCCCAGACCCGTTAATATTTGTCCCGTTACCCGATCTGTGCCCGCGATAAATCACACACGCAAAAATCATTCCAATTAAAGTGCTTAATCTCCTTGTGGGCAGGTCATATCGTGGATGAAAAATATGTGCAATATTTGTCTGTCTAAATTACCATTACACATACGCAACAATTAAATGACATTTGACCCATCACTTCACCACCACTGTGACAGTGCGACTTTTGTTGATGCTTCTTGAGCGTTGTGAGAGAGAGAGACTTTTCCACAGCTGGATTTGTAATTCAAGAATGGAGAACACAATTTAAACCTGGTCCTGTGGACGATATCATTTTCCTGCACAGTAACCTTAAGGGAAAGTAAATATATAGTTTGTGAGTGACACGCTCAGGTTGTATTTTTTCATTTCTTTTTTTTTCATTAATAGGTCTATTTGTGTATAGCTATCAGGTTCCATAGCCTACTTAAATGGCGCAAAACAAAGCGCACTTTAGTTTTAAAATCTCCCACAGGTGTTCATTTGGGTTGTGAAGGCCATAGAATATGATACACATAATTTACATATTCAGCAAACTGGATGATGGATGGGGGCATTGTCATCCTGCAAAAGACCACTTCCATCAGGATAGTTATGTTGCATAGGATAAACGTGATTACTCAAAACAACATTGTATTGATTTGAAGTGGACAAATTACTTGTTAATGACCACACAAAAAACAAAGGTGCATGAAAGCCTGTACACCACCTTGAAAAGTTTTCCTCATGTTTCTAAGATGTGAACTTAATTTGCTAGTATGAATTTGACTTCATGATTTCAAATTCATACTATATTCAAGTATTCTATGATAGATTCATCACATCTTGCCAGCTAAAACACATCACAGAGTAAATAAAGTCACATATACCTTACCCTTGAGTTCTGCTCCCAGAAGGACTTGGGCACAAGCTGAACAGGTAAATGAGTTTTGATTAGGCGAGGAGAGGTGGGCAGATTATCAGACATTTCTGTCCCTGAAAGTCCAAAATATGGTTCTAAATTAATAGTTACCTAGTTGTCATTGTTGTAAGATCAAGACATACGGACAAGACATGAACAAACAATATCAGAAGCATTCATACTGTTTATATTAACTAATTTAAAACAGGCTTGTGGCTCCTACAATAAAAAGCCTCACCTTTCTAATTTGTTTATAATGGTAATTGACAGTAACTCACAGAAACTACATTAAGACACCAGCTACTTATATTATACTAAAGACTCACTGCTGCAAACTATGCAGGGTATAAGAAATCACAATCCAGATTACATAATGCATGTCAGAAATAAAACTACAAACACTTTTGTAGCTTATTTATCATATCTGCATACTTTAACTTAAATGGGGAAAATATTGACACCTTAAATGTGTTATTGCTTTTTGAAAGGGTAAACTCTGCAGGAGACTGGCACTTCAGGAATGAATTTGCCTATACCTGGTCTAGAAGTATCATGCCCATTCATACTTCAGTTTTTTGAGCCAATGGACTATACTAAACAAATCCTGATTTATAATTGAGCCGTCGTCTGATGAAATCAAATACACATCAACATCAAACAAGTCAAGATAGATTTCAGATAGATCAGTGCTGCAAATTTGTATATTTACATTAACTGCAGCAGATTTGCAAGGTATGCAGAGATAAAAGGCATTATACCTTTGCAGAGTAAAAAAGCAGACAATTTAAATCAATGTGTCACAGTATTTAAATTACAGAATATGTGGAACAAAGAATCCATGCAGGACTTTAAAATATGTAAGGTGGAATAGTAAGACGTAAAGGAGTTAAAGGGATAGTTCACCCAAAAATGTTAATTTGATGTTTATCTGCTTACCTTGCACAGACCGATCGTTTTGTGTTTTTATACATCAATGTATCATAACAAGCCAAAGGATTTAATTTGGTTTTGTTTGTGTATGTTTTTTGTTGTTGTTTGTTTTATTGTATGTTTTAGCCGTGATTCCCATCAACTTACATTATAAGAGTGATAGACTTCAACTGTTTCAGTCACCAATATATTGGTTTATGTTCTACTAAAGAATCAAAGTCACCTACATCTTGGATGTATAATAAATTCTAATAAATAAAATGCTAAAAATGTAATAAAAAAAAAAAAAAAAAAAAAGACAGCAAGCACTTATACTGTGGTCTCTGACCTGATGGTATCACTTTAAAACATGACTCCAGGAATGGCACTCTCATATAGATAGGTTGGGATGTCTGGTGCTCTGGATCATCCTTACCAAAGTACAGAAGGTTTAGAATATATGAGACCCAGGTGGTACCTGGAAAATCAGTAGAGAGAAGAAATTATTACAAGCTTCAGACCCTTAGAAACATAACAACACTATAATAATATATGAAAAACAACAACAACAAAAACCCTACATGAAATTATATCAGTAATCCAACCCCAATTATTATTTCATAGTGTTGTGTAACTGCTTAAAATGCATATTGCAGGTTAGAGAACCACTGAGTCAGGGACATGCCAGGGTTATTATAATAATGATTAAAGTTTATCTGTGCCATTGATCCTAGTCACCACGAACTCGACTATGAATAACTTTGCTAAAGCCGGGCATACACTGTGCGATTTCGGCAAGGTACCAACTCACACTGTACGAGTAGATCACATGCGATGTAAAGCCAAAGCTCACGATTTTTATGCGCTCACTGTACAGTCTGATCGTCGAGTTGCGATTTGACTGCTCACACTATACGTGGGACGAATGTCAGAACCCGGATATTCATGGCTGTTTCAGAATAAACATGCTTTCCCGGGATAAATGCACTGCTTTGGTGATATGCGCAATTCTGTGTGCTGAAACATACAATTTTTTTTTTAAATAAATAAAAAGCAGTCAGCGTATCTGGATGCGCAGGTGGCTCGGAAGACGTGCCAAAAATTTCAGCATTGTCAGAAATACGTCTGACCAACTGATTGCCGGTCAGGAGAGGTTAATCGCCTCTTGTTTCCCCTTGTACACTGCATGAACACTGCACAACTAACAACGCATGAAAATGCTTCAAATCGGTCCGACCCGAAAAAGATTTGCACGAGTCAGAATTTGTAACACTACTTCTGCCCCTTGGTTATCTGATGTTCTACACGAACACCATTCTAAGGTTAGAGCTGCTGAAAGGGTATGGCGCAAATCCAAAAATACTACTGACCTTAATGTGTTTCAGTCACTATCTTCCCTCTCTGCTAATGTCTCCACTGCTAAAATAACATTCTACCAAAATTATTATTGCGAAGTGAAAGGAATGAATAACTATTCTCTCTTTGCAAATACACAAAGACCTCTTAGCAAAGTTATTAAACTTAAATAAAAATACATCCTGGCCTGTCCCTGCTCTCTTAGCCACATAGCAGTCCGTTATACGAGTATGAATAAACATTTACAATTTCCTCAGCATCCGAACTTTCATTGCAATTCATTGTTTTCCTATTGTTTAAATTGACCGCACTCCCTCCTGTTATGTCACTTCTGGTTTTGAAGCTTTTCAGATGTGGAAGTAAAATGTTCTCACAAAAACGACTCCAGAGGCCTCAAGTAGCGTATTTATAAGTATTAAAGAAAATCTAGTTCTCTAACCTGCAATGTACACTAAGTTTAAACCATTTAATGCCTACTCGACCAAATGGTTGAGCACATTTTGAGACGCTATATTTTATTGAGAGTAGTACCTAACTTAACTCAAGCTGATTGAGCCATCTTTACTATCTGGTTGATGTATCTTATGCCAAAATAATTCACTAGATGTCAGTGTCAATCAACAGCACTTGTAACAATCTTCTAACATTGATGTCAGACACAAATAAATCACCCATTCCATGTCAGCCCTTCTTGGTGAAATTTTGTAAGGTAAGCATTTTTTTTTTTTTTTACATATTACACTATAACTTTACAAAATTATGTAACTTGGTGCCATGAAAAAACTTTAGTATGATTTTAATCATTTTTCAAAAACGTGCTCAACCAAACGGTTGATTTGTCACTTTATGTAAACGTAGAAAAGCTGTGCTAATGTTTTCAGATCATCAATTTCTGGAGTCAGAATGTACAATTTGCTGAGAAATAAACTTCTAATTATTCATAGCTATGAAAATGAACCAGCTCTTGTTATTTCTCCATTAAAATACTGAGCTAATTTCTTAAATGTGTTTTTTGCCACTTTTTGATATTTTTTAAGTAAATATAATGAATTCATAGAATTAATGTGTGGAAATCATAATTATCAGAGGCAATTACTTATTGAATGACAAATGCTGACATACTAACATTACTAAAAATGTAAGAGATTGTTATTTATTTGTTTGTTGCTGTTTTTTCAACAGTTTCTATGGTACAAGAACTTCAGGCCTCTGTACCAGAAAACCCCCAAGGACTCTGATGCTGATATCAGTTATGTTGATAAATAAAGTTCTCAAATCTTCCTGGATTGAGGGTTGATATGCAACAGAGTCTGGAGCGACTCTGAGAGGGTTTTCTTTGACGAAGTTCAACGAAGGATCTTACGGAAGAGTTAATGAGTTTTGAGTGAGCTCTTGGTGGTTTGAAGAGTACATAAGCATACACTCTGGACGATGGAAAGGTCAGCACAAAACATAAGCAAAAGCAAAGTCACTGCAAAAGCAGGGCAAAAATGCAAGGCAAAAAGCAATGCATAGCTGCTTGTCATTGGGTTATAAGCATGTCCATCTGACCCATCCTTCTTAGTGGAAGAACTTCAGGCCTCTGTACCAGAAAACCCCCAAGGACTCTGATGCTGATATCAGTTATGTTGATAAATAAAGTTCTCAAATCTGTCCTGGAGTACCCCAGCCCTGCATATTTTTTATGTCTCCCTCCTTAACACACCTGATTCAGCTCATTAGTGGAGACTGCAAGACGTGGATGTGTGTCAGATATAGGGAGACATACAAAACGTTTAGTGCTGGGGGTACTTCATGGAGAGGTTTGAGAACTACAGAAGGATCTGCATTATCACCCCATCCGAAAAGAGGTAGCTGGTTACAGTTCTTTTGAGTTCCTGGATGAAGATGATGCTCCCTCAACAGACACATCCTCTACTAAGCTTCGATGTTAGAATAGAAGAAAAGGCAAACACACTCTAAAAACTGTTTCCTTGAAGGAGCCAGAGAATATTTATTTTGTAGATAAATGTTAATAATTTTGCACTACCACACTTGACAATGTGTTTCTTGAATCATAAAAGCTTAAAATGCAATTATATTAATATCTTTTGCTATTTTTATTTTGTAATTAAAAATTTTTTGAATGCTGAAAGAATGTAATGCCTTTGGTTTTGTTACTTTTAGTTATTTCTGTTATTTATTTTTGTTTATTGTTAAAAAAACAAGAAAATGTATAATTTCCTGTGTTAAAATGAAAACCTGAAATATTTTATAGCATTCTTCAATAAATAAAGAAGATTCAATATATATTTTTATTTAGATTTATTTATTTATTTATTTTTTTTTTTTTGGTAAATTAGTATTATAGTTCATATATTTTCATTTGGTCATATGCCACAGTGCACCATAAGTAACAATGGCTGTATAAATGTTTAAAAAAAGAGATTCTTCCTCTTGGTTGTGTAAGATTAATAAGGGAATTAAGATCAATATAAGTCAAAGGGGACTGAATTACAGTGAATAAGAACCAAATTAGTATGCTAATTATTCAGAATTAATATTTAACACCTTATCAACTATTCATCAACCGATAATTTGAGATTAGGGTATTTTATCAATTTTGGACAAAATATTATCCCGTGGCCTACAGTAATAATATCTTGAAATTATGATAACTGGTTATGAGCAAGGTAACAGAATCTACAGTTTAAGTAAGTAACTTGAAAGCACACAGCACAAGACACTGGTATGTAAAATCAAACCAAGGCTATATTGAACTACTTTAATGCACACAAACTAAACTAACAAAAACACACAAACATTCATTCAAACAGTGACAGAGAAAAGTGATGTTATTAACGGAGGGGTGAATGGAGTCCCAAGTGTCTAGCGTTAGACACTATTTCTTGACCGCAACCTGGGAGAATCAATCTACTAGCACTTTAATCTTAGTTCGTTTTCTTAATAAAATTTGCCAGAATTAGGAGATATTGTGTACTTGTGTTTGGATGCTCCTTTGGGCGCGTGCGTTCCCTTCTGTAACGGAGTTGTTGGAGAGGGAATCTCTGGCGCTGATTGGCTGGCAGTCGGTCAATGATGAGTTCTGAAGGACAGCACTCGATGATGAGTGGTTGGTTGGCTTTGCCAGGTGGTGCTTCGTTCGCAAGACTTCCTGGATTGAGGGTTGATATGCAACAGAGTCTGGAGCGACTCTGAGAGGGTTTTCTTTGACGAAGTTCAACGAAGGATCTTACGGAAGAGTTAATGAGTTTTGAGTGAGCTCTTGGTGGTTTGAAGAGTACATAAGCATACACTCTGGACGATGGAAAGGTCAGCACAAAACATAAGCAAAAGCAAAGTCACTGCAAAAGCAGGGCAAAAATGCAAGGCAAAAAGCAATGCATAGCTGCTTGTCATTGGGTTATAAGCATGTCCATCTGACCCATCCTTCTTAGTGCGACAGCCAATCAGATATTGTCTTGGGCGGGACCTACAACCTGTTCTCCAGTTCTTGCATGTAATTAGCGTAATGTCCAAGTGATCGCGTGTGTCCAAACTCCTGAGAGTTTAGTTAAACTATTTAATAAGTAAACTTAATAGTTTAAATATGGTGCATCCTACACACATCTAAATTATATAAATCATTTACCCATCAAGTAGGTACCAAAATACATATACTTCCCATAGTTGAGGGGGAAGTAAATATGGATTTAGCCGTGATAAGTGTTTAACACACAAAATTAACTTTAAATTAAATTTAAGTAATATAAAGCATGCATAATACAGAGAATACACATGTATGAGGCAAGATTAGTGATTAGTTCCTATAACTGAGGTAGAAAACCCTACGAATAGGCTGTAATGAAAGTTAAACACACAGAAAGAATTCCACAGGTTATATAAAACATACATGATACTTAAGATATATGTGAGGTAAATACTGGTAATCAATTCAGCTTATTGGAAACAATTTTGAGACCGTTGTTTGTATTGACATCTCCTTTAGCCATCTTGGCACCATGACTATGTTTTATGACGCACTAATGGTTCGTTGGGGAATCGCTCCGAACTGTGGAATGCGGTGTTGGGTTCATTTAATGATATGGAGTGTTCAAGGATAATCCTACAGTTGCATAGTGATGGCTCAAAACCAACAACTACACACTGTACCCCTCCCCCATACTTTGCAGAATGCCTGATGACTAAAGCCGCATTCCCACTGTCGGGTCAGTGCAAGCCAGGGCTTACAAAAGGGGCCAGGTGGGGCTAATAGCCTCGGGCCAGTAGCACGAGGCCAGAATAGCGCAGAGTTTCCACAGTCGAGCCAGAAACTCTGCTGCGCTTCACTAAAACACGCCCTTTACACGCTTCTCAGGAACAACGTCACTCACGAAACGCCTTCATTTCACCAACAAAGAGAAGTTATCAGAAAACTAATTTTAAACTAACTTTTTCTTTTTTATTTTGCTTCTACCTGTCATCTCACTCACTGGCTGAATCTGATGTGTGACCATTGCACCACAGCTAGTGCTAGGTTGACTGTCTCCACCTTCATTTGATTAAAAAAAAGAAGGAAAAAATTTGTAAACCTCACAAAAGAGCAGACGTAATTTTCTAAATTGTCTAATAAAATGTTATTGCATTATTTTTTTTGTTAATGTCTGCACTATCACTACTGTCTCCCTGCTCCCATACCATATAAAATGTTTATAAAATATAAACATTTAACATTAAACATATAAAATTTGTCTGTTAAATTACTAATGTAACTTTACACTAAATAATGTTAATCTCCTTTAGCATACAGTATTTTGAGTGACGATAGTAATAGGGGCTTACTACCGCTTACATTTGCTAGCAGTTCAATACTAAGTTAACAAAGAAAAAAGTACAGTATTTACAGATGAAACTGACCTGCACTTGAAGCCCTGAACAGGTCAGTAATTTTGCAACATTTTGCTGCTTCTTCTTGTAGTGCTTTTTTCTTCTTTGTTCTTTCCCTCTCTGCTCCACCTGGCCGTTTTCTCTCTATCATCGCGTGCTGCTCGCATTTTCTGTTTAACCGCTTGGCTGAGGCGTAAATTCGAGTCTTGCCAGTCAAGACTAAAAGATTCATGATTTTATTTATTATTATTAATTGTATTGAATGACGAATTTTGAAAATGATCTCTGTTAACGGTAGTAATATATATATACATATATATTAGGGCCGGGACTCGATTAAAAAAATTAATCTAATTAATTAGAGGCTTTGTAATTAATTAATCGAAATTAATTGCATTTTAATCGCATATAAATATTTGACCTGAGAACAGTGAGAAGTAATTTTTTTCACATGGATTTATAGTATACCATTGAATAATGACTGAATACATAAGCTTAAGCAACAAAATATTGTTTATTTTTGTTCAACCAAGTCTAGCAGACCAGTGCAATTTTTGCCATTAAGTGTAGCAATAGCATATTTAGAAACAATTTAAAAATAGTAAAAGTGTAAAGTCCACGCTAGCTGCTATATGTTTTGCGTTGAGGTGATACTTGAGGCTCGATGTGTGCAGCGGTGATGTGCGAACGCTAGTTGGTGCTTCAGTATAATCGGTCCCGCCGAAACTCATCCAGTGAGAAACGTTCCGCGGTGCAAAAATAAGTTATTAAAAACGCGGGAATTTTTTTTTCTGTAATTAATTAATCTTAGTTAACGCGTTATTTTTTGTGTAATTAATTAATCTCAATTAACGCGTTAAAGTCCCGGCCCTAATATATATATATATTTATTTATAAAAAAAAAAAAAACGCTGACTGGCAGCAGGCCAATTTAGTCGTCAGGCCACCGGGAAATCTCCCGGTGCTCCTGATGGCCAGTCCGGGCCTGTTGTACGGTTTCGGCAGAGCCCCTGCAGCAGGGCAACTGGGTGACGTGAGGCAGCGTAGTTGTGGGTCAAAACACCGCTCTTCTGTTCCGATCAAAACATTAAACAGGTTCTCCCCACTCAGTGATGCACCCACTGAGAAACCTGATGAAATTGCTTTAGTTATTGGTGATTCTATTGTACGGAACATGAATATAGAGACACCAGCCACCATAGTCAAATGTTTACCGGGAGCCAGAGCGCCTGACATCTTGGCAAATTTAAAAGTGCTGGCTAATTTTAAACATAAATACAGTAAGATTGTTATTCATGCCGGCGCTAATGATGTTCGACTTCGCCAGTCGGAGATCACTAAAAATAACATTAAAGAGGTGTGTGAACTTGCAAGCACAATGTCAGACACTGTAATATGCTCTGGTCCCCTCTGATAAAGCTTGGCTTATTGAATATCAGATCCCTTTCTACGAAAACACGTTTTGTAAATAATATGATCACTGATCATAATAAAGATGTACTCTGTTTGACAGAAACCTGGCTAAAACCTGATGATTACATTATTTTAAATGACTCCACCCCCCAAGATTACTGTTATAAACATGAGCCGCGTCTAAAAGACAAAAAGGGACGAGTTGCTTCAATTTATAACAACGTTTTCAGGATTTCTCAGAGGGCAGGCTTCAAGTATAACTCGTTTGAAGTAATGGTGCTACATATTACATTATCCAGAGAAACAAATATTAATGATAAATCCCCTGTTATGTTTGTACTGGCTACTGTATACAGGCCACCAGGGCACCATACAGACTTTATTAAAGAGTTTGGTGATTTTACATCTGAGTTAGTTCTGGCTGCAGATAAAGTTTTAATAGTTGGTGATTTGAATATCCATGTCGATAATGAAAAAGATGCATTGGGATCAGCATTTATAGACATTGTGAACTCTATTGGTCTAAGACAACACGTTTCAGGACCTACTCATTGTCGAAATCATACTCTAGATTTAATACTGTCACGTGGAATTGATGTTGATAGTGTTGAAATTATTCAGCCAAGTGCTGATATCTCAGATCATTATTTAGTTCTGTGCAAACTTCAAATAGCCAAAATTATAAATTCTTATTCTTGTTACAAGGATGGAAGAACCATCACTTCTACCACAAAAGACTGCTTTTTAAGTTATCTTCCTGATGTATCCAAATTCCTTAGCATATCCAAAACTTGAGATAACTTGATGATGTAACAGAAACTATGGACTCTCTCTTTTCTAGCACTTTAAATAAATTTGCTCCTTTACGCTTAAGGAAGGTTAAGGAAAACAAACATAACCCCAGGTATTTATTCAATACAGTGGCTAAATTAACGAAAAATAAAGCCTCAACAAGTGTTGACATTTCCCAACACCACAGCAGTAATGACTTTATGAACTACTTTACTTCTAAAATCGATACTATTAGAGATAAAATTGCAACCATTCAGCCATCAGCTACAGTATCACATCTGGCAGTGCACTATAGACATCAGTTCGTAGCAGTGAATGAAGATGTAGGATTTTTAGGCGCATTAATTAGGTAAACCGGAACCAGAAACACTTCCCATAACACCCTATGTACTTGCTACATCATAAGTTTTCCTGAATGGCATCTACGCTAATATTTGTCTGTTTCTCTCTTATTTCGATGTCACTGTAGCCACCAGATCCAGTCTGTATCCAGATCAGAGGGTCACTGCAGTCGCCTGGATCAAGTACGTATCCAGACCAGATTGTGGATCAGCACCTAGAAAGAACCTCTACAGCCCTGAAAGACAGCGGAGACCAGGACAACTAGAGCCCCGGATACAGATCCCCTGTAAAGACCTTGTCTCAGAGGACCACCAGTACAAGACCACAGGAAACAGATGATTCTTCTGCACAATCTGACTTTGCTGCAGCCTGGAATTTAACTACTGGTTTCGTCTGGTCAGAGGAGAACTGGCCCCCCAACTGAGCCTGATTTCTCCCAAGGTTTTTTCTCTCCATTCTGTCACCGATGGAGTTTCGGTTCCTTGCCACTGTCGCCTCTGGCTTGCTTAGTTGGGGTCACTTCATCTACAGCGATATCGTTGACTTGATTGCAAATAAATGCACAGACACTATTTAACTGAACAGAGATGAAATTACTGAATTCAATGATAAACTGCCTTTAACTATCATTTTGCATTATTGACACACTGTTTTTCTAATGAATTTTGTTCAGTTGCTTTGACGCAATGTATTTTGTTCAAAGCGCTAAATAAATAAAGGTGACTTGACTTGACTCAGAATTAATCACACAGAAATACATTTATTTCTATTTTATTTATTTATTTTCTAACGTTTATGAAAATAGCCTGATTATTCAGTCGAGTCTGTTTCTATTTATTTGTAGCCAAAGTGGCCTATACGTCACATTTAGAAAGAATGATAATATCTCTATTTTTATAAAAGCTCTCGAACATAAAACATTATTATATTTTTATGATAGGCTACGTGGAGCTAAGCTCTCAGGCGAGATATATGACAGATAATATAAGTAACTAAATAATTACACGATTGTGATAGAGATATTAGGAAGCTGACATCTGATTTCCTCAAACGGTTCATATTTACCATGTTTACTATGGTAATGTTAATGCCCAGCATGCATAGTTTTTGCATAGTTTCTAAATATTTCTGCCTTGTATGGTGATTGTAATTTACATCGGATCAAGTTATTGCAAACACTCTTGCTGACTGAAAGTAAGTTTTGAGCTCGACTTATTTAAAAAAGTGTTTAATGCTGGTGTTATAAAAATGATCCGCAGCGCAGACTCTATATTTTTATAAAAGCTAATATTTTGATGATAGGCTATGCTATGTGGAGCTAAACTCTCGAGACAAGACGACAGATAAATATGTTACTAAATAAAAGTCATAAATAAATGTAAAAGTGGTTGCATTTACCATGTTTATCGTGCATAGTCTTTTACATTGCTTATAAATATTTCTGCCTTGTTTAGTGATTGTAATCCACATCGGATCAAGTTATTTCAAATATTCTCTGCTGACTAAGAGTTTTCATTATTTGAGTCTCAAATTATTTTAAAAAGTCTTTAATACCGGTGTTAAAGCTGTTATCTTTCTGAAATGATCCACGGCTGACGCTCTCCAGACACAGAAAAACCACCTTTGTCACATTCTTTCTTTCTTTTTGTCTCTCTCTCTTTTGCCTTTTTTTTCAACCCTAACTGATGCAATTATAATATATTCCTGTAGTGGCAAAGCTGATTTTTTTTCAAAGATTATTTTGGCAGCCATTACTCCACTCTCTATTAAATATGCTGATTTAAAAGAAATAAGCATCATCATTTATTTTTATCATGCTAGCATTGCGGGATTAACCCAGTAACTTCGTTTTGGTAAACCTTTTTCTGCAAGTGTAAAAACAACAACAAATGCGTCTGAATTTCGCTCCCCTAGTGATGTTGCAAAGGGATTTCATTATAATATTACAGCCCCTTAAGGTCCCAGTATACTTCAAACGAAGTTCGTTTTCGTTCTTCGTTTGGGGGCAAAAAGAAGTTTGAAAAACAAGTTTTCTAACATTCCTACAGCTACTGGAGGCGGGGTGTAGCTTAATGTAAACATGACTCGCGACCCTCGAGCATATCCCCTAAACACAACAATGATTAAATGATGAAATTTAGGCAATCTAGGTGTGAGACAGGCACCAATGGTCAGAATATTATAAACAAAAGAATAATGATTAGCCGCAGTTCAGAGTCAAGTATCATGTTTGCAATACAAAAGAACCAAAAACATGGGAACAATCCAATGCTCTCCATTGACTTTCCATTGAAGGAAGCTGCCTCCTTGTCATTTCTGACTTATAACAAAAAACAGAGCAATGCCTAAAAGCTGCTATGTGACAAGGTGCACAGTAAACAAGCTAAAAAAACAGAACTATGTTATGTTATAAGATGTCGACCCAAAAAACAAGTGTTTCGATCCAAAAAACAAAACCCCCCACCATGCCCTCCAAGGGTGTTATATAATAAATGATTTATGTGGGGTATTTTAATATATAATAAATAATACTATTAATTAATAATAATAATAATAATAATAATAATAATGAATAAAAAAATAACTGTAAAAGTTTATGCAATGCTCTCACCTGCTTTGGGGTAGGTAGCGATTAGAATGTCATCAGGTCTTGCTTGAAAGTTTTTCACCTTTTCCCAGTTGTCAGTGAAGTAATGGACCATAGAAACACCCTCAAAATCAAACAACTCTGGTCGATTAGGTAGTTTCATCTGTGGCATGGAGAGACTTAAATTCAGTGGTACTGTAAAATACAGTACACTCTCAGAAAAAAAGGTACACAAGCTGTCTCTAGGCTGGTACCTTTTCAAAAGGAACACTTTTGTACCGTTTAGGTACTAATACTGTATGTACATTTTAGGTACTAATATATATCTTTAAGGTACAAATATGGACTCTTTATGTACAAAGGTGTGCCTTATGAAAAGGTACCTTCCCAGTGACAACTTTTGAACTTTTCTTTCTGAGAGTGTATATAACTGTTACTACTTTTATATAACCCGTTTAAACACTGCAATCATTCTTTTCTCTGTTTCCAAATCATTATGTGGTCTATATTTTCTCATTTATAACTTGTGATCCTTATTCCCAATTTTTTACATGCAATTGTGTATGAAACAGCTTGTGATTTATTAATCAGTGTAGGTGTTTCTTTAACTATATCTACACTTTGAAGAAATTGATTTACTCACTGAGGATATTTCTGAGATTTCCATTATGTTGAAAAAGTGTTGTTTCTGTGAATCCTGTAAATCTTCTGCTCTTCTAAATTCTTCTTGCAGCCCTTCCGTGTTAAATTTTATTCCGTGCTGTCATGCTATGGTTATCCTCTCTCTATCTGTACTTTTCACTCAACCTCAAACATCCGGTTATATAAGTTTAGACAGACTTCCTTCTATTCACTTCTCCACAAATATAATGGCAGATGAAATCTGAGTCCTCCTCCTACCCTTCCTATCCCTCCCCCAGCTCTTTCTCTCTCTGTCTCTCTGTCTCTCTGTCTCATACACACAGCTGATGGGTTTTTGTGTTTTATAAGGACTCTCCACAGACACAATGATTCTTATACTGTGCAAACTTTATTTTCTATCTTCTAACCCTAACCCCCCTTTTGCAAAAATAAATAATAAATGATATTTATATGTGTGTGTGTGTGTGTGTGTGTGTGTGTCTCCTCATGGGGACTGGGATTTAATATTTTTGGAGACTCTCCATTTCTTTCTTCTTCTTTTTTTTTTTACTGAGCTAAGAATATTATTTATATTTCTATGTTCTCATTCCTGACTAGAATGATTTGCGCCATGATAATTTTTTTTTTATTGAGAGTTTTTTTCTCTTTTGTAAGTTTTGATGGCTAAAAGTATCTGCTAAAAACATAAATGTAAAAGTTAAAAGCCATAATTTTATGGCAATCAGATAAAGTATTACAAAAGACTCTGCCCGAGGCTTGTGGGGCCACTCAATTCTAACACTAGTTTTGGTTATTACAGGAAGTTAGTGTTGATCTCAAAGGATCAGTGTGTGAAAACTGACTCCAGGAAGTGAACAGGCATTGTCCCCCATGGTCCCAGATTAGTTCCAGCTATGCTGTGATTTTATGCCGAAACTATGAATAATATTAGGAATAGGATCATGCAGTGCACACACTGCACGGTGGAACAGGAGATTTCAGTGTATAAAATAGGAGTATAGAGGAAAATTGCAGGAAAGATCACTGAAGCAATATCATAAGATTCACAAGGAAATACTAATGTAAGTATCGCAAGGTAGAAAGTCTGAGGCCCAAAACGGTTTGATAGTGGGTGTGTGTTCTTACTTCTCTAGAATTGCTGAGTGTTGTTAGGCTTCCTCCCGTTTAAAAGAGTCATCCTGAATTAAGCAACATTATCTCTAGTCAGAGATACTACGATATAAGCAGACCAAAATTACATTCCCTATAGCTTTGTTTTGGTCATGCCATGGATTCCCATGTATACTAAGCTAAAGTAACATCACAGTAAACAGAGGTTAGGCTCACCCTATTAGGCTGGTTGAACAACATCCAGTTGACCCAAACTGAAATTCCTTTTTAGCCCTTAAAGTCTAAGTACAATTGAACTAATACCAAGTGTTAGTGGGATCTCTAATGATACAGTTTGCATGCCCTATGCTCCATCTCAACTGGATTTTAGTCTGTTACTAGCCTGATGCAGAAAATGCAGTAAAAAGTATACAACTTCGTAAAGTCAAGTCACCTTTATTTATATAGTGCTTTAAACAAAACAGATTGTGTCAATGCAACTGAACAACATTAATTAGGAAAACAGTGTGTCAATTAATGCAAAATGACAGTTAAAGGCAGTTCATCATTGAATTCAGTGATGTCATCATGCAGTTCAGTTCAGTTTAAATAGTATCTCTGCAAACATTTGCAATCAAGTCAACGATATCGCTGTAAATGAAGAGTCACAGATGGAGTTTTGTTTTCTTGCCACTGTCAACTCTGGCTTGCCTAGCTCTGGCTTTCTAAAGAAAGATCGCTGTAAAATAGCACACGTAGGTTCCTAACTGATGATGAGAAATTGACAGAGGAGCCATCAAGTCTTAGACAGCATACTAGGTTATTACAGTTTTTAGGTCCTATAATTAAAACCTCTGCTTTTTCAGAATTTATCAGTAAGAAATTACTCGTCATCCAGTTTTAATATAGACTTTTTGTTCGTTTTTCAAATTTCAAAAGCCAACACTGTGTTTCCTGATGATATCTCCCAAGGGTAACATGTAAAGCGTGAAGAGTAACGGCCCTAGTCCTGAGCCTTGAGGTACTGCATACTGCACTTGTGATTGATATGAATCCTCTTCATTCACTGCTACGAATTGATAGCGGTCATATAAGCATGATTTAAACCATGCTAATGCACTTCCATTAATGCCAGCAATGTTTTCTAGTCTATGCAAAAGGATGTTGTGGTCAATAGTGTCGAATGCAGTGCTAAGATCCAATAGCACTAATAGAGATATACAACCACAATTAGATGATAAGAGCAGGTCATTTGTAACTCTAATAAACAAATTCCAGTTGGTCTAAAATCCAGCAGCTAGAGTTTTTACAAGAACCAGGAAGTATGACCATGTTAGCCCGGTTCTGTCAACACTGCTCTGCATGGTATAGATTTTAAAATCTTTCTTATTACTTATATAGCCCTGATTGTTTTAGCACCTCAGTATTTGAACAAGCTCTTATTGTATTATAGTCCTCCATGTCCGCTGTGTTCTGAAAACTCTGGCAATTTGATAATGCCTAGAATTTCAAAATCAACTGCAGGTGGCAGATCCTTTTCCTATTTAGCGCAAAAACTCTGGAATAACCTACCTTGTTTGGGAGGCAGATACACAGTTTAAATCTAGAACTGGGAATACTTCCCATAACACACATTGTACATACTACATCGGTAGAAGAATGGCATCTATGCTAATATTAGTCTGTTTATTTATTATTCCGAGGTCACCATAGCTACCAGATCCAGTCTGTATCCAGATCAGATGGTCACTGCAGTCATCCGGATCGAGTAGGTAACCAGTCCAGATGGTGGATCATCACCCAGAGATGACCTCGACAGCCCTGAATGTCAGTGGAGACCAAGACAACTAGATGCGGCCCAGAGAAAGATCCCCAGTGAAAACCTTGTCTCCTAGATGGCCACTGGGACAAGACCACAGGAACCAGAAGAGCTCTTTGCACAATGTTACTTTGCTGCAGCCTGGAATCGAACTGCTGGTTTTGTCTAACCAGAGGAGAACAGACCTGACTGTTCTTGGTTTCTCCCAAGGTTTTTTCTCCATTCTGTCATAGATGGAGCTTTGGTTCCTTACTGCTGTCACTTTTGGCTTACATGGTTTGGGACACTTGAAATCTAACAATATTGTTGAGCACACATATATATTATTTAAACTGAGCTGAGCTGGATCAGGTAGTGACATTAGCATGTACGCTTTCTGGTGAGGCTCACACATTCTCCAAGGTGCAACAACATGAGTGTATTAAGTTGAACCTCATATACAGCTCAGCATTACTGTAGATGAAGCAGTTGGATGTGCATACAAACTTGGAACAGCTGACCAACTTCAAGAAGCAGCACTCATCCTCCATTCTCACATTATAAAGGCATTCAAAGAGTCAAAAGAGCTACCATGGCCCCCAACAGCACAGGAGCTAGATGCTGTGAAGATGGACGTGCTTCTTCCAGAGCATCTTGTACAATTTCCGAGCTCATTGGTGACTGGGACACTTGATGGCGAAAAGTGCGAGAAGACACAGAGGCTGGTCTATTCGATTACACAAGATGTGTGTCGAGCAGCAACTAACAGCAAGTGCAAACTCCCAAAGCACATCCTCCTTTGAGCTACACTTCGACACCTCTATCGAAGCAAAAACAAATTCAAGAAGGAACATCTTCTTGGAGCTCCTTTAGATTGAACTGACAGTGAGTTGACATGGTGCAGAGAGTCCCTTTTCAATGATAATGATTCACCAGATATAGAAGCCTTTGACACTTGTAAACAATCTACACTCACCTAAAGGATTATTAGGTACACCTGTTCAATTTCTCATTAATGCAATTATCTTATCAACCAATCACAAGGCAGTTGCTTCAATGTATTTATGGGTGTGGTCCTGGTCAAGACAATCTCCTGAACTCCAAACTGAATGTCAGAATGGGAAAAAAGGTGATTTAAGCAATTTTGAGCGTGGCATGGTTGTTGGTGCCAGATGGGCCGGTCTGAGTATTTCACAATCTGCTCAGTTACTTGGATTTTCACTGGCAAACATTTCTAGGGTTTACAAAGAATGGTGTGAAAAGGGAAAAACATCCAGTATGTGGCAGTCCTGTGGGCGAAAATGCCTTGTTGACGCTAGAGGTCAGAGGAAAATGGGCCAACTGATTCAAGCTGATAGAAGAGCAACTTTGACTAAAATAAGTTACAATTGAGGTATGCAGCAAAGCATTTGTGAAGCCACAACATGCACAACCTTGAGGTGATGGGGTACAACAGCAGAAGACCCCACCACTCATATCCACAAATAGGAAAATCTACAAATAGGAAAAAGAGGCTACAATTTGCATGAGCTCACCAAAATTGGACAGTTGAAGACTGGAAAAATGTTGCCTGGTCTGATGAGTCTCGATTTCTATCACTAGGCTGGCTGGTGGTGTAATAGTGTTGGGGATGTTTTCTTGGCACACTTTAGGTCCCTTAGTGCTAATTGGGCATCGTTTAAGTGCCACGATCTACCTGAGCATTGTTTCTGACCATGTCCATCCCTTAATGACCACCATGTACCCATCCTCCGATGGCTACTTCCAGCAGAATAATGCACCATGTCACAAAGCTTGAATCATTTCAAATTGGTTTCTTGAATATGACAATGAGTTCACTGTACTAAAATGGCCCCCACAGTCACCAGATCTCAACCCAATCTTTGGTATGTGGTGGAACGGGAGCTTCGTGCCCTGAATGTACATCCCACAAATCTCCATCAACTGCAAGATGCTATACTATCAATATGGGCCAACATCTCTAAAGAATGCTTTCAGCACCTTGTTTAATCAATGTAACGTATAATTAAGGCAGTTCTGAATGCGAAAGGGGGTCAAACACAGTGTTAATATCGTGTTCCTAATAATCCTTTAGGTGAGTGTATTTTCCCTGTAAAGCTTTTATAGCAGTATTGGTGATAGCCAATTGTATCCAAAGACAAGTTCTCAAATTTCAATGGAACCTGTTCACAAATATCCCTCATATGTTATGGTGAACTGACGTCTTTACAGAGTCTCATATCTCATATACTGTGTAGATATGATAGCTTCTCGTTTGCCCTCCCCACCTGCATGTGTTGAGTATTGTAAAATTACCATACTCATTAGTATGGTAGTTTATACCATATATATACCATTATAGTTTCAAATACTTACTGAAATTTTTCCAAAAGAGAGAGCAGTGGGAGATGGCGATCTGCAGGTATCAACCGACGACCACCAACTGCAAAGCCCCAAAATTCAAAAACTTGCAGTTTATGCTCAGTCAAGTTTTTGGACCATTTTTGATTTTTTCTGTAGTTTTTTTATTTATTTATTTATTTAAGCTAATTTGCTTTGTTTTTGTTAACAAAAGTAAAACTATTTTAAATATCTTCAGGTTCAGGATAGGTGAAGTAAAAGGTTCAAATAAACCCTATTTCAGGCTGTTAAGTATAATAAAAACGCTGTCAAATGAACACTTTTTGCTCTTTTTGGCCACAGATGGTCAAGATGTTATAAAACATGACAAATAACAATTTCTGGGGTCAGAATTGTATTGAAAAATGTGTCCATTTGTCTCTGTGAGTTGATTACATCAAAAGTTATGTCACTTTAAATCATATTTAGATTTTTCGGGTTTGGTGCAAAGAGTTAAAAATTAAGCATTTTGGACATTATTTCAGCTTGGTACCCAATTTAATCTTATAATAGACACTTGAATGATAAAGAAATAATATGTTGTGGAAAAAAAATCACCCTATGCGCTTGAGAAAACGAAAAAAATAGTTGATCCTCTACACATCTTTGGCCATTTTTTGCGATTTTTGTCCAGAAATAAGGTCAATATGTTGTCAAATGTCAAAAATAACCATTCCATTAAATTCCTGGGGTCCGAATTGTATGGGAAAATGTGTTAATTTGTCTCTGTATGTTGTTTACTTCTAATGTTATGCCACTTTCTATTTCACTCTTAGATTTTTCGGGTTCCGGTCGGGTGCAGCAAAGGGTTAAAAAAGAACCCTTTGGGACATTATTTCAGCTTGGCACCTGGCGGATTATGAAAATAAACACTTTAAGGATTTAAAAAAATCAGGTGGCATAAAAATATCCGGGGGGTGCGCGTGGACCCCTATTTCCATCTAGACTAATAATTTCAATATGTAGGCTCTCCCTTGAGCCTCACTGTATCTAGTATTGAGTGTAGCCAGGTCTCCTCTCGTTTTAGAGAGTTGTTATGCTGAGAACTCTACTCTTAGGGTGTACTCACATTAGGCACAGGTGCCCTGAACCAAGCCCAAGTTTGATTATACCACACAAAACAGTAGCTGTTCAATGCTCCGGCATGGTAATTGATCCCACTACATGCATACCTGTGCTCTGGCCCACCTCTTCCAAATGGGCAAGGGACAGCTGAAAGAATCGTGCCCGGGCGCAGTACGGAGTGATCACACTAGTTAAATGAAGTTTTAGGGCTCAAACATGCTCCGGCACGGTTCAGATTGTCTAGTGCGAGTACACCCTTAGGGATCTGTAAGTTTGGTGGGTGTCATTAGGCTTCCTCTCATAAGAGAATCATCCTGCTGAAGCCTCCACTCTCTAGAGCTCCACTTAGAGTATTTTAGTATGTAGGCTCTGTTGCGAGCCTCACTAATAATCTCTGCTATTCAGTGTAGTAGCCAGGTCTCCTCTCGCTTATAGAGTCATTATGCTGATACCTCCACTCTTAGAGCTCTGTTATTTTTGTGGTGTCAGGCTTCCTCTCGTTTAAGAGAGTTATTTTGCTGAGTTATTTTGCTCTGCTCAGACAGGGATATGAGTATGTAGGCTCTCTCCCAGCAAACACAGAACGTTGTGAGGATGTCGCCAGTTAGTCGTCATTTGGTCAGCGCGACATTACTTTATGGCGACGTTGTGAGGACGTCGTGGTAAAGTTCAATTTTTTTTGGAATCTCAGCTAACATCCCAGAAACGTTGTGGGCACGTCCTCAAAAGACGTCGCTAGTTAGTCCCATTGGGGACATTGTAGCGACGTGGTCAGTTGGTCTTCAAATAACTTTTTGTATTATTGCACTACATGTATTATTATTATTAAGATGCCTTTAGAAGATTATTATTAACAGCCTATTTTTGGGGAAATAGGTTATACAAAAAATTAATCAAGCATGTTAAAAGATGGCATGAATTATATATATATGTATGTATATATGTATGTATATATATATATATATATATATATATGTATATATATATATATATATTGCCATCAGTTTAAGAACAAAAATATTATTTACTCGGCAAATGGTGATAATGTTTGTTAATGAAAGAGAGTACAGGACAAATGAACATTTAAACCTTAAACTGGCAGCGCACGTCAATTTCTAAATGAAGTGCACGACGTGTGCGTGCCCGTCATTTTGTAATGGTCAGCTTCCAGCGGACAGTCACGGAGGAAAGGTATGCGCTATAAATCTACTTTTCTTCATATATTTTAACTGATATAACGTTAAATGCCATCACAGAGGAGTAGTGTTTTGTAGGTTTTCTCATTCAATTTAATAAATAAATGCTCTGTTTCATTAATTAGGTCAAAAGCAGTCTGAGAGATGGTCTAAGGTAACATTAACTGTTAAAATCTAATATAACCTTACCTGTTTTGAAGTATTTGAAATTTAAAACGATAAACTATACAGTATTATTCACTTTCTAATTTTATATATTTTTTTAACAATAGTAACGTTAATTAGTTTTTTTGAATGTCTTCTGCTCGCTCTTGATGATGCTCATGCCATGCTGTGAACTTGATTATAAACCGCTGTATAAAGTTTATCGTTAATTAGACCGAGGCTACCAAAATCATGTTCAGTGTATGTGGGATTAATGATTTCCCCTTTTCTCCCTCAAGTGGCAGGCTTGTAAATTGTCATCTGTTCATTATTGGTGTTGATGGTGTTTTTCACATGCATGCTTTTTAATGCAAGTTTAATTCTCAAATTGATCTGATACTTTCGTTTCACAAAAAGTAAACAAATTGTTAAGTCCCTTATAAGGAAATATATTTGTTACCGCCTAGTAATTTAAATGTATTTTTTATTGCTTTAAAATGAACACATATATTTATCATCAAGTGAAGAGACAGTTTGGGCAGCAGCAACAAGACAACTATTACAAGTGGAGATGGGTTTCAAGAACTGGTACTGATTTGGTTCCAGACTTGTTTGGTACTGAAAACATTTATAAAAGCTACAGGATCAATAGTGCTGCTATCAGTATTCTTGTAACATTGATTCATTACCCTTTAGACACAACCACATATCATGCAAATCATCTCTGAGTGGATGGCAGCAAGGATCCAGGATCAAGAGATCATTCATCATGGAGACTGTTCCACAGGAAGCAGTTTCTCCTGGGTGAAAAACTAAACCTGGTTGTTTCAGCATCACTCGGGCAAGACTAAATACATTTAAATTGATTTCAGTTGGTTATGTGTTTCAGGTAATCCTGACCATTCTGCTATCCTGGATATAAGGCCGTGCTGGGACTACATTTCTCATGGTTGAAAGATTTGTGCAGCGGTATCCAGACATATAACGCCCCATTCACACGAGGAGTCAACGCCTCTCGTTTACTTTTAAATGGAGTGACATCAAGCATGGTGAAATTAATTCTGGGTCCGTTGGTCGTGACAGAAATTGAAAACTTTTCAAGCGCCAATGCAGCCGTCCTCCAGTCAGAAGGTCTTATGCAAATACCCTAGCGCAGACGCAAGCCAATCGAGTGCATGCAATACCAGAAAACTAATGTGATTGGCTTTCATTATGAGAAGAGACAGTATCAGTGTCGTTTTTTGCATTTTTTTTTTTAAATCATTGTAGAATTTCTATACTTCATTGTAGGGATGTCAATTTTCAATAATTTCCATGATTGATCATCATTTAAATTAACGATCAATTAATCAATTAATCGTTAACCTTAATGATGCAAAATTAGTCTATTGCAGCAACATCCAGTGTGTGTGTGTGTGTGTGTGTGTGTGTGTGTGTGTGTGTGTGTATATATATATATATATATATATATATATATATATATATATATATATATATATATATATATATATATACTTAAGAAGAAAGGCAAGACTTCATAATCTTTCATTGTGTTAATGTATTAAAATACGAAAGGGTATGGCTCCTATACAGTACGCAGTGCTTATACACAACCAGTGCGCAGATTGATGCGCTTGAAGCAACACAGAGTCACAGCGTGTAGCATTACTCATAGAAATGTTCAAAACGCCAAGGGAAGAGATATTGATGTTGTGTATTATACGTGTGCAATATTTTGAGCATTTTCTTTTAATAGTTTTAAATCTTAGTTATTGTGTGCTCTTGAAGAGAGTTTCATTGTTTTGACTATAGTAGCTAGGGCTGGGATGATACGCTAATCTGCCAATTCAATACTATCCCAATACTTGTATGTCGATTCAATATATATTTATAATTATATATATAATTGAGTATTGTGATTATAGTTATATAACTATTGCAATTCGTGACTTATCCAAATTGTCTATAAAATTATTTGTTTGTTTCTGACAGCAGTGAGGGAAGGAAGTAATTACCAGAATGTAAGTTCTTCGAGAATGTGTGCATTGTTTATTACAAGTTGAGTTTTCATTTAAATGAAGCAATGTACACAGCTGGTCAAACGTTTTAAATATATTTTTAAAGTATAGTTTATTTCTATAATGCACAGCTATATTTTCAGCATTAATTACTCCAGTCTTCAGTGACACATGATCTTCAAAAATCATTCTAATATGATGATTTACTGCTCAATACATTTTTCTGATTATTATCAGTGTTGAAAACAGTTGTGCTGCCAAAATTTTTTGTCTACACTACAGTTACATTTATTTATTTTTTTTGGGTGGGGGGAAGCCTAGCAAGAATGCATAAAATTGAATACCAGTGGTAGAGAAGACTTTTGTGATTTTACTGTTTTTTTTTTCAATGTTTTGATCTTTGTGTTTATAAAATAATCATGAAGAAAAAATTTTACTCTCCAGAAATGCTAAGTTTTCTTCCCCATCACTAATATGGGGTGCGTTTCCCTAAAACCAACTGTGGTCACAAGTTCCTTCATTACCAATAGAGTTCAGTGGAACTAACAACCGTAGTAAGCTAACTGCAGATGTGATTCACATCATGTACGTCATGAGAAGATGTACACTTTTATCATAGCGGCAATAATGCAATTAGGTGCATGTAAATGCACTGATTTGTGATAATCAGCAATGTTTCCCGAGTAGCAAATCAGTATATGAAAAAGATCATGTGACACTGAAGACTGGATAAAGTTACTGAAAAATTCAGCTTTGCCTCATAATTATTTAAATAAATAAACTTTAAAGTATATTCGAAAAGAGTATGAAAACTGTTATTTCTTTTTACAATATTACTTTTTTTTTATTTTTTTATTTTGATTAAATTAATTTAGCCTTGGTGAACAGAAGAGACTTCTCTTGAAAACCATAAAGAAAAGATTCCAGATTTTTGACTGGTTGTGAACATACATGAGTAACATTAACAAAATGATCCTCCCTTTCAGCTGCCAGAGAATGATGTTGACAGTGCAGACCTAGAAAGAACACATTTAAAAAATTTCTCATAAACTTTCCATGTGTTATAATAAAAACAATGAACATTACTACAATAACATGCTAAATGTTATTAAAAGATTCCAGTTTGCAAGAAATCTGAGTGTCTGACTCTACACTAGAGGAACTCTTTTCTGAAGAACTTCAGGTGCTGAGAAGAAGCCTTGTTATTACAGCAAAACACTGCATCAAGCCTCCTGTCCTTCCCTCAGAAGAGCCTGTTTTCTGCTGCTGGGGTAAGAAAGACACTCTTCCTCTTTTCTATTGGCTGTCCTGCACCTAACTCTGCCTCCTCAGCACTTTCTGAAAGATTATTCTCCACAGTCAGTAATCAGAGATCACAGATTCTTTTTCTTAAAAACTTTGTTTTTTCGGGTGGGATAATAATACAGCAGAGATGCTAGAAATCTGTATATTGTTCATTTTTCATAACTTTACGCTTTATGAATGTTTTTTGAGAAGCTCAAAAAATATGGTTCTTTGGTAATTGCTATATTTAGGTTTGTCCTCTGATAGTGAGCACAGAGCCCCGATCATGACATGCAAGAAAAAAAAAAAAAAAATAATGTCCATGATTTACTAATTCATTCCCTCTATGTACTAAAACATGCATGATTACTTTTACATTTCATCGATTTGCTAAATCATATGCACAATTTACTAATTTGTTCTCTTGATGTATAAATAGTGTACATGATTTAGCAAATCAAGGGAATTAAATAGAAAATCGTGCTTCTTCTCAATTAAGAGAGTCATCCTGCTAAGGCCTCCACTCTCCAGAGCTACACTAAGACAGTGGCATTGGTATGTAGGCGCCTTGTGAGCCTCATTTACTCTCTCTGGTATTGAGTTTAGCCAGGTCTACTCTCGCTTTAGAGAGTCATTATGCTGGGACCTTTACTCTTAGAGCTCTGCTTAGACAGTATGTAGACTCTCTTACAAGCCTCACTAATTATCTCTGGTGTTGAGTGTAGGTACTCTTTTGCTTTAGAGAGTCATTATGCTGAGACCTCCACTCTTGGAGCCACATGGTAGGGATGTAGATTTATGTGCTGGAGGTTCTCTGGGAACCCCTTTTGCTATTGATATTTATGTGGAGTTTTGGTAGACTTACTCTCATGATAAGAGTTCTGTGGCTTCAGAATTGAATTGAGTAAATTACTATTATTATACTAAAGTATGTGCTGCTCTCAGGGCAGGACTTATCAATATTCATATTACTGTTATTTTACTAAGCTATGTGCTGCTCTCAGGGCAGAAGTACTCAATATTCATATTACTGTTATTTTAATAATCTATGTGCTGCTCTCAGGGAAGGAGTACTCAATATTCAAATTACTATTATTTTACTAAACAATAAGCTGCTCTCAGGGCAGGAGTATTCAATATTCATAATACTGTTATTTTTATTGTATTATGTTCTGCTCTTAGGGCAGGAGTACTTAATATTCATATAACTATTGTGTTAATTATCTATGTGCTGCCCTCAGGGCAGGACTAATCAATATTCATATTACTATTATTTTACTAATCTATGTGCTGCTCTCAAGGCAGGAGTACTCAATATTCATATTACTATTATTTTACTAAGCTATGTGCTTCTCTCAGGGCAGGAGTACTCAATATTCATTTTACTGTTATTTTGATGATCTATGTGCTGCTCTCAGGGCAGGAGTACTCAATATTCATATTAATATTATTTTACTAAACAATTAACTGCTCTCAGGGCATTTGTATTCAATATTCATTTTACTGTTATTTTCTCATAATCATCAGTGTAATGTAACGGATATGCAGGTCATCCATTCATGGGTTGAATTCAGGCATATAAAATGAAACCATTTTACACTAAATGCCTGGCCTGGCGCCAGCCTGGCTGGATTTAAATTATTTACGACAAGAAATTCCAGAGTCACGTGGGCGAGCCTCAAAGGAGACACGAAACCCCCCACATTCCATAAGCACACACACACACACAAAAAAACCTTTCTTAAAGTTCTTTACCTTCGTCATTTTATTAATAATATTGTATTTTGAATATGTTTGTGCATACAATGGTTAATCCTTGTTATGTGAGGATTGAAATTATGTAACGTTCCTTGTGAGATACGTCGCAAGACGCGAACTCACCCCTAGCTGACTGAGGCAAAAAGCTGATCAGTCAGAACGTTAGGTATTTATAGAAACTTAACAGTATAGTCACTGTTATTTTAATGAAATTAAACTGCAGTATAATGTTAAAAAGTCTCCTGTTAAGAAAGACCAAAAATCTCTCTGCAGTGAGAACATTTTAATATGAACAATTAAAAGATGAAGAAATCTTTTATTAGTTGCAACATGTAAATCTGAACATGAGCGATGTTCCTCTGATTCAGTTAAAAAGGCCTTGCTTATTAAATATTGTTATTGAATTCGTGGTGAACCACAGTGATATTCAAAAATAAACGATAAAAACTCCTGGTCTAAAATTGGCTTAGCTATCCGATTTGTGAACCTTAAAACATTTAAATCATAAGTGCTTTTTTGATAAATGTTTATTGGAGTCAACAGATGAAAAATTCCTGTTTCACATTGGTGTGTCATGCAGCGAAATGAATCATGCCATACGCCCTTGTGCAGTATATAGATAGCACTGTTGGAGAGTCAACGCTGACAAGCGCACAGAGATTAGATCATAGTGAAACTGGCTGTAATTCCGCTATCTAAACACGAGAGGTGTTGTTTAGAAGTTTCAAGTTATGCCCTGCCTTCTGATTCCAGCTTGCATGAGTGCAAGTCCGCCATCCCGTGGCCGTTTCAGATAATGCGCTCTGATTGCTAATTTCTAATCCCCTGTGATGTATTGAATTAGCAGTCTAAATTCTCAACAATTATTTGCATTTACAGCTTTGCTCGTGCAAATATTATTACAGGGAAACAAAATAATTTTCCCTTCCTTGGACTGTTTACATTTACTTTGAATTTGGTTCAAACATGATTTGAATTAAAAAGTAATTGTTTAATAGTTAAAAAAAAAAAAATTGAATTTTTAATTTGAATTAAGTTTTCTGCTCACCAGGTTAAGCACAGAGAGGCAGTATCTTTCTTTTATCTTGATTTTTATTATTTTTCTTCTCTCTTTTGGCTTAGATTATTTTGATAATTACCATTATTATCATAATTCCTTCTCTTTGTTTTACCATTATTAGGTAAAGCTGTTACCTTTCCTTTCTACATATATATTTACTCAATTGATGTTAAACAAACCAAACCTTAATTAACTTTAAGTTTCCTTTGTTCATCCTTTGTGTATTTGATTGTAGAACTCCCTTGGTGATTGGACAGTCATCTCAGGTTTCCAGTGAGCAAGGCTGGCCGACCAGCGTTACCGACACTGGCTGTGAGTGAAACTCGGTTCCTCTTATCTCTGTCCGTTAGTGGCACGCAGTGGAGACATCAGCAATTTGGCACTCCAAAGGTTGTGTTAAAAGTCACAAGCTGTTCGAGAGGGCGCAACACCAGAGTAACGGAGGGCTGGGGACACTGCGGTTGAGTGTTTGGGGAGCGCCGGAGAGGTTGACAAAGCCACTGGTTTCCACCTGAATGACTCCAATTCGCCCAGGTGAACCAAATGTGATAAAACCCATCCACTTATTATAAGCCACAGAATATTAGATATTCCCCCGGATATATTTTAAGTGTTTGACTCTTTTGCTTCTTCAAGCCACACCATCTTTCTAGGTTTCCTACCCAGATAGCCCCACTCTCCTTTTGGCCCTATCTTAAAACCTAGCAGTAGGCTTAGGCCTCGTTATTCTCACTAACACATTGTGTTTCTATTGTTTTTATCTCATTTCAAGTGTTGTTTCACTTTGATCTTCTTCTATCCTCTGTTCTGTTGTGGTTTGTTTCTTTCATTTCACATAGAGACAGTAACCTGTGAGAGCCACCAAGGAAGCTAAATAGTAGAGCGACAACCAGCCGCCGGTGTCATCACGCGACCCGCTAGGGCCTGTCAAATCTCCATTTCAGGTCCTTCGTTGACCCAAGTTAATTGGCTACTGAACTGTCTGACTGTTTGCATCAGTTAGCCCCAAAATACTCATAAACGGCACAACCCGTATGAATATAGCTTGTTAACTGTAGAACGAACTTGCATTGGTCTTTTTGTGTGTGTGCTGTGCTTCTCTCACCGACAGGGAGTCAGGATGTTCCAGTCATCCAGTCCAGCAGTCCACGGGGGCCACCTCTCGACATGGTTGAAAGCAGTGACGACCCCCTTCTTTACTTACTTTATTGCTTTATTGGTTTATAGTAATGTGGACAACCTCTTTTAATGAAAAGAGCAGCTTTAGCCTCTACGGCTAATTTCCAGCTGTAGTCCCCAGCCAGTTGTTAATTGGCATACAGAAGTTTCAAGTTAGCATGAGTTAGTCCTTAGCATGAGTTAGTCCAAGTTAGTCCTTCCTGCCCAAGGACGCCAGTAACCTGCAGCACTCAGAGCAACTAGACACCGAGCTAGATGAACTGATGGCACACGATCCAACCCAAAGCGACTACTACAAAGAACTCACCAGGATCTTCGGAAGCCTAGTTCACATTCTCATCGCCCCGGCACGGCTCAGTGAACGGAGCAACATCGACCTTGAACAGCAAGAAGCAACGCTTAAGCTCCAAGCGGAGGAGGCCTGGAAGGACCAGGCCCCAACCCAGCCTCATCTTGATCAGCTCCTCCTCGAGACCCAGAACCAGCGTGAGAAAGAGGACGACACAGATCCAGAGCTACAGAAAGGAGTGGAAAGACTGTTCACAATGTCCTGCAAGATCTTCGCCTCGACACAGATCAAAGAGAACAGCTGGAGAGAGAAGCCAGAAAAGAACTCAACAAAAAAACTCCAGCAAGGTGACGCTCTCCTAAAAAGAGCAGAGACTGAACTGAAAGAAAGAGACTATAAAACCTGGGCCAGCAAAACACATATGCAAGCGGCCCTAGCTAAAATCTACGAGCTTACTCTGCAGAGAGACGAGCTCCAAGAGGAACTTGACACTGTTCACACAGAACTGAGACAATCTCACAGATTACAGAGTGGCTGGATCGGAGAAACGCACACCACAAAGTCTCTCCCGGCCCCCCACTCTAACCCTTTCAGCCAAGAACCCAGAGCTGAAAAAGGGGGTGTAAGCTCACGGCTCAAGAAATCACCAGCCAGCTTACAAGAACACCTGTCAACAACGGAGGGGAGAGAACCCTTCCAGAGAACGCATGCCACTAAATCCTGCACGGCTCAAAGAGAACTTGACAAGCTAGCCAGAAGCATCTCTACATTCAATCCAGATCCTGCAGGAGGACATGACGTTCATGCTTCTTTACAAGACATTGACTTTCACTTGCAAACTGTCAGCAATGTGACAGATGTGAACACATTGTACCTGTTAAAAATCACATCCAGCCATGATGTGCATTGTTTTCTGGATCGTCAACCAGAGACTGTCAAAGCGTACTACCAGCAACTGCTACAGACTTTGATTCTTGAGTTCTCTGATCCAGACTCAGACCATGGGCTCCTTATTGCTATGGACCTCAAACAGGGCCAACATGAAAACCCACAGACTTTCTATAGTCAGCTACAAAAAGCCTACTTCGGAGCATGCAACGAACCAGGTATGGAACAGGATGTCAACTTAAAAACTCTGTTCCTCCGAAACTTACATGCCAGTTGGAGTTTTCATCTCAGAGTCCCAGCTTGTCCACATAACAGGACTACACAAGAGTTACGGAACTCTTGCCCACAAAGCTTGCACCAAACAAAAGACTATTTATGAAAAGACTGTGAAAAACCCCAAAATCTCTGTCTCTGAGCACTGCTTGGAGTTAACTCTAGAGGGTGCCCTACAACACCACAGTCACAGACTTTTTACAGAGAGTCAATACCATTCCAAGCCAGCAGAGGGCAACACAATCGTGGTGGTGCTCGTCCAATGCACCAGAGCGAGCGATTCTGGGACCGACGACCAAAAAAGAGCTGATCCCCACCATCCAGGACACAAAGCCCCGACAGCCGGCAGTGGAACCACTCTCGACATGACTCTGGTAAGCTCAATCCTGAGCCCATGTCAGAAAAACACAGGGCAGCCACGTCTGAGACAGCAGAGATCCTGAGGATGCTGAAAGAGCTTCTTTACATGAAAACTCGCAAGAAAGACAAGGAAGATGAACCAGACATTGTATGTCTAAGCATAAGAACTGAAACCAACACCCTGTCTAACTGCCATTTGTATGAGCCAAGCACCCAGAACACTGCTCGTCATCCACAGACCATAGAGCTAACTGTCACATCACAAGGTGAGAGCATCACCCAAGCTCCACAGCTGACAACTGCACACCCTGAACGAGACAGCACAGGTCCTCACACCAGGTACCACAAACACAAGGTACCAGAAAATGCTGTTTTGACTACCTGCCTTCGCAGTAAGCTACACAAGACCAGTCCTAACCACCCATCGATCGTCACACCTACCCTGATGCCAACATTCCTGGGCAGCCTTGTCGAAAAGGGGGTGAGTCGAAAAGGAGTGAGCATGGAAGACCTGATCGACACAGGATCAAACCTGACGGTGATCTCATCTCACCTTTTCAAAAGACTCCAATTTGAAGCTAAGAGACAAGATCGAACTCTTACACCTCAAACTTGTGAACTGAATGTACATTCGTACAGCCAGAATGACATCCGGTTTGAACCGGTTGTTTCCATTCACCTGACAATCGGTCTGATGAGTCTAGTACATCCCATGTATGTCTCACCAATGAACACTCATACATTTCTCATCAGCAAAGACCTGCTAGACCACTTCGACCATTTACCGAACTTCAAACAGCTAAAAGACTTTGCTCAAGTGCGAGAACCTCTTTCCCTCCAGCCACAGAGGTTGCCAGAGCCAGACTGTCAGGTCACAGAGGTCACGGGAACTCCCACAGAGCCAGACGGTCAGGTCACAGAGGTCACGGGAACCCCAGCAGCCAGCCATGGGTACAATACCCTAACGACAGGCTCAAGTTCAAGCCTCTGCAACTTAGTCAACAAACAGGGTACGGTGGTACCAGCTTACACCAAAGGGGTCGCTGTTCGGCTCAACCTGTAAATGTGGTCAAACCTTAAACCACATGCTGGGTTTCTTCCAATCCTCACCTGAATGTGTGGAACTCGGACTCACTGAAGTGTCATCTTGTATAGTCTACATCCTGTGCAACAACTGCATGGCAACGGACATCAACATTCCCAAGGCCTGAACAAATGACTTTAATGACTTTGAACTTGGACTACCTGTCACTGAGACCATTCCACCTGGACTGATACCCGAAGGGAGTACAAACAACACGTTGTTCACTGCACCCTTCAAATTTGTCGCCATCACATCTGTCATGTCGGTGAGCAAAGACCAGGTGTGCAGAATGGATCGGACAGATGACCTACACCTCGCAGTATACACAGTCTCCCACCAGAACGTCAGTGAGACTGATGAAGCTGCTATAATTCTCAATACCAAACTGACTGATGACACACCGATGGAGGAGCCTTACACAGGTTTTCAATCTCAAGTGCAGCAAATTCAAAGCGATACAGATCGCCAAAGACTGAGACAAGTTTTTAATAAGCTCAAAGAATCCTGTGCCAAAGACTTTTTAGACTGTGGTCTTACCAACCTACACACAGTGCGCATACCTAAGCACCCTGATGCCCCTCCCACTTCTGTCAAACAGTACAAGATTCCCATCGCCTCACACAAACCAGTGCAGGAGATCATCGAAACTATACTGGAGAAAGGTGTCATCCATCCATGCAACAGCACCTACTCAGCCCTCAAAACTAACTGCGAGTGGCGACCCACTAGTGACTACAGGAATCAACAGGTGCCGCTGTCACGATGGCACAAGACCCAGCAGGAACAAGAAATGCCCCGAATCAGAGGAGCCACAATCCTCCCTACACTTGACGTGGCCTCTGGATTCTGGACCATTCCGGGGCACCCGGAAAACCAACACAAACTGGCATTAACACTTGGCGACCGTCAGTTCACCTTCAACAGGTGTCTGTTCGACTATGCCAACTCACCAGCTGAATTCAACATCTGTTTGAACAAAGCCTGTACAGACTCTAACTATGCTAGACTCAGTTTCGTGAGCCATCTTCCATGCTGTAAACAGAATGGTTTCAAAACTGCAAACAACAAGCATGTCAAACACCAACACCTGTTCCAGCAATGTGATAACATCACAAAAATACACAATGTGACTGTGTAATGGAAGAAGGTAAAAGGACACTCGAAGCTACCAAGTCTAGACAAGGACTTAAAAGATCAAACTGACTCCCTTGCCAAAACTGGCGCACTAAACAACAGGCTGTGGTCACTCCCAACCCACCCACCCAGATTCAAGTTTGAAGTGATTACTCACAGCATAAGAACTTTACTAGCTAAACTGCCTACCTCAGAATCGCTTATGCTGGCTCCGTTGTCTACACAGACCAACATAGCCGACATGCGGGCCCTGAAACCTCCATAATGACTTTGCTTTACCACCTCTCAGACCCCTCCATCCACCCTGGCAACCAGTCTACAGTCACTGACAACCAACGCCCCAGACCACTGCATGATACACAAAACATGCTGCGTGCACAGAACAATATTGTGGGTTGTGCACCGTCTGACATCACAATGCCAGGGCTTGTAATGCCACGGAGCAAAAGGGGGATAATGCCAATATATTTCCATGACGCAGCATGTGCTGCACCACGCAGCACCAGAGCCACTGACAAAACACTGAAGCAAGCGTCATGCCAGCAGCAAGATGTGGCAAAACAGGGGCCAGGGCGAGCTAAACCCAGTCGCCACCCACGAAGCAAAGAGACTGCCCTGTCCAACCAAAGACAGCCCTCGCTTCTTTCTTTCTTCCCTTTCTCTCTCTCTCTCCCTATTATCTGTACCAGGATGCTGCTGTGGTTTGCCGTGCTGTGCTGTCAGCCAAAGAGAGGACAGCTCCCACCGAGAGAACCACTGAGACTCCTGATCACCGACGACAGGGCACACTACCCCAGCACTGTAACCAAATACAGCTGGACAGGGATCCGATGGAAAGATGACTCCCTCACTCACACTGAGGCCGATGTCAAACACATGTTCAGCCAACATGAGAAAGTGACTGCTACACAAATGGAGTTAAGTGGACACCACCACCGCTCCAAACAGTTCCTGGGAGCTTTGCTCAGAGCCGCTGCTGCAGCCAGAACGTTTAACATTGGTATGTCCAGTGTCAATGCAGCGAACCAGACCGTAAACTCCATGAAACCACTGTTTACTGTCTTCCAGAATGACTTTACCCAGACTCAGCTGTTTACAGCATTAACAACAGACATGCTGTGGGAGGTTAGCTCCTCCGATGACAGCCTAACCACGGGTAAAACCCCACCATACATGATACCCTTAAGTCTTGTGCTAACTGTGCTGGCTTACACCATCACCACGCCAGCTGACCTGCTACAAATACACCTGGCCAACTCTCTGGATAGTGCCATCCTACTGCACGTCAACCCCAAACAGAGAGAAGTGAATGTGCTCCTGAACCAACCCATCAGCGAGTCAAGCCAAGTCTACAGACTTAAAGACATCGTCAGTGTCATGTTGTGGAAAGGCAACACCCATACCAAGACACACATTCCAGATGTGGTGGCCTACCACGATAGCGACACACAGCTGTACCTGGCCCCAACCCTGCACATGTGTACCTTGACCAAAGACATTCATTATCTCTGCCTTAGCAAACCCTTCCTCAGGAATCTGCGGGTTGCAACCCCTGGTCAGTGACACACGCTGCTGTGGCTGGAGGTCTCCGATGGAATCCCCGGAAAGGGGGTGCCAAGTCAAAGACAACACCGAACCTCATCAAGCTGAATCCTCAGCTCCAGGAACCACCTGCCATCTTGAACCACCTGCCATCTTGAACCACCTGCCATCATGATCCACCTGCTACATGACCATCACGATTCACCTGTCATCTGCCCATCCTGATGATTGCCGTCCGATGATGTCCACACAGGGACTTCATCCAACGAAAGGGGGAGGAGTAATGGATATGCAGGTCATCGATTCATGGAACCATTTTAAACTAAATGCCTGGCCTGGCGCCAGCCTGGCTGGATTTAAATTATTTCCGACAAGAAATTCCAGAGTCACGTGGGCGAGCCTCAAAGGAGACATGAAACCCCCCACATTCCATAAGCACACACACACAAACAAACCATTCTTAAAGTTCTTTACCTTTGTCATTTTATTAATAATATGTATTTTGAATATGTTTGTGCGTACAATGGTTAATCCTTGTTATGCGAGGATTATAATTTTACTGACTTGTAAATTGGAAATGTTTCTCCTAATTTTAATGTTCTCAAATAGTCATGATTCTGTAACCCTACTCCTGACCAGGTCGTAAAACTTTATGATCCCACTGGGAAACAGGACAGGAAAGCTAACTTAGAAAAAGAATGGTAAAATGTACTCAAATGTAGTCTAAATGTATAGAGTATTGCTTTTTTGGTGCATTAGATGTTTCCCACATAAATTGGACTATCTGCAGTTTTATCATGTGTTAATCAAATGATTAAATGTGTGTAATTCTGCATTTGAATGTAACTTCATGTTTCTATCAGTTATATTTGTACTGTTTGGTGTTTTTGGAATTGTCATGTTGTGACCCAACTCTCCACCTGTATAAAAGATGTGTAAAATTTATTAATCTGAAATTACGAACTTGCTGGAATATCACTGCTGAAATCTGACAAGCCCTAAGTTATTAGGGTGGGTGTTTCCACAGAGACAAAGGAACTTTTTCCCGCTTCAGATCGCTGACGTTCATTGGTTGTTTATGCAAACAGAGGCGTGAATCATTTCAAGCCATAAGAGCTGACCCAGGAAGTTCCTCCCCTCTCTTACTCTTAGTTCTTCTTCGCTTCCATGCCTCGGACCTCTGCTCGTCCTTCTGCGTGGCCTTGGGCCACTCTCCTATCGCCATCCCTCTCAGCCTGGAGGCTGAGAGGACAGCCGTTCCCATGGCTCCTTCAGAAGTTTTCGTTTCTGTTGTTTTGTTTCTTTTATTTACTAAGTTTATTTAACTATTCGCCTCTCCACACAATGAAGACGAATTCTGAAATGCTGCTTAGAGTTGTCTATGATTTGATTCGTTGTGGTCTTTCAAAGGTTACTGTCTTTGAGTTTGCATAACTGAGCTTAGTCTGTGATCACACTCTATCTCACCTCTCTCTCGTCCTTCCTCTCTCATTCATTCTCTCTCTCTCTCGCTCTCTCTCTCTCTCTCTCTCCCTCATTTGGATTCTGTTATGTCTTGTACAAAGTTTACTCTTGCTTATTTACTCTGTGTGATTTGTAGTTTGATGTATTATTAGTTCAATTATTAAAAACCCATATATATTCATGATTGCCTCTGAACCACTCAAATTATGAGTCAATGAGATGCCTGATCTAGCTACAAGCTTTACTTTTAGTAACTACATTTATCATAATGTTAGGATAATGTTTTCATAGCCAGAAAATATTTTTTACTTGAGTTGAGCCAGGTTCCTGTTGACCCTCCAGAGTCTAGTCAGGTGTTAATGGATCCTCCAGTGTCAGGGTTAGTCACCGTCGACCTTTCAGAGTCAGGGCTAGTTCCTGTTGACCTTCCAGAGTCGAGTCAAATTCCAGTGGATTATCCAGAGTAGAGTTAGGCTCCTGTTGAGCCTCCAGAGTCGAGTCACGTTCAAGTTGATTCCCCGGAATCAAGTCAGATTCCTGTTGACCTTCCAGAGTTGAGTCAGGTTCCGGTTGACCCTCCAGAGTCAAGTCAGGTGCTCGTGGACCCTCCAGAGTCAGGGTTAGTCACCGTTGACCTTCCAGAATCAGGACTAGTCACCGTTGACCTTTCAGAGTCAAGTCAAGTCACTGGTGATCTTCAAGGACAGAGTCAAGTCACTGGTGATCTTCAAGGACAGAGTCAAGTCACTGGTGATCTTCAAGGACAGAGTCAAGTCACTGGTGATCTTCAAGGACAGAGTCAAGTCAATGGTGATTTTCAAGGACTGAGTCAAGTCACCGGTGATCTTCAAGGACTGAGTCAAGTCACCGGTGATCTTCATGAACAAAGGCAAGTCACCACTGATCTTCATGAACAAAGGCAAGTCATCATTGATCTTCACGAACAAATACAAGTCACCAATGCTCTTCATGAACAAATGCAAGTCACCAATAATCTTCATGAGCAGAGTCAAGTCAGCACCGATCTTCTGGAATCTAGTATAAACACCATGGGATTAGCAGAGTTTTGTCCTCCCGTTGGTCCGGCCGCACGGATGTGGTGGTCTTCTGCTCCGCCCTGGGGGCTTTCTGCCTCGACCACAAGGATGCGGTGGTCTTCTGCTCCGCCCTGGGAGCCTTCGGCCTCGACCACAAGGATGTGGTGGTCTTCTGCTCCACCCTGGGTGCTTTCTGTATCGACCACAAGGATGTGGTGGTCTTCTGCTCCGCCCTGGGGGACTCCAGCCTCGACCACAAGGACGTGGTGGTCTTCTGTTCCGCCCTGAGGGGCATCCGTCCCGACCACATGGAGGTGGTGATCTTCTGCTCCGCCCTGGTGGGCGTCACGTGATGTCCTTCATGGACTTATGTTTTTGTGTTTTTGTTTTTTCTGTCTGTCTTCTTCCTATGGACCTGCCCTCCATCCCTCCCCCTGATCCTCTGCCAGTCCACCTCCCTCCTGGGTTTCTAGTCTGTGCCTGTCGTTCCGTTTCCCTCTAGGACCTGGCCCTCCATCCCTCCCCCTGATCCTCCACCGGCCCACCACCCTCCTGGACTCCTTGTTTTGTGTTGCACTTCTCTTGTCTCTGTTTCCCCATTTTACCAATTGTATTTTCTCTGTTTCCCCATTTTACCTGGTTTTCTTGTCTCTGTTTCCTCATTCTACCTGGTCCTCTTGTCTCTGTTTTACCATGTTATCTGGCCCTCCGTCCCTCCGCCTAGTCCTCCGCCGCTCCACCTCCCTCCTGGTCTCTTTGTCGTTTTGGTTTTCCCTTGGGTTCGGCTGGAGCATCTGGCAGCTGCTCCGTGGAGGAGGGAATAATGTCATGCTGTCTAGTCTCTGTTTCCCTGGGTGTCCACTAGTGGGCTCACTTCCCCTTAGGCACTTCACCGTAGGCACTAGAATTCCTCTAGTCTGGTCCTGTCTTCACAGCAATTGCACTCCAGTTAATTGCACCAGGTGCAGGCAATCTATTGTCATTTAGCCTCCTTATAAATACCAGTCTTTCCCTGTTGTTTGTATGGAGTCCTTACCCTTCGATGTTCCAGTCTTCTCGTTCCCTGAGATTCTTTGTTCCTCATATTCTGAGTTCCCGTTCCGTTCCATTCCCTTTTCCTATTGCTTTCTTGTTTTTTTCATTTTGTTTGGACTGCAATCTGGTTTTGACCCTGGCATGTTTGACAACGATTGTGGATTATCCCCAATAAAGCATACCTGCGATTGGATCTCTTGTCTCCCTGTGTTTCACTGGTAGCGAATCGTTACAATTATACCATAGTGTCAAACTGTTTTCCTTAACCTTCCTTAAGCATAAAGTGCTAGAAAAGAGAGAGTCCATAGTTTTTGTTACATCATCAAGTTGTTCTTGGATATGCTCTTGCTCTTGAAGAGGTTTTGGATATGCTAAGGAATTTGGATACATCAGGAAGATAACTTAAAAAGCAGTCTTTTGTGGTAGAAGTGATGGTTCTACCATACTTGTAACAAGAAGTAGAATTTACAATTTTGGCTATGTGAAGTTTGCACAAAACTAAATAATTATCTGAGATATCATCACTTGGCTGCATAATTTCAACACTATCAACATCAATTCCATGTGACAGTATTAAATCTAGAGTATGATTTCGACAATGAGTAGGTCCTGAAACGTGTTGTCTAACCCCAATAAAGTTCAGAATGTCTATAAATGCTGATCCCAATGCATCCTTTTCATTATCAACATGGATATTAAAATCACCAACTATTAAAACTTTATCTGCAGCCAGAACTAACTTGGATGTAAAATCACCAAACTCTTTAATAAAGTCTGTATGGTGCCCTGGTGGCCTGGATACAGTAGCCAGTACAAACATAACAGGGGATTTATCATTAACATTTGTTTCTCTGGATAATGTTATATGAAGCACCATAACTTCAAACGAGTCCTACTTGAAGCCTGCCCTCTGAGAAATCCTGAAAACGTTGTTATAAATTGAAGCAACACCTCCCCCTTTGCCTTTTAGACGCGGCTCATGTTTATTACAGTAATTTTGGGGGGGTGGGCTCATTTAAAATAATGTAATCATCAGGTTTTAGCCAGGTTTCTGTCAAACAGAGCACATCTATATTATGATCAGTGATCATATTATTTACAAAAAGTGTTTTCGTAGAAAGGGATCTGATATTCAATAAGCCAAGCTTTATCATTTGTTTATCCATATTGCATCTGTTTTTTATTTGTTGAACCTCAATTAAATAGTTAATCTTAACTTGGTTTGGACCTTTTTTTGTATTTTCTAGTTCGGGGAACAGACACAGCCTCTATAGTGTGTTATATTGGTGAAAAAGTCTCTATGTGTTGAGAATTAGCTAGCAGACGGTCGGTTTAGCCAGTCTGTCTGCTTCCTGACCTGGGCCCTAGTTAGTCAAGTATAAACACTAAGGCTATTTGCCATATTTCTACAGAGAAGAGTGGCGCCACCCCAGGAGGGATGAAGACCATCTCTTTTCAACAGGTCAGGTCTGCCCCAAAAGCTTGTCCAATTGTCTATAAAATCTATGTTATTCTGTGGGCACCACTTAGACATCCAGCCATTGAGTGATGACAATCTGCTATGCATCTCGTCACCACTGTAAGCAGGGAGGGGACCAGAGCATATTACAGTGTCTGACATCGTGCTTGCAAGTTCACACACCTCTTTAATGTTATTTTTAGTGATCCCCGACTGGCAAAGTTGAACATCATTAGCGCCGGCATGAATAAAAATCTTACTGTATTTACATTTAGCATTAGCCAGCATTTTTTAATTTGCCAAGATGTCAGGCGCTCTCTCCTGGTAAACATTTGACTATGGTGGCTGGCGTCTCTATATTCACGTTCCGTACAATAGAATCACCAATAACTAGAGCATTTTCATCAGTTTTCTCAGTGGGTGCATCACTGAGTGGGGAGAACCTGTTTAATGTTTTTTTTTTTTTTGGGACAGAAGAGTGGTGTTTTGACCCACGACTACACTGCCTCACTGTCACCCAGTTGCCCTGCTGCAGGGGCTCTGTTGCCAGAACCGGACAATTTACAGGAATCCTTGAGCTAGACGCAGCCAAAGTCGTATCTAGAGCACTAACATTCTTACTGTCCTCAATTAAAATTTGGATGCGTGTCTCTAGTTCTGAAATCTTCTCTGCCAGTCTAACTATTTCCCTGCATTTATCACATGTGAATGCCTCATCTGCGACAGAGATAGATAAACTGTACATGTGGCAAGAGGTGCAAATAACAATAGCAGGAGAAGCCATTACTCACCGTGCTTGATGAAATCTTCTTACTGCGGTTGTTTGATGAACTTGTAAAAAACTGGGGTAAGAGAGAGGAAAGGAGAAAAGAAAACAGCGATAGGTTCGAATGAAAATGCTAATGACAAGCTAACGCTTTTCAGAGCGTACATAAGCATCTTTTTACAGACAAATGTGTGTTATACATACATTTCCATTTCCATTTCCATAGGATATATAAATATACTTTGCAGGTCAGCACCATTATTTATTATTATTATTGTTTTATTATTATGTAAAATTTTTATTTTATTACTATTTTTGGATTTTGATATCACATCTACTCACATTTTAATCTCTTTTTCAAGCACCATAAAAAGAGGTTTGCCTTTTGTAAACTTGTATTTATGAATGTGAAATTTACATAAAAATAAAATAATGTATAATAAAACCAACATACTTTAAAGAGTGATCCTTGATATAATAACCAAAAATCACGTTTATAAGATAATGAAAATGTTTTTAAGATATTATCAGCAATAAAACTCCACATTATTCCAAAAACACTGGGTATATTGACAGGACCAAAACAAATGAGAAATTGTTTCAGTTGAATATTCACAAAAAGAGCATTTTAAATCAATATCAATTTTAATTTTTTTGTAAGAATTCTTTTGTTGGATAAGCTATATGAATTTATTTATATGATATTTCCTTAACCTTATTTGTAAGGAGGAATCTCTGAGGTAATGACCAAACTTACATTATTAAAGATATTGTTCCAATAGAAAATAACATAAGGTGTAGAAATATTCTCTTTTAAAAACAAGGATCTAATTTTATAGTTGTTAGGCTTTACACCCGAGAAACAGATAGGTATGATCATGTCTAGGGGGAGAGATAGAAAGGATGAATGTACATACACTGCTTTTGATCAACATACTGTATCAACACCTGCAGGAATGGCCCTAGTAAGCATCTTGAATTCTTTTAATGTAATATGTATTTTGTATCTTGAGATAAATAGGTTAGTGACAAATGGTCATAAAGTGCTTTAGTTTTTGAGATACCGCTACCGGAGGTAGAACTAAACCCAACAATGTTTTCCCTCATCTCTAAGGTCTCCCATATATGAAATGGATTCTTGGCTAAAAATATTTTATTGCTAAGATTATTAAATTAACAGATATTGTTATACACCCCAAAACCAATAAAGGACTAAAATATAGCCTGTCCGTATGGGAGTTAAGGCATATAAACTAATGCAGATCAATCACAGAAGCTCTAAGAGCTTTGAAACTCGATATGTTTGTAGTAAGGAAGTTTATTCAACTACTAGAAAAGACTGGATGTGAATATCTTGATGTATGGAATAAATAGAGACATGTAAACACATACATATAATAAGCGGACATGCACAAATTTAGTATCTATGCAGAATGTTTTCATTTACTTTGTTTTAGTTAGTTGCATAGTATTGCATCAGTTAGGATAGCTTCAAGTTAGCATAGATTTATTTACAGTGGTCAGGATGGTATGTGCTGGTGGCTGGTTGCAACAGCAGGAACTGTATAGTTTTCCAGCAGACTTGAAAATTAGGCGCCAGTGGTTGCATGCACTTGGCCTGAAAGACTGCGAGTTCCCACCTAGAGCTGGAGTGTGTTAACTGCATTTTACGCGGGATTGCTTCTCCAACACAATGGAGGTGGAAATGGGCTTCTCCACACAGCTCAATCTGAAAAGCAACGCAGTGCCTTACTCAGAGACTGGCCCCATTCTCTCTTGCGCGGCTGCCTCACTAGCATCGTCGGATACAGATCGCAATGCGGAAGTTAAGACTGCAGTTTGAGCCAGCGGCTTGAATTGATATGGCTCAGGCCCTGTGTCCACAGACACCCTCAACATCCTACACTTCAGGTGAAGGTGGGGGAGAAAAGACGTCTGTGTCCGTATCATTCTTATCAATGAGGGCATAACCTCGTATCTCCCTGCTCCCAAGTCATAAATCTTATAACCTCGTATCTCCGATTAAACATGATTCTGGGGAAATGTTGTGTTAATGTTGGTATACAATAGTACATGAGAGCAATATAAGGTTTAATACTAGCTTTTACGATACAATGTTTAATACATAAGATAATGGAAACTGTGGAGCAGAGGCAGAATCCCTTTGATCTTGATATCAAGTTGCAAGTGGTCAGGTTGCATCTGAGAAAGTTGCAAAATAGCTCTCAAGCTTCCTCCAAGATGGTGTGAAGCAGAATGCCATCTTTATGGAACAACGTCTGGCAAAATCAAAAAAGAACAAAGAGCTTCTGGAAGCCAGATAAAATAAACCATTGTGCAACCTTCAAGGACATGAAAACATCAAGTTGGAGTCAGCATATCTGGAAAGGTCCACATGGACTCAGACGTGCTCTTTCGAAGATTACTGGCTGTCTCCAAACAAAAAGAGGTGTCCATGGAGACTGTGATATCTCACAAACTCGCAGCTGTCCCACCCTCTTTGTTTTTTTGTTTTTTTTTGATGAAGGAAGCATGAAGAAGACAACAAAACTGACCTGACAAAGAAACTCGAGGCTGTTGTTGAAGAGACACAGCAGCTTCCAAATGTTAAAGAACCATCAGCATATATCATTGATAGCATTGATCTTCTTCAAAGTCTCAATGATTCAGCCTTTCAAACGTTCAGTGACCTGGTTGAGTGTGTCTGGAAAAAGATTGCAACTTTAATGGGAAAGGAAGGTAACAGCTGTGTCGTTATAGTGTTTGATAGATATGACCACCAACACTCAATCAAAGGTCTTGAAAGACAAAGAAGAGGCACCAAGATGAGCATCCTTGCACCAACCTGGATGAGCTGAGGTACACACTAGCATCTACCACAGATATGTCAGCAGCAAATCTACCCCCAACAGAAGATGGCTTTCCAGCAACATGTGCTGAGAGTCATGTACCAAACAGCAGTGTGGCATCACAGCCACCTGGCCAAACCTCTTCTCTGGAACCCAGTTGGTAGAGGATGGAGGCTCAGAGAAGATGGGTGTATTAAATCTGTGATGTTCCAGAAGGCACCAGCACCTAAAGGAGTTAGAGACCTCACCCACCTCTACTGTAAATACGGAAACTGCACCGATGCCACCAAATGCCAGTGTTTTTAGTGGACTTGACCTGCACAGGGTTTTGCTCTTGCCCTTTCCCAGACTGTCCAAATATGACCCACTTTGTCACTGATAACAATGTGGATAAGTGAAAGTGGTGTGTTGCAGTTGTAACATCATGGGGGGTTGACCTCAGAATGGTTCAAGAGGGTCTGGCTGCAGACTTGCATTCTCAGACTTGCAGTCTCAGACACTTGCACTTCCGCTAGTGACATCACTTGCAGTCTTTATTTTTTATTTTATTTTTTTACTTTTTGTTTGAATTTCCCAACATTTTATAACAGTAGCCAGGTGGCGAAGACAAGAAAAAAAAAAAACTAAATTACAATGTCACTTGCAATCACTACTTGCGCTCTCCGCTACCTGTGACACTTGCAATCAACACAAATTGTGCATGTTGCCAATGGAGACAAGACGCTGTGGTGGTGATTAAACGATTAAAAATAATTTAGTACTGTAACGTACAGGGTCCTGCAAGAAGAAGACAAGGCCGGCAAATCCTTGGCCAGAACACCAGAATATGAACGTTTGTGCAAAGTCTCTCGCTAAGCGTAGAAAAAAACACTTCACATGGCTTAATATATTAAGATGCTATTAAATTATCAAATTACATATACAGTTCATTAATATAATGAATATTTATATAGTATTTTCCTCACATACTGCAAAATGTGGCTTAATGGACTAAGATGATAAAGGCCAAACTCTATGCTTCTCTACATTATTAAAATACATAACTAATATGTACAGGCAAGCACGTGAGCCCAGAATAAACGCAACACGCAAAGTGTCGCGTTATGCATTTTTCCATATAGAATAAACTGTCTACAACTCGTTTATATCACTGTCTTTGTCCATTAACCTACATTATGTGTTTTATTTATAATGATTTTCTATAGGAGGAAAACGTTTAATGTACAATTTAACGCACTGCTTTCTGTACTCGTCTGATTGCCTGTACGGAGCTGATCCTTTTAAAATCACTTAATGCATTTCATAATGCACGTTCATATTTGCTGGTCTGTATATACTTTGAGTCAACAACAAGACATATAGGCTAGACCTACTGAATTGTCTTTATCATCTTAGTCTGTTATTAGGCCACATTAAGCGTTATGTTGTATGGGAGGACAAAGTTTGCGCATTGTGTTCATAGCCATCTGCTTACATTGTAGTACTTTAAATAATAACTATATATCGAATTTGGTCTTTTAATTGAACTTAATGTATCTTAATACATTATGCCATATTAAGATTTAGTTTTTTCTACAGGAGGAAAACGCTTAACGAAAGACTTTGCACAAACGTTCATATTCTGGTGTTCTGGCCAAGGATTTGCCGGTCTTGTCTTTTTCTTGCAGGACCCTGTACGTTATAGTACTAAATTAGGTTTAATCACCACCACAGCATCTTGTCTCCATAGAGCATCACAGTCCCTCCCACAGCTGGTGCCTGAAGTAAAAATTCAATGCAATTTCTGCATTGACATTTAGGGTATAAGCCATAAAAACGTAACCATACATGGTAGACTTAAAACCAGCTGTACTAAGCGATAGTATATGCTCATATAAACGCAAAAGGATCATGGGGCACTAACCTTGTTTTGATATAAATGCCTTTTATTCGCGATGTTTTGGCTAAGTACTTCATTACCCACAATCCTGAACAATCCCACAGTGATGCATCTGATTGGTGGAGGTCTTGTAAACGTCTGGTTATACCCCGCGAAGGTCCGTGAAGACTGAAGATCATTAATAAAAACATAAAAACCTGTGTTGCGTTTTTGCACGGTAGACTGATCAGTGCAATCATGATCTCCTTGGCTGCCATGAGAGTTTTGCAGGGAGGTTGGTAACTTAGCTGGGCTGATGTAGCCTTCATGGTATGAGTCATATCAAGCATTTTTTAATGCCACTGTCAAAACAATATTTAGCCCAGGCATACCTTTTTGTACATTTACTGAACATTTGTGTAATGGCAACGACATGTGTTGACGACTGAGCGGTGATTTCAGTCAGGTACAAAGCACTGCACCATGTTGCTGACGTTATCTTTAACCACTTTCACACACGCACACAATATATAAAATACACGATGATAAATATAAAAATCAATACACAATACCTATATAAAACACTATTTATTTACACGATTGTAAATTCACTACATTCACTATATAAAATAAAATCCACTGGAGGAAAAAGTTCGCGTGAGCGGCCGTCATCAGATTTGGAAGTCGCTCAAAAGGCTCGTTGCCTCGTTCGTGGTTGTGGCTTCAGTCGAATTCAATGGGGTGCGGTGGTTTATGGGATGAGTAGTTCCTGCGCTCGAAATGAAAATATGTACACAGTCTTGTACCTTTGACTTTTTTTTGGATTTTCTCTTAATTTTTTCACTTGAAATGATATGTTATATGCTTATGAGTTCAGCCGTCGCTGGTTATCCTCACACATGCTCTAAAACTATTTAGATACGGATTTTTCCGAAAGTCAATGGGAGAAATGAATGGGAAATTTACTTCCGGCACCAGAGCTCTCTCGGGCTGTGGGCGGGACTGTGATGCTCTATTGGCAACATGCACAATTTGTGTTGATTGCAAGTGTCACAGGTAGCGGAGAGTGCAAGTAGCGATTGCAAGTGACATTGTAATTTAGTTTCTTTTTTCTTGTCTTCACCACCTGGCTACTGTTGTAAACTGTTGAGAGATTCAAACAAAAGGTAATAAAAAATTATAGTAATAAGTAATATAGTAATATAGTAAATTATTATAAAATAAAAAATAAAGACTGCAAGTGACGTCGCTAGTGGAAGCACAAGAGTCTGAGAGTGCAAGTCTGACACCTGTTTCACACATAATCCGTCTGCAGTGCGTATGCAGTCCGCTTTACGCTACTGATACGTGGCTGTTTAGTCCACAAACTCTGCATTTGTTCATTATTTAGGTTTCAAATCATGTAAAAAAAAAATCAATGCTGATCATTTTCAGCATTGTGACTCTTTTATCACAGAACAGTAAAAATCTTTCATAATCATAGCCATAGTTTAAACTCAATAAATATTTACAACATATTCATGCATTTGACTTCTAGGTTTGTATAATAAGCTGCTCAAGCAAGCGGCAAAAAATGTAAACAACAATTAGCATACTTTTCTTGTTAGGATATTGCAAATATTAAAATTAAAACACCACTGACAGAAAGAGGTGACTCTCGTGCCTTTTGCAATCCCACGGGTCATAATGAACTGTTTTTCTGTTTCCATAAAAGTGTATTATGTTGCCTAGTTTATCTAAAGGTGCTCTTTTTCTTGTTTTAAACCTAGCCAAAAACCCATGTGTTGTGTGTGAAACGCAATAGGTTTTAATTAGTATACATGTATTGTGAAATTACTGCATTTCCGTGTCAATCCATGTTCATTTTTGCCGCGAACAATGCGCTGTCACTTTAATTCAGCGCATGGAGCACAGCAAAAATAGACTCGGTACATAAACGATCGCTGCACTGCTGCAGACGCACTGCTCCTGGAATGCACTGACGGACCACAACCGCATGCAGTGTGAACGCTGGAATCTGTTAAAATGGGTGCGTAAAAAAATACATACTACGCACTGCAGACGGAGTATGTGTGAAACAGGTGTGAGAGTGCAAGTGCAAGCCTGCAGCCAGACCCTTCTCGAATGGTTACCAAAAGCAGTTCATGTTCCAAATGGTTGCTGCTAGATTATAAACTAAACAGCCTGAGAAGAAAAGGCTCATTTCCCTAAAGAGTGTTTTGTTTCTTTAGTTAGATTGCCATTTGTTTTATTTAAGACAGTAATTTAATTTGTATTGTGTGAAGTTAAGTTATAGTGAAATTATCATTAAGTTCAAACTGCAATCCTGACTCCTGGTCTCTGGTTTCTGCTATGGTAAGGTGTTATCTTTCGATTTCAATCTTTGTTTCCATATAGTACAAGGTGCCATTTGAAATATTTCATTATTAGATGTATCTTATATGTGAATTTCTCAACATTCTTCTCACCAGTGATAATGAATGGGCTTTGGACTAAATTATGTCAGTGTTCCATTTTCATTCATTTTGGACACCTCATACATTGAGTGACAGAACACTCCTATTTGTCATGCTATATTTACATATTTGGTATTGCTGAATTCAGCACAACCCACCTTTCCAACAAGCCATCATATGTGTTTCTATGATAATCCCAGGCAAAGCAAGCACAAAGTAAATGAAAACATTCTGCATAGATACAAAATTTGCACATGTCCACTTATTATATGTATGTGTTTACGTGTCTCTATTTATTCCATACATTAAGATATTCACATCCAGTCTTTTCTAGTAGTTGAATAAACTTCCTGACTATAAACATATCGAGTTTCAAAGCTCTCAGAGCTTGTGTGATTGATCTGCATTAGTTTATATGCCTTAACTCCCATACGGACAGGCTATATTTTAGTCCTTTATTGGTTTTGGGGTGTATAAAAATATCTGTTAATTTAACAATCTTAGCAGTAAAATATTTTTAGCCAAGAATCCATTTCATATATGGGAGACCTTAGAGATGAGGGAAAACATTGTTGGGTTTAGTTCTACCTCCGGTAGGGGTATCTCAAAAATTCAGGGGCATTGTCACTAGCCTAAAAGCCTGTAAAGGTAAATAAAGTTCCATCATTATTAAATAACTGACTTACTAATAAGAACCCATTACTAAACCAATTGTGAAAAAATAAAACGTATCTCTATACAAAATATTGGCATTATTCCAGATAAAAAAACTTTGAGGTAAAGATGTAAAGATGAACTCTTGTCCTTCAAGGCAGCTTGAAGGAAGCTTGTGATACTGAATGACAATAATAACCCGCAACAAACTGTTGCACACTGTAACATGAATAAAACTTCTATGGATGTTAGTGGTTACTTCAGTAACACAAGCTTACTTCAAGCTGCCTTGAAGGACAAGTGGAGGAGGAAGATGACGCCGCTCCATGTCTCTCCTGAGACCAAATTTTTACAGACTGAGATGATCGTAGGTCAAATATTTGTCACGGTTGGTAAACCGTGATCTCTGGGTTTTGCACTTTGTGTTGAAGTCTGTGTGTTTCGCGTCTGCACTGATTAGTTTGTGGGCGTCTCCGTTAATTGTCATCAGCAGCAGCTGTCACTAATTACACACTCTCTATATATTGGCTTGTCTCACGTCTTGTGTTTGTGAGAATGTTGTTTCATGTCTAATCTATGTCGATTGCTTCTGTGTTGTTTGCATTGGATGTCCTTGTCTTTCCCTGGAACCTCATCCACTCTCGGCACTTCCACAAAGCATCACGACTCACTCTACTGTCAGGCAAGGCCACCCTATAGGGGACGGCGGTGTGGGAGAATCAACATCTGTGTTGCGCCTCGTTCCACACCCTCTTGGAGGAAATGAGGAGGGTATTCGAACGAGCCGTGGCCGAAAGGGAAGCCCCTCACCAGCTCTCAGACCTTCATCAGGGAACATCTTCGGTGGCAGGGTTTACTCCATTCAGTCATTTTTATGCAGACGACACCCAAATTTACATTCCAATCAAGCGCAATAATCCTGCTGCATTAAACTCTCTTCATCTATGCTTAGAGGAGGTGAAGGCATGTCTAGCTCAAAATTTCCTATCTCTTAATGATGATAAGACCGAGGTCATTGTTTTCAGCCCGAGTGAAAGGTCCCAGTGCACATGCCCAGATTTGGGGAGTCTATCTCCCTTTAAATCTACAGGAGTGCGGAACTTAGGTGTTCTTGTTGACCAGTCTTTAAAGTTTGATAAACACATCTCATCTGTAGTCAGCTCCGGTTTCTACCAACTTCGCTTACTATCTAAACCAGTGATCCTCAAATCTGGCTCGCGAGATCCAGTTTCCTGCAGAGTTTAGCTCCGACTCCAATTAAACACACCTGCCTGTGATTTTCTAATGATCCTGAAGACACTGATTAGCAAACTCATGCGTGTTTAATTAGGGTTAGAGCTAAACTTCGCAGGAAAGTGGATCTCGCGAGCCAGATTTGAGGATCACTGATCTAAACTATCTAAAATCAAAGGCTTTCTCACACCAATAACTCTGGAAATGGCGGTTCATGCTTTCATCACGTGTCGGCTTGATTATTGCAACTCACTATATTACGGTATATCAGATTCTCAAATCTCCCGTCTTCAGTTAGTCCAAAATGCTGCGGCCAGACTCATCCTTAATTGTTGCAAATATGATCATATCTCTCCCATCTGTCCCGGAGGGAGAGACAATGGCGGAGGTCCCAAGGACTATGTCTGTACTGTGGGGGCTCAGGACATACCATCTTCTCCTGCCCGGTAAAAGAGCCAGCCCGGTAGTAAACTTGAGGCTACTATCGAGTGGGATCTCTGCTGGGAAGTCCTCAACCACATCATTGACTCTCCTTCCGGTGAAACTGCGGTGGGAGAATCACACTCACGACTGTCACACCCTTCTGGACTCCGGAGCTGAAGGTAATTTCATCGATTCACTCCTTGCACGTCACCTGAACATTCCTGTCCTTCCTGTGTCTCTTCCCATCCATGTCACCGCACTCAACGGCCAGGAACTGCCTCACGTCAAACACTACATGGAACCCATCACTCTGCTCACCTCTGGCAATCATCGTGTTAGGTCACCCCTGGTTAATAAAACATAATCCACGAGTGGAGTGGGGTTCCAACACAGTCACATTGTGGAGTGAATGTTGTGACGAGTCTTGTCTGGTTTCTGCTTGTCCTGTTGTCCCTGTTTCTGTCTTTTAAAAGAAGAACATGGTATTGCCAAATGTGCCTGCAGAGTATCTGGACTTGAAGGAGGTGTTCAGTAAGTCCTTTGCTGCTTCTCTTACTCCGCATCGTCCCTACGACTGTGCCATAGATTTAGTGCCAGGTAAGTCTCCGCCTAAAGGCAAGTTATACTCTCTTTCTATTCCTGAGAGGGAGGCCATGGAGAAATACATTTCTGATTCCTTAGCATCTGGGTTCATCCATCCTTCCTCTTCTCCAGCTGGGGCGGGATTCTTTTTAGTGGGTAAGAAGGATGGTTCTCTGCGACCTTGTATTGATTACCGAGAGCTGAACAACATTACGATAAAGAAAAACTTTTCCGTTACCTTTCGAGAGGTTACAGGGAGCATCTGTATTCACAAAATTGGATTTACGTAATGCTTATCATTTGGTCCGCATCAGGAAGATGATGATGATTCCAAGAACTTGTTAATGATGTGTTGAGAGATGTGGTAGATCAGTTTATATATGTTTACCTGACCGGTGGCACCTCTGGACAAACGCGTGAGTGGAGGGGAGCGCGACTTCAGACTCCAGACTGGGAAAGACTGGTGGCTGGTAACCTAAACTGCACTGAAATGGAGAAAGGCCCGCAGCTGACACTGGTAACGAATTGTGAGCGTATTCCACCATAGAGAGTTGTTGGCTCCAGGAAGAAGGATTCTTGGAAACCAAACATCGCAATGTCCTCTCTAAATATTGGTTGGCTCGCTCAGATTGTCCGTTACTTTGGGGATGATAACCAGAAGACAAGCTAACTGACGCTCCTAGCAATTTGCTAAACTCTTTCCAAAATTTGGATATAAATTGAGATCCCCTGTCAGAAACCACGTCTACCGGGAGGCCATGAAGCCGAAAGACATGATCTAGGACAGTGACCGCTGTTTCCTTGGCTGTCGGTAATTTGGACAAGGGAATGAAATGTGCTGCCTTCGAGAATCGGTCCACTACGGTCAAAATGACCATCATGCCATTCGAGGGTGGGAGGGTGGTAACAAAATCTAGTGCGATGTGGGAACAGGGTCTCGAAGGGACAGACAGCGGTTTGAGGAGCCCATCAGGAGGTCGGTTAGATGACTTACCACTGGCGCAAACTGAGCAAGCCAAAACAAAATCGCGGACGTCACGAGCCATACGTGGCCACCAGAATCGTTGTTTAACCAACCCATTAGTTCGACTTATCCCTGGGTGACAAGCCACATTAGAGCAGTGACACCACTGGAGGACTGGTGGACAACCGGGCGGAGGCGTTACCCCTTGTAAGGCCGTCTTGACCTTTGACTCGACCTCCCATACGAGTACTGAGACCACTAATTTCTCAGGTAAAATACACCCGGGAGTTTTGTGTCCAAAATTAAACCCGTGTTTTATGCACGTATTAATCTGCCTACTCCGGTTCCCTTGCTGCCGCGTCTCGTAGATGGGGAACCGACTTATTCGATTAATTGTATTCTGGACTTGAGATGGAGGGGACGAGGATTCCAGTACCTGGTGGACTGGGAAGTTTACAGTCCGGAGGAGAGGATTTGGGCACCTGCTAGGGACATATTGGATCACTCCCTTATTGATGATTACAATCAGCAGGTAGGCCCTTCTGGGAACTCCAAGGTGGGGGTTGGGGGGGTACTGTCACGGTTGGTAAACCGTGATCTCTGGGTTTTGCACTTTGTGGTGAAGTCTGTGTGTTTCGCGTCTGCACTGATTAGTTTGTGGGCGTCTCCATAATTGTCATCAGCAGCAGCTGTCACTCATTACACACTCCCTATATATTGGCTTGTCTCACGTCTTGTGTTTGTGAGAACGTTGTTTCATGTCTAATCTATGTCACTTGCTTCTGTGTTGTTTGCGTTGGATGCCCGTGTCTTTCCCCGGAACCTCATCCACTCTCCGCACTTCCACAAAGCATCACGACTTACCTTCGGCTCGATCTCCCGCAGTTCCTGTGCCATCCTCTCCTGCTGCCAACTCACTATCACCCTCCGGATTACTCACTGTCTCTCCATCATCTTGGATTGTCGTCTTCCCAGCATTGTTTTTGTACTCTTGTTTGTTTGTTTAATTCTCATTCAATTGTTGACTCGCACTTATTTCCAGCTCCTCCTTCACCCAGTCATCACTATATTATTAACATATTTAGTAATACAAAGCATGACGTATTGCGTACAAATCACCGCGAGAGCTTTCCAATAGGGCTTGGGCGCCGAGTTGCATTCTGGGATGTGGCGGCCATGTTGCTGGCCTCGCGAATGTAAACCGGTATGGGGAAAAAATCTGCACTATTAACGGTTTGGATCCATATGAATTTCCCAACAAAGAGTGGAGTACCGATGACTTGCTGCCGCATTTTTGCATTACAGATATCTTCGGCTACCTTGTTTGAGTGCCTACACTTCAGAATAGTTCCGAAGCTACAAGTCATTGAAGTCTCATGTACAGTTCAGAAATGGATGGGTTCAGGAGCTGCAAATCATAGAACCGGAACAGCGGCAAACAGTATACAGTAATCCGGTAAGGTGCGCTCTACCTAGCTGGTAGTTTAGTAACCATTAGTGCTAACAACCATTCACACATGGACTTTTAACAATGTGTTTCAAAAGTGTAGTTAGTAGCTGTAAACCATCCCGTTTTTTCCGGGGTTCTCACTTATTTGAGCTCTTTTCCCGCTATCTTCCCATTTTAGTATTTTCCTGTAAAATATCACGTTAGCCCTTCAATCGGACCTGTCAAGTCTCTGTGTTGTTTTCCTGTTGCTACTCCTTGCCCTACCAGCAAAACAGATGTTTTCAAAGCATCGTTTTGCTTACTTGAAAGCAACCTTAGCGTGATGTTGGGCTTTTTAAGATGGCGTGGTTGTTGTGAGAGCACGATTTCACGCCAATCTGCAACTAAAGCCATGTTAGACCTAGCTTCACAAATCGCTAAACGTTAGTTAATGCAGCAGTTTTGTAGTACAAATTTTTGCTGTCAGCAGAGGGATACCAACAAAAAGATGAATGTTGAAATTTCCCGTATTTTGGATGAGTAACCCGGGAAATTTCCCTTATTTTCAATGTTGACTTAAGCTATATAAATTAATATTCAGATGTTATGGTCTCCGTGGTCGCGCTTCCAAGCAGGAAAGCGGTGTAAAGTTAATCCATTGTCATTTTATTTTCCCCATGGCGATTTTGTGTTGTGCTATTACACCCCACAATACAGCAACGGTTTACCATGGTTGAAATAGATTTTTAATTAATCAAATTAAGACGGATGAGAGGGAGTATGTCTAAACACTGCGCAGTAGCCTGAGTAGCAGTGAAGGAGGCCATCAACGTGGCGGCCACGCCAAGTAATGACGTCATGACGCCCAAGCCCTATATGCGCGCCACTAAGTGACGTTTGTACTTCCAGGTCAGAGATCACCTGTCCATCAAAAGCTCACTATCCAATCAGTGTAGATCACTTTTAAGCCCGCCCCCACGAGAAGTTTGTGTCAAAACACCAAACGAAAAACTGTGAAGCGTAAGCGAAATCAGTGGCATTGCATTCAGAATCCACAATTAGCGAAAATAAATATTTGAAAAACACTAACAAAGAATGAAACATATTTGAAGAGCCTGTTCAATTTGTGTGACTGGGTTAATTTTTTTTTCATTTTCATTTTTATCTTCTTATTTTGTAATGGCATATTTTTGATAGTTTCTGAAAAAGTTATGTTCAGTTTTATAAAGTTCATTCTTTTTTTGTAAGCAAATATAATTCCATAGAACATGCCAATAGAACATGCCAATAGATCTATAAAGGATCAGCCTGCAGAGTACCTGTATATCAAAGGGGGAGAATGGGATGACCACTTAAAACAGGTTGAATATGCTTACAATACAAGTCTTTATTCATTGACCAAACACACACCTTTTTTCTTGACACATAGCCAAGAAGCTCACCTTCCTGCTGATTTTCTTCTGGTTGTTCTCATAGCACCTTCTAGAGCTACCCCAGGAGACCCAAATGAATATGCACATTCTATGCGATTACGTTCTGTTTTCACCACTGTTGCAGACAATATCCAGACAACTGGAGCTATGATTACTATGACCGCCATATCCGCCATACAGCTTATCAGCCTGATGGTCTCATATGGGTTGATCTTCCAGCTATGTCAAGACACAAACTCTCTTCAAAATTGACTGGACCATACAGGGTCTTGAGCATATTAGTTTCATCTACAGGTGACTTTGGAGTGACATATAAAGTGTTAGATCTGCTTGATCCTAGGTCAAAGCCTAAAGTGATTCACTATAATCGGCTAAAACCTTACCGCTCTGTGTGGTCCCCTGAACCACATCCAGTTCTGATATCCCCTCAAAGTGGACGACCTCCACTTACAGCACTATCAGGGTTCAGACCTTATGTTCTTCAAGATTCATCTTTGCCCAAGTATGTAAGACCCATTCAACAAGTGCAAGATAGGGATGGTACATTACCTCCTGTTCAGAATGAACTGTCTGAGGTGTCTAGAGCTAAATTGCCATTAGAAATCTCTTTTGAAAAACCAGCAGAGGGCATGACAACAAGGTCAGGACATTCTGTGTGTCCTCCAATACGTTATAGGAAATTATAATGTCTTTATTTATCTCTGTAGTTTTTTTTTTCCTTCCCATTTGTTAATACATTTCTACTACTACTACTGCTACTTTGGCTCGTTGCTGAGTAGGTGGAGGCTTGGGAACTGTAGCCTGTAGATATACGCCCCAAGCAGTTTTACGCCCCTGTTGTTCCACATGCGTCCAGTAGGGGGAGGCTGCAGACCTATGACCTACTGTAAACTGTATTATTTATAGTTATTTATAAACTGTTTTTATACACAGGAGACTGACTGATATATGATGTTGTGAATTTATATTAAGTTATATTTAGATATTAACCATATTCAGGCCATTAGACATACAGTACTGTGTAATCATATGGATCCTAAATGAAATATTTGCTGTACAATTCACAATTGCTCGTCATACAGCAACAAAACATGTTCTACAAAGCATTTTATGAAGACAAACACAATTTAACCCTTTTCTAAAGTTCCAAGGGTCATTTAAAAGAAAGAGACAACATTGTTGTACAAAATAAAATATTTATTAACACCATGACTTGGTTATTTCTTAACAGCATGACTCCTGTAGATGACTCTCCAATGGCTTGCCACTCTTCTTTAATTGTTTCTTTATCCTGCTGTCAAAGTGATACCACTCACTGATAAAAATAAATAAAAAAGCAAAAGTTGCATAGTGGTATAAACAATGGTTATTTATATATTACGGAAGGATGTCATGTTTCAACATTTTGTCCTTTATAGAATCCTTACAGTAGCTTGCGTCAATGACAGGTCCTCGAAGGAATTTCTCCTCAGCCTCCAAGATGGACACGTTTCACAACAGCAAGAGCACAGATGATGGACTACCAGAGAAAGATTTATCACAGCCCAAATAAGCCAAGCATCATTTAGCATTTTTATTTTGTATTTTTTTTTTTTACAACAAAATCAAAAGTGCCTTTTCTATATTAAGCACAATACTATTATTTTATAGCAATGGTCTAACATTATGGATAAACTATTTGACATGAAAAACAATGTGAATATGACACCATGAGTCTATGCTCAGCAACGAGCCAAAGTAGCTCTTTTGATTGGCTGAAATTCTCTAATCTCTAAACAGTCCCGCCCACTACCTCTACAGATGCACAAATCACTTTCTCGGTGCAAAAGGGAGAGCGCGAAACTTGTCGCTTGAAAGCGAAAAACAGTGTTTGAGATTCATCGCAGCAGATTCAAGCAGCTGTAGTTATGTACTTTGTGTTTGTGTTAGAAAAATATACAAGACACTTCTGAGAAAATATTCTACAAGTGTGCAACTCTCATTTGATGAATTCACGTACTGATTTGCGGATGTTCAACATTTCTCCACGACTTTACATTTCTTGATGCGGGTGTGTAAATGCGTTTTGCACCACATTCACTGCAGCAATTGTTTCATAAATGTGAGCGTACGAGTTTCTAAATGTGTGATTTGTAGAATAGGATTTGTGCACCTGCAATGAAGAATTTGAGAAGGTGTAACTGTTGTGTTGTGTTTGTGAAAAAAAGTCTACAGGTTTGCAACTCTTAAAAAATTTCTCTCTGTGACTTCAAATTTACTGATACACATGTGTGGCTTTTCTTTACAACTACAAATCGCACTGCCACAGGTGTTCAGTTGTTTTGAATCAAAAATAACTTCATAACTATCATGTATTTTTGCACTATGTATGTACTTTCTTCTGCACTGGAAGCTCCTGTTGCCAAGTCAAATTCTTTGTGTTTGTAAACATACTTGGTAATAAAGCACCTACTGATTCTAAATCTTACACCTCCCGATCCTGCTCACACACAAATCAGGGCTGCCCTAATTATATCAAACATACAGTATGACCTGGAAGATCATGGCTATAATTACGTCAGTGCTTTCACAATAGCTAATGTATAACCACAGAACAAGCACTAGGGTGAAATTGCCTCAAAGCACATTAGCTAAAATGTAAACTATAGCTGATGATTTGTAATTGACGATTGTCATTCTGCGTGAGATCAAGTGAGGAGCTCCTACTGTCATGATAATCTAAAAGGGATACTTTACCCCAAAATAAACATTTTCTGCTTATCTACTTACCCCCAGGGCATCCAAGATGTAAGTGACTTTGTTTCTTTAGGAAAACAGAAACAAAGATTTTTAACTCAAACTGTTGCAGTCTGTCAGTCATATAAATCAGCGTTAGTTCAGTCAGGCCACAGAGGCATAGGCTGCTACCAGCTGATGCAGTCAGCTGTCTAATGGCTGCAATCACTACCATTCTCTAATTAGACACTGTAGCGGATCTGACCCGAATAAGACAAATTAAAGAGTCGATTAGGACTGTGGCTGAAACACGAGCAAAATTCTTCAGAAAGGCAACAGGAAGTCATAAAACATTCTGTGCCACAAGTCCCAAGCAAGATAACCAACCAACCAACTCTTTCACAGAACAGCTTTCAACATTAACACCACTAGAACAATTATTGACGATTTCAATTCGGAGAAGAGTAATTGTGATGCAACACCGGACATCACATGTAAACCCATGAGAGTTATACACAATATCCTTAAACACTTCCCCCACCTAGCAGAACCAGACTGAAATTCCTAAGCGGGGCCTTTGAACCTTTGGTCTCCACAGAAATCTGTGTCAGAGAATGACAAAGAAACTGTCTTTTCTGGATATAAATGAACCAAAATGACTTCTAAATGAATATCAGTCCATCGCTCAACTCTATATTCATTTATATGTAACCCACGCATTTGACTATCATGTTTAATCACTTATTGTGTATGTCTTTTAATAACTATTGGATAGCTTAAGGATACATATTCATGTTTCATATGTATGCTTGAATCTGCTTGCTTGAAACAGTCATGACGATCGGTTATTGTCAAATGTCTCAAATTCTTGTTATAGGAATCATGTCCAAAATTATACCCTGCAAGAGCGGGAAAAGTTTTTAGCTATGCTCTTAGCTTTTAGCTTTGCTACTAGCCATGCTTTTAGTCATCACTTTTAGCGTTCTTTGAGCGTGGTTCCAGCATGCTTCGGCCTGCCTGCTTGCTACTTAGCCACGATGAGAAGAAACACCACCTAGTCTCGTCAAACTTTACTTCGTTTCTTTTCCGTTTGAGAATTTCTTGTTCTGAGTTAAGTTTTGTAACATTGAGTCTCCAACGTCTGACCTCGAGTGCCCGTTCAACTTCACCCAGCCACACAACTCCGCGTCTTCAGCCAACGCCCAACCACGGGCTTCCCAAGATGACTACTGAACTTCCAGCCAATCAGCGACATTCGGGAAACCCCCTTTCAACAACAACAAAGGGGACTCCCTTTACACAGGAGATGCAAGTAACTTTACCTCCAGACTGTGACCTTTACTGGTGTTTCTAATATAATTTTAACCTCATTGAAGAACTCAATGTGAGGGCTAATTGAGTGACTGATGATTGTTCATGTCTATGCAATTTAACGTATTGCTGTAAACTTTGGATTACACATTTCCATTCTCTTAAACTCATTCTTCCCTAACTTTCGTTCTTCCTGCAACTTGTGTGAATGTGTGAGTGTGTGCATTTATATGTTAAATTAGTTTATGTCTTATATTTATCTAATAAAGCCTTATTCAAATATGAATAAGGCTTTATTAGATAAATGTAAGACATAAACTAAGAGAAGTATCTTGTGTTTTGTGCTTACAAGTTAATGCCTTAAACTGCTGATCTTGTTACTGTACTAATTGATATTGTTTTTACTATACTTTGGATATTAATATCCAGCGCAGATTTGATGTTAAACGGCTTGTTCAGTGAATCGCAGGGCATCTCAGTGATCAGCCGTGAAACAGTGATTCTGTTCAAATTCCCTTTAAAATTTTAAATGATTCCCTTTGAGCTAAATTTACCTGTTTCCCTTACAACACAGGAAATATATATACGTGGCACTACTGCTTGGTAAGTATGCTCAAAGGTCTCGCAACCCTCCCTCCCCATTATGAGCATGAGCATATTACCGTGCACCTTCTGGTTGTCGTCTCTTTGTTTCAGATCACAAAGGCTTTCAAGTTCCGGTTGGCAAGGACCTCACTGAGGTCCACTGAGAGACACTCATCCTCATAACCAAGCTACAGGATAGACGTCCCACTACCACATCTACACGATAATCACTGTTTGCTTTAAAGACATTCATTAAGTGTTTAAATTGTAATTTCCAAGCTGATGGTTCCGGGAGGTTAATGTTTAAGCTCTTGTATGTTCAATTAATTTAGGAACAAGAACCCCCATGAGGAACCACTCCGCCAAAGATAAATTGTCTTCAATAAACTCAAGTAACTTGCCAAAGTGGTCTTGTCTGAAATGAAGTTAATGTGAATTTGAGAGTCAAAAAAACATACACAGACAAAACCAAATTAAACCTTGCAGCTTGTGATGATACATTGATGTGTAAAGAGACACGAATCGATCGGTCTGTGCAAGGAACTGAACAGTATTTATATTGTTTTTTACCTCTGATTCACCACAATGTCTGAACTGTCCTGAGCACATTTGCGTCTTCTTTAGCCGGTGCATGATGCATCTTTGTCTTCGTCTTGCTTTAAGGCAGATCAAGTCAAGTCAAGTTACCTTTATTTATATAGCGCTTTAAACAAAATGCATCGCGTCAAAGCTACTGAACAACATTCATTAGGAAAATAGTGTGTCAATAATGGAAAATGATAGTTAAAGGCAGTTCATCATTCAATTCAGTGATGTAATCTCTGTTCAGTTTAAATAGTGTCATAGTGTCAATGATATCTCTGTAGATGAAGTGACCCCAACTAAGCAAGCCAGAGGTGACGGCAGCAAGGAACCGAAACTCCATTGATGGCAGAATGGAGTAAAAATCTTTGGGAGAAACCAGGCTCAGTTGGGGGCCAGTTCTCCTCTGACCAGACGAAACCAGTAGTTCAATTCCAGGTTGCAGCAAAGTCAGATTGTGCAGAAGAACCATCTGTTTCCTGTGGTCTTGTCCTGGTGGTCCTCTGAGACAAGGTCTTTACAGGGGATCTGTATCTGGGGCGCTAGTTGTCCTGGTCTCCGCTGTCTTTCAGGGATTTAGAGGTCCTTTCTAGGTGCTGATCCACCATCTGGTCTGGATACGTACTGGATCCGGGTGACTGCAGTGACCCTCTGATCTGGATACAGACTGGATCTAGTGGCTACGGTGACCTCGGAATAAGAGAGAAACAGATTAATATTAGCGTAGATGCCATTCTTCTAATGATGTAGCAAGTACACTGGGTGTTTTGGGAAGTGTTCCTGGTTCCAGTTTACCTAATTAATGCAGCCTAAAAATCCTTTAACGGATTTGGATATTAAAAGCATATTAGTATGTTATGTGTAAGCCAGGTAAAAGAGATGGGTCTTTAATCTAGATTTAAACTGCAAGAGTGTGTCTGCCTCCCGAACAATGTTAGGTAAGTTATTCTAGAGTTTATGAGCCAAATAGGAAAAGGATCTGCTGCCCGCAGTTGATTTTGATATTCTAGGTATTATCTGTTTTGAGAACATAGCGGACATAGAGGATTATAATGTAATAGGATCTCATTCAAATACTGAGGTGCTACACCATTCAGGGCTTTATAAGTAATAAGCAATATTTTAAAATCTATACAATGTTTGATAGGGAGCAAGTGCAGTGCAGATCACAGACTTATAAGTACATTACTGCCACCTATCTCTCAAATGGACCGTTGACACTCTATCTACAATCTCAATTAGGAGTGTCAATGGTCCACTTGAGAGATAGTTAGTGGTAATGCTATTGTTCAGTTTCTTGCACAGACCGAACATTTCGTGTCTTTACACATCAATGTATCATCACAAGTCAAATCACCTTTATTTATATAGCGTCTTAACTAATATAGATTGCAACAAAGCAACTGAACAGCATTAAATAGGAAAATAGTGTGTCAGTAAAGCAGAAAGGCAGTCATCATCCTGCTCAGTTCAGTTTAAATAGTAACTATGAAATCAAATCAACGAAATCACTGGAAATTAAGTGTCCCCAACTAAGCGAGCCAGAGGCAACAGTGGCAAGGAACCAAAACTCCATCGGTGACAGAATGGAGAAAAAAACCTTAGGAAAAACCAGGCTCAGTCGGGGGGCCAATTCTCCTCTGGCCAGACAAAACCAGCAATTCTGTGGTCTTGTCCCAATGCCCCTCTAGCAGACATGGTCCTGACTGTGGATCTGTCTCTGGGGCTCATCTAATTTTCCTGGTCTCCGCTGACATTCAGGGCTGTAGAGACCCTCTCTAGGTTCTGATTCACCAACTGGGGTGGACACTTACTGGATCCGGGTGACTGCAGTCACCATCTGAATACAGACTGGAACTGGTGGCTATGGTGACCTCGGAATAAGAGAGAAACAGAGTAATATTAGCGTAGATGCCATTCTTCTAACAATGTAGCAAGTACATCATTTGTTCCATCATTTGGAAGTGTTCCAGGCTCCGGATTTCCTAATTAATGCAGCCTAAAAATACTTATAGTAAAAGTATCCTAGTTTTATTGTGGTTCAGCTGAGACAAGATTTCATGTCCTTCAAAAACAGGAGGTATATGAATGCCTACATGGAATGGGGAAATACAAAAAAAAATTGTTTAGGTATATTCCACCACCCCCACCTATGCCACAAACTGCAAATATCCTTCAACATGCATAAAGAGTCTCTTGCTGCTTTTCAGAAAGCTGTGAAATCTGCAGTCTGCACATTTCTCAAAGGTAATTACAAGAGATTATCGTCATAGTCCTAAAGTTCTAAATGACTAGTAGTAGCTCTTTTCCTTTTATGTGAATTTTCCAGTTGATAACACACCCACTACCAAGCCTCTGTTTAGAGACCTATGTGGGAATAATCCATTTATTGTCACCACAACTCAGAACACTGAACACTTTGGGGTAGTAGGGATCACTAATAGTGCGATCACCCCGTCACTGGCCAAGTGGCTCCTCCTGGGGCCCGATCCATTATGAGTCCTCTGCTTAGGCATGATGCTTTCGGATCAGGCCATGTATGCACTGATTCCTACCGCACTGCTCAGGTGTGTACCAGTGGGCACAGGGGTTAGCTCCCCCTTTGCCGACAAACCTCTGCTACAAAACTAGAAAGAAAGCCTTGAAGCAATCGGATTACCCAATGCCGACCACTGCACGGACCACGACTACGAATTAGTGAATCCGAACTGACTATCCTTGAAGTGAACATCAGAGGACTGCGGTCCAATATTGGGGATCTTGCCAACTGTTGCTTAGTGAAGAAACCCTCTATAGTCATCATAGTTGAAACCTTCCTTGACTCCACCATTCCAGACAGGACTGATTCCATCCAGATCCCTGGCTACTCGCTCAACTGTCACAGAGACCGCACTGGAAAAAATGGTGGTGGTATAGCAGTATACTGTCTATCTATCTATCTATCTATCATAATCCAGCTAGAGATCCTGATTACTTTGAGCTCATGTGGTTCACTGTTGCTCTGAAAACCAGGACATTCCTGATAGGTGCTATATACCGCCCCCAAAGTTCCTCCTGTGAAATCTTGGACTACCTTGACAAGTTCACATTCTCAGTGATGGACAAATATAGAGCACAGTCTGTAATGATCATAGGCGACTTCAATGTACACCACCATGAGTGGCTGGGCAGTAATATAACAGACACTGCTGGACGGCAAGCCTTACAACTCGCCAACTGTCTGGGGCTAAATCAGATTGTCAGGGAACCAACTAGAGGAGATAATATTCTAGATCTAGTTCTCTCAGACACACCAGCAACCACTACCACCTTAGCATAAATGGGATCCTCTGACCACAACCCAGTTCTAATACAGCTACAAATCCCAGTCTTCAGAGATGAGCCATACAAGAGAACAGTATGGTGATACGACAAGGCTCACTTCTGGGAAATGAGAGGTTACCTTACTAATATTAACTGGCCCAGCATTCTCAAGGACGAAGATCCTGAAATCATCTGCACAAACTTTACCTCCATACTGCGAGATGCCATGGCATTATATATTCCCAACAAGACCATCACCAAAAAGCCCGGGGATAAAGCCTGGTTCAACGCAGAGTGCAGAAGATTAGCCATGAGAAAAAGAAAGCTTTATCACAACATACGGACCTCCGATGACCCGGCTATGAAACGGAAGTTCCTCAAGGCAAGATCAGCTTTCAATCAAGCTGAAAAGAGGGCAAAAAAGGAGTATTACACCAAATTGAGGAATGATCTTGCAGCTAACTAACCAAGCTCAAAAAAATGGTGGGGCATAGTAAATTCACTTTCAGGCAGAAGTGGTTTCACAGACATCCCTGTCATTGAACAAGTGCAGACGCTAACATCTTCTGCCAAACCTTTGCAGAGAAGTGTACTTTGCGTGATGCATCTGCGCAATCGTTTCCTCAGTGCCAGCAACCAACATCCTCTTTTGCCTATGTGCATTTCAAACCCAAAGACATTAGAAACATTCTTCGCAACCTTGACCCAGCAAAGGCAATGGGACCTGATGAAATACCAACAAAAGTCCTTAGAGAATGTGCAGCAGAATTGGCCAGCACCCTTAGTTGTCTATTTCAACTTCTCTTCTCACATGGCGTATTCCCCAAACAATGGAAAAACGCCAGAGTGATACCAATACATAAAAAAGACTCAAAATCAGACCCAACAAATTATCGTCCCATTTCCCTCCTTTCAGTCCTTAGCAAAGTGATGGAATCTTCAGTTCATAAACAGCTCCAGTGCTACCTCTTCCGCCATAAACTAATTTCTAATAAACAGTATGGATTTAAACCGAACCACAGCACAGCAGACCTGCTTACAGTTTTGTCGCAGACGTGGAACAACATCTGGTGAGGTGTACATTGTTGCACTGGACATTAAAGGAGCGTTCGACTAGGTTTGGCACCACGGGCTTCTGGATAAGCTTTCTGCTAAAGGCATAACTGGGCCATTACATTCTTGGCTACAGAACTACCTGGAAGGAAGGTCCATCCAGGTTGTGCTCTCTGGTCAGTCCTCATCACCTCAACCAATCAACGCCTCTGTGCCCCAGGGATCCATTCTCGGCCCGCTATTATTCTCCATCTTCATAAACGATGTTGTAGAACAGTGCGATAATAGCATTTTTCTATATGCGGATGATTCCACCATTTACGCCCCAGTAACATCACTTAATGGTCCCAATGTGGCAGCATCCCTAAATAAAGACCTGGAGAATATTCGCTGGTGGGCTGATACCTGGAATCGAGCCTAGCAAATCCAAGGCTATGGTTCTGTCGAGAAAGAGGCTTCCATCCTGCCCGGACCTTTTTTTGGGGGTAACCAGAATTGACCTTTGTGAGCAGTTGAATATTCTGGGACTATGTATAAGAAGTTGCTATGGACTGATCACCTGTCAAACAATTACAAGCGTGCTGGACAGTGTCTTGGAGCTCTGCGTAGGTTGGCCAACAAGCTTGATGGAGTACAAGGGGCACTGACCATGGAGTACTCATGCCTTGCCTGGATGAACGCATCACAGACCACCCTTGGGCAACTTGACAACATCCAGAAAAAGGCACTGAAAATCATTGCAGAGGATGAGGACACTGTCCTAAGGAAATATGCAATCAGCCAGCTCAGCCAACATAGAACTGTTGCAGCAACAACTGTGCTTTTTAAAATGCACACTGAAAACTGTCCAGAGGATCTCAAAGCTCTGCTACCCCCACCTGATCTCCTTTGCCGAACCACTCGGAGAGCAGGACCAAGTCATGCCCTAAAACTCCCCAAGTCCAACACCAAATGCTTGGGGAGGAGTTTTCTTCATTCGGCTGTAACAACTTGGATCTGCCTCCCCTGTACTGTGGTAGGTGAAATCTCCTCAAAGAATGTTCAGGCCTTCAAGAAGAGACTAAACAAACACCTACTCAGCTAAAAAACTGTAATCTCCTGATGCTTAATGTCACTTATCCTATACAGTATATCTAGTCCTGAGCAGCTGCAGATCACGATAGGAACATGAACTGTTAATGCCTGTATCTGCATAAGCTTAAATAAAAATAAAAAAAAATAAAAAACTGAAGGAATGCTGCTTTGCATGTGGTTGTGCTTTTTTTTTTTTTTTTACAGGCATGCACACAACTTTAGCAAAGTACTGTATTACTAAGTTTAATAAGTCAATTATTAAAGCTTTACATAGGATACATAGGCTGATTTATTTATTTTTAAGTATTTGGGATTTTAAGAACAAATGGAAAATGTGCTGAATGTTTCATTTTATCCAAGTGAAATTATCAAATCAGTTAAGACTGAATTTACAAACGCTGAACCAAGCACTAGTTGTCACAGGTTTATGGAAGGCGGACAGGGACAAAAGCCTTTATTCAAAACGCGTGAAATTTGACCGTGTCAACACGCATATTTTGATCGTGTTAATGCAGCAATTTTGAATGTGTTTCTTTAGTATGTGTAGACATGCACAACTTGGCCATGTTAACGAGGCAATTCTGAAGGCGTTTCTTTTGTACGTGTAGACACGCACAATTTGCCTGTGTTATCGGTTTTGTTGTTTATTTTTATAGGTTACTTTTTACCCATGTACTTTCTGATCATTTGAACAGAAATTAAGAGATTTTTTTTCCTCTTTTTTCATTAGTTAAATATAAAAATATGCATTAGTATTTTAATATAAATATATTTTAATACTTTTAATATTTGTTTTGAATGTGTGAGTGGTTTGAGTGAAGACTATACTATTTATTCTTGTGAAAACTTAAGTAGGCCTAAAGTTTATTTATAAATGATTAATAAAATAAATATTAGTTATTTTTTATGTGGGATTTGTTTTTTTCAATGAAACACAAGCTGTTATTTTTATTTTTGTCTTTTTTACATAACAAAAGTTACAAGTTTTAAAAGTTTTTTGTAATAGAAAATGTTACCTGTGAGGTTTTTCTTGAACATGTTTAGAATAAAATGACTAGGCTAAAGTCAACCAACGACATACATCATGTTTTATTCCACGTCGTATTATATCAAACACAGGAAAATTTAAATGCCGTTTTACTGGTTATGAATAGTTTTTATTTATTTACATTTTTTTTGTCAATAAAGCCTATAATGCAGTTTACATTTAAACTTTAGTCCTCCCCTTATTAATTCCTGACCTGCACTGCGTGATCTTAATAGGCTATTTTTTCTACACGCATTCAGATATTAGTAGGCTACTACATTTTATTTATTTGCAAGGGCAAAACGCCCCCCTTAAGGACTCCAATTTTTTCTGTGAAATCAGTTAAATATATTAAGAAAAGTTAAAAGTTTTAGTGACAATGACGTAAGTTATAAACAAAGTATGAAAAATGTCCAGAGTTTTCATGTTATTAGATTTTTAACAAAAATTTTATTTGTAGCAAGGGGGCATTTTACACCCACGATTTGGCTAAAATACCCTCAGTCAAATAAACGAATCAACTACATTTGATTGAAAAACAAATAATTTGATGTTCAGAACAGAATAACTACAGTGTGTGTGTGCATATAAATTGTTTTTGTTTCTGCTTTTGTCTCTCTAAAAACTACGACTTTATTCATCAGTCTTCTCTTCTGTGTTTGTTGTGAGAGAGTTCAAAACTCTGCAGTGTATTGATATCCGGTTCGAGAAAGAATCATCCGATGTAACCGGATCTTCTTGAACCAGTTCACCAAATCGAACTGAATCATTTAAAACGGTTTGCGTCTCCAATGAACATTAATCCGCAAATGACTTAAGCTGTTAACTTTTTTAATGTGGCTGACACTTCCTCTGAGATAAAACAAACCAATATCCCAGAGTAATTATTGTACTCAAACAGTACACTGACTGAACTGCTGTGAAGAGAGAACTGAAGATGAATATCTAGCCAAACCAGATAACGAACAAAAGATTGACTCGTTCTCGAGTCAAGAACCGTTTCTGTCAGATGAGTCAGATTCGAGAACAGAGGAGCTGATGATACTGCGCATGTGATTCAGCGTGAAGCAGAATGACACACAGAGCATCTGAACCGAACTGATTCTTTTGATGATTGATTCTGAACTGATTCTGTGGTAATGTTATGAGCCCAGGTAAACCGAAGGCTTGAATCAAGGGCAATCATCGCAAATGAAGTCATTAGAGCACAAAAGAACCGGTGAACCATTTTCTTCAACCGAACCCAACTTCATTTTCTGCAAACATCTCAAAACAGGCTGTGCAAAACAAAATTATGGCTTAAAAAAGACGTTAAAATAAAACAATAAATATGACAACATATGATAAATAAAACTAATATATTTTCTAACTGTGTTTATCACTTTCACAACCGTGTGTAGGCTATATACCTTTCAAAATTTTTTTTTTTTTTTTTTACATTTGATCAAAATATGCTTCTGGAAATGGATCTTTTCTAGGGTTAATATTTAGCATTTTAGGCTCATATTTACTACAATTTGTTTTCTGCAAATTTAATTGTGTAAGTGTAATTGATTACTTTGTTATATTTTATATCATTCATATCAGAGACTTCAGAGTTGTGACGCGGAGTTTCAGGAATGTTTATTAGGACTATATTGTGTGCAACCCGCAACCTACATGTCTTGTTATACACTGCACACAAAAATTATTTCTTTTTTAAATATGCATATAACGCAGTATCTTTTGATAATAACAACGTTCTGCTCTCCTCCAAGCTTTTCATGGCTAAAGTAGCAGCTTGCAAGTTATGATGAAGTAATAATCTCTCAGCACCCTCTGTTGGTGAAAACTGTTGCAATCATATGATAGTCAGCTGGATTAATTGGTTGGGCTTTTCCATTGTATTTGCAGTTTGTCTTGAACATGCTGTAAAATAGGGACATTTCCGGGGACAACTCCAAAAACTGGGTCTGGTACACCGCAAGGGTAACCTGCACATCTGTAGTTGAGTTTTATTCTCTGTAGACACACTTAGCCCCTGTGAAATGGTTCTGTGAGTGGGCTGTGGGTTTGTTATCTCTGCAGTGTTGAAGCAGGCCAGTCTGTCGAGCAAAATTAATTTTAGTGGAATAAAAATTTGTTAAAACTCGTGTTCCTGTGTTGAAAATATATTATGTTTCTACCGTTAAAAACTATTATCAGGATTACCATTAGCAATTAGAGGCTTTAGCTAAAGTTAAGCAAAACAAGCAAAAAGGGCATGCACTGAAGTAGTATGACAAATCATGACATAAGACTGACATCTGATGTCTGACGTTTACATACGTATATGGCTGTATACTATTACGACATTCTTCAAATTGGGGGTATGAGTTCTATGAGGGGTTGCAACACCAAAGCAAGTCCCCATACATAGTTTTTTGGGTTTTATGGTCTGACATACATTTTGACTCAAAAAACACTCATTTGTTAATGAAGCCGACTACACTTGCACACTGTGTGCACATGCAACCACTGTGCACAGTTTATTAAAAGTCATCGCCACGTCTAAAAAGTAGTGCATGGAACACTGCTTACATTGACATTTTATTCTGCAATAAATCTGGGTTTGCACAGCTTTTTCTTAGAGTGGCAGTTTCCACCCTGGTAGATCCGCCCCTGCTAAGAATGTATCTTTTATTCTCCAGTACTGAAAACAGAACTGATAAGGGAGCTCTTTATATGTGATGTGACATAGCTCTTGCATGTCATATCAAAGCCGAAGTAATATCTCACATTACATATATCTGTCCTATTCATTTTTATTTAATTTGCCTAACTATTGATCTTACATAATCACACGCTGATTCTCTCCCACTTTGTTTTTTTTTTTTTTAAATGGTGGGTGTTTACGCAGTTGGCTAGAGCAGTGCTGATTGGGGAGAACAGAGGTGCGCTCAATCTGTTGGTTAGTAAGGCTGCCACTCATGCTCTGGAACAGACTGAGTAATATCGCATCCACATCGCAGGCTTTTTCGCAGGACTCTTTGTTGTCCAAATGAAATACAAAACTTGCTCTCATCTGAAAAGACACGACATTAGAAGGGCGATTCCAGATTGCGCTATGGATTGTTTGTTCCTCCCTGCCCATGCAACATCACGGTCTATGCGTCTATGCGTAACATACAAAGTCTATGCGTGGTTTGCCTGGGATCAAAGCACGCTGAGTCGGCTCTCGAGGGAGTTATGTATGCTCCCGGAGGGCTCTCTTCGAGGAGGGAGCCTTCGCCAGCGTTCCTCGCGATACCGGTCCCGCTTTCACCGAGGCGGAAAGGCGCCAGCATTCTTTGGGTTTGCAGATCTATCAGATGGAGGGAATGGAGACGGGCACGTCCTTATCTCCTCAAGTTCAAAATGCTCACTTTCAAACAGGTTGTAGCTCAAATCAGATCTGAGGACTGGTTTGTCACAATAGATCTCAAAGACGCATACTTCCATATATCCATCCTTCAACAACACAGGAAGTCTCTAGGGTTCGCTTTCGGGGGCAAAGCCTACCAACATCGAGTACTTCCCTTCGGCCTTGCACTCTCACCCCGCACGTTCACGAAATGTGTAGATGAGGCTCTGGTATCCCTCCATATGCAGGGCATCCGCATTCTGAAGTATATCGCCGATTTAAGCTCAATCAGAGCAATTGACAGTTCGACATCGAGGGGGAGCCAGGTCTGAGACCGAACGCCCAGAAGAGTGTATTTTCTCCAGTTCAGAGAACCACCTATCTAGGCGTAGTGTGGGATTCGACCACGATGCAGGCACATTTGTCTCCTGCTCGGATCGAGTCAATCCTTACCTCAGTCAAGAGAGTCAGAGAAGGCCAGTCCTTCACTGTCAAGCAGTTTCAGAGACTGTTAGGGCTTATGGCAGCTGCGTCCAACGGGATACCTTTTGGCCTCCTGCACATAAGACCCCTACAGTGGTGGCTAAAGACCAAGGGATTTTCCCCGAGGGGGAATCCATTATGAACTATCAAGGTCATGCGGCGATGCCTTCGTGCCTTAGACATGTAAAAGAAACCTTGGTTTTTGAATCATGGCTCGGTGCTGGGAGCTCTTGGTCGCCGTGTACCCATGGTGACAGACACATCCCTCACCGGTTGGTTAGGGTGCAGTCATGAGTGGCCACCCTGCCCACGATCTGTGGAGCGGTCGCCATCTGAAATGGCATACCAGTTGTCTAGAGATGCTAGCTGTGCGTCAAGCATTGAAATATTTCCTCCCAGACCTGAGAGGCCACCATGTGTTGGTGCGCACCAACAACACATTGGCGATCTCTTATATCAGTCACCAGAGAGATCTGCATTTGTGCCCCTTGTACAAGCTGGCACACCAGATCCTTCTGTGGTCCCAGGACAAACTCCTCTTTTACGGAGCAGTGTAAATTCCTGGGAGATTGACTGTGGGAGCAGACATACTGTTGAGACAGGGGCCGAGGCCCGGGGGGCTTCACCCCGAGGTGTTTAAGTAGATATGGAGAGATTTTGGACCTCTTTGTGACTCAATAGATATAGCAATGTCCCCTCTGTTTCTCTCTAGTTCATCCAGCTCCTCTGGTACTGGATGCTATGGTACAGACCAGGCTGAGGCTTTGTCTGTACGCCTTTCCACCTATCACTCTGCTCCCGGGAGCTCTGGCGAGAGTATGCTGGGATGGGGCCCGTCTTCTATTAGTAGCCCCGTTCTGACCGGGCCCAGTATGGCTCGCAGATCTAATCTCTCTCCTCGACGGCTCTCCATGGGAGATTCCGATCAGGACAGATCTACTCTCTCAGGTGCAGAAATAATTCACCCTCGCCCGGAGTTGTGGAAGTTGTCTGTGTGGCCCCTGAGGGGGCACAGCTCATAGCTTCCGGTCTCTCAACTGAGGTTGTTGAGACCCCCCCCCCCCTCCAATTCAGAGCTCCCTCTACTGTTCGCCCTGAGGTTGAATCTCTTCTCCTCATGGTGCAGAGACCGCCAGCTTGACCCTGTTAACTGCCCAGTTGGTACAGTTCTGGAGTTTCTCCAAGCTAGGCTCTCTGCGGGGTTAACTCACTCCACCTTAAAGGTGTACATGGCGCCATAACTGCTTACCACGTCCCTTTCAATGGTCAGTCAGTGGGTAGACACCCCCTAGTTACACGTTTCCTCCACGGTTCACTGAGGCTGAGACCTCCAGTACGGTCCCGTGTTCCCCCCTGGGACTTAGTTGTGGTGTTAGAGGCTCTTTGTAAAGCTCCATTTGAGCCGATTCATGACTATTACTGGCTATTACTTCTCTAAAGAGAGTTGGAGACCTTCAGGCCCCCTCGGTGGCCCCTACCTACTTAGACTTTGCCCCTGGTATGGCCAAAGCATTTTTATACCCTCGAGCAGGTTATGTTCCTAAAGTTCCCTCTGTTACGCCACAACCCATAGTACTGACAGCCCGAACGGCATCACCAAATATTCAAAGTGCCCTCTAGGGGTGTTAAAGGCCGTTTTCCATTCATCCCACTTCCTGATGCGGACCAAATGATAAGCATTACGTAAATCCAATTTTGTGAATATGGATGCTCCCTGTAACCTCCAGAAAGTTGAAGACATCAATGGCAACAGATAGGTGTTCTTTATCGTGATGTTGTTCATCTCTCGGTAGTCAATACAAGGTCGCAGAGAACCATCCTTCCTACCCACAAAAAAAGAATACCGCCCCCGGTGGAGAAGAGGAAGGGCGGATGAACCTCGATGCCAAGGAACCTCGATACCTCCCTCTCCGGAATAGAAAGAGAGTCAGCTTGCCTTTAGGCGGAGACTTACCTGGAACTAAATCTAAAGCACAGTCATAGGGACGATGTGGAGGAAGAGAAGCGGGACTTACTGAACACCTCCTTCAGGTCCAAGTACTCTGCGGGCACGTTTGATAACCAGTATAGTCTCATTCTGAAAGCCAGAAACAGGCACAACAGGACAAGCAGAAACCAGACAAGACTCATGACAACTTTCACTGCACAGGGTGACTGTGTTGGAACCCCAGTCCACTCATGGATTATGTTTGATTAACCAGGGGTAACCTAAAACAATGGGAGCTACAGAGGAGTCCATGAGGTAAAAGCATATGGTTTCACTGTGGTTGCCTGAGGTGAGCAGAGTTATGGGTTCAGTGTAGTGGGTGACGTGAGGCAGTTCCTGGCCATTGAGTGCGGTGACATGGATGGGATGAGACACAGGAAGGACAGGAAGGTTCGAGTGACGTGCAAGGACAGAGTCAATGAAATTACCTTTGGCCCCAGAGTCCAGAAGGGCGTGACAGTCGTGAGTGTGGTTCTCCTACCGCAGTTTCACCAGAAGGAGGGTCGAAGATGTGGTTAAGGACTTCCCGGCGGAGATCCCACCCAATAGTAGCCTCAAACTTACTACCGGGCTGGCTCTTTTTACCGGGCATGAATGAATGGAATGGAATAGATCTCCTCCTGAACATGGTCAGCAAGCCCATGCAGGAATCGATCTCACTGTGCCGCCTCGTTCCACTGGCATTAGGCCGCCAGGGTGCGGTACTGAATGGAATAATCCACCACCGATGATTTCCCTTGTCGGAGGTCCGAGAGTTGTTGAGCGGCCTCCCTGCCGGCTGCGGCTCGATCGCACACTCGCTTCATCTCTTCGGAGAGGGTGTGGAATGAGGCTCAACAGGGATGTTGATTCTCCCACATTGCCGTCCCCCATAAGGCGGCCCTGCCAGAGAGTAGGGTAAGAGCAAACACAACCTTGGACTCTTCTGTCGCGAAGGTGCGGGGCTGCAATGCAAAATGCATGGAAAATTTGTTAAGGAAAGTCTTGCAAAAGTTAGGCTCACCGGAGTAGCTCTCTGGCGCCGGAAGTCGCGGCTCTGGCCGGAAATGGTCCTGGTAGGTCTCCCGGGGGACGGGCGGTTCAGGCGGTACGGTGGGCGCAGTGGGAGAGGTGAGTTGATGGATCTGCTGGGTGACCTCGGACACCTGTGTCACCAGCACTTGGTCCGATGTTCACGATGCTCTCCTGCTGCTGATCCATGCGGTTGACGCTGTGATGAATGAATTCAGACAGAGAAGTGGTGCTCGCTGCTTCCATGTTGAGGTGAGAGCGTTCTGTAACGACTGGGTGAAGGAGTGGCAGGAAGCAAGTGCGATGTTAATGTAATTTAATGAAGACAATGATACAAGACAATACTGATACACAAATAACGCTGGGAGGAAGACACAGTGCAGGATGGTGGTGACGAGTGACGAATCCGGAAGGCGGAGGTGAGTTGGCTGCAGGAGAGGGTGACACAGGAACTGCGGGGAAGCAAGCCGAAGGTTAGTGATGTTGCTTGGTGGTGGGTGGCATAGAGTGGATGGGGTTCCGGGGAGACACGGACATCCAACGCAAAAGCACACAAGAAAGCAAAGCATAGGTCACAAACATGAAACAACGCTCTCACAAACATAAGACGCTAGACAAGCCAATATATAGAGCTGAGTAATGAGTGACAGCTGTTGCTAATGTCAATAAATGGAGACGCCCACAAACTAATCAGTGCTGCATGTAACACACAGACTTCACCCACAAAGTGCAAAATCCTGAGATCACGGTTTACCAACCTTGACATGATATAGGAAGAAAATGGAACACCACAAGGGAGTATAATTAGTCCTTTATTATTTTCTATTATGGTTAATGATGTGTTTTTAGGTGTTGAACAAAGAAAAGGAATTTCTCTTTATGCAGATGATGGTGCAATGGAACTTAAAGTTTGTTGTAAAGAAAGTACAAGTAGCAATGACAGAAGTAGAAAGGTGGTCATATAAGTGGGGTTTTAGATTGTTGAAAAAAACTAAAACTATTTTCAAAATGTAGGATTAGTAAAGAGTTCAAATTGAAATCATATGGTTAAGATATAGAAAGAGTATCATGTTTTACATTTTTGGATACATGGTTTGATGAAAAAATCAGGTTTAAAATACACATTAAAAATATTGTTGATAAATGTAAAAGGGTAATGAATGTTATTTGTTATTCGGGCTGAGAGGATGGCTCTAAGAAGTATATATACGGGTTTGATACGATCTGTATTGGACTATGGGAGTATAGTGTATCAATCTGCTGCTAATACTGGGTTAAAACAGGCTTACAAAATCCAGTTCAAGGCATTAATATAATGTACGGGGGCTATGAGATCTACACTATGGAGCCATTATTATGACAAAATTATTTGAATTTGAATTGTGTAAACTTGAATTATTTGCAAAACCGGAAGTAAAAAAAAAACGCATGAAAGAACGCAATAGAAACGGCAGACTGGATAAAAAAATGAAAACAGTAATTTCTTCAGAGAAAATTCATCCTGCATGTTGATTCCTCAGCAGAAGCATCGCTTGTATTTATATAATCTTTGTTCTGACTAAGTTAACTTATAAGCATTTGATTTTGTGCTGTAAAAGTAATGTTCATGGAAGCTAAATGGCTCAGCTAATTACAGTATTTTGCTCTTTGTTTTCTAGTTTCACTCTCTCGTTTTTCATCAGTCATCTCATGTGTATGGATTCAGTTCAATGTGAAGAAAATAAATCTGCATAAAAAAGAACTCCGGATTTCTTCATGTTCATGAATAGAGAGAGTTTATCTCACTGTTTAGTTGGAGTTGTTACACCTCAGCGAGAACAGTACAGTAGCGAAGTGTCTATCTTAAGCACTGAACAGTGACTGTAACAGTGTCAAAACAATGCAGTTTGTGTAATATTAATCGTCTGTAAGTGGATTTGATTGATTGATTGATTGCAGGCACACAGAAAAACAAAAAGCGAATAACCTATGCTAACCTTGGGATATATAGTTTCTTAATCTTATTTTTTTATGTGTTTAGCTTTTTATACATTTCATTTGTGGGGGATTAATTGCTGTTTGAATAGTATGATTAGCTAAGTTAGGCTACTGGTGACAATTGCTGCAATGTATTCATGACAATGCTTGAAACAAATATATATGCCGCCTAATAAAGCTATAGGCTAGCTATCCTGTGTCATTTATAAAAAGTTTTAGTTTGTATGTAGCCAGTGATGTGGCTGATGCAGTCTTCTTGGACATAGGTCAGCAACTACTCCAAGAATATTATTTTTACATTTGGATAATAAATCATGTGTCTCATCATCACCAATGTTATAATTTGGCTTTGATTTGCTTTTGTGATGTTTCCACATACATTGATCATCATGTAAAGTCACTGTCTGTTTCAGACTGGATGAGAGAGCTGAAGTGGTACAGTAGCTGATCATTTTATGAACTGGACATGGAGGCTGTTCTCATCGAGAGACAATAAATATCCCAGACACTCACCTAATTTTCCATTGCTTCATTCCATGCTTACTTTCACACAACATTCCTTGTCTTTTCAATTTGAGTTAAATACATAAAGCAATTATTTATGTACTTGTCATAGTAACATTTAATGAATGTAATATTTATGTGATCTACAATATCATTTTTTGAGTATAATTTTAAACAGTAAACATACTTAAATAACATTTTATTTGTTAACCTGCATGCCATGATACTATTAATACACATCAGAGAACTTTCAACATTAAAGAGTGTTGTTAGGTTATTGAAATATTAACTTTAATATATGTCAGAGGATATTAATTTTCAAGAGTTTGGCTGACAAAGAAACATTTGGGTTTCATTGTATGTAATAGTTGTAAAATGTGAAAAACAATTTTGAATAAGATTTTCAAATGTTAAACATTATTTACACTATGGATCACTATTCACTATTCTTAAACATGACATGATGAGGTTGTTTTTCAGTGCTATGGTCAAAGAACAGATACAATGTATGCTTATGATATACATTATTATTATATTTATTAGTAGTAGTTCTTTATCAGATTGTCTAAACCGTTGAGCTCTGTATTTGACTGTTAACTCAATGCAATAAATAAAATGTCCATTTTAAAAAGACTGTTCATTGAAATATAAAAAATAACTCACATGTTGTTTCAATGTTGCATGACTTTAAAATCTTAGTAATAGGATTAAATATGTGAAAGAAGTAAATTTGCATTTATAATAATAAATACACCGATGGGGCTGTGAAGGCTGGTAAAAACTGGTTATAAAAAAAAAGATTAAAGAAAGCATGACACAGGATGCTCACACCGATTTTATTAAGACACAGATACATTTGTAGTGGTTTGTTTCAGGTTTTGTAAACAAATTGTACTGGTCTCTCTCCAATGACAACTATGTAGTCTAATAAAAAAGCAAACTATTATTAAAAAAAAAGCCCCACAAATGAAATAGATAAAAAGCGAAATACACCAAACAGTAAAAACTATATTAGGTAAGACAGGTCAAATTAGCTTATTGATTGTTTTTCTGTGTGCCTGTAATCAATCAATCAAGCAAAACATGGAAGACAATTTATCATATTACACAAACTATCCATTGTTTTGGCACTGTTGCAGTTAATTCTAATGAACACTTAACATTGACACTTCGTTACCTGTTCAAAACAATCCATTAAATCAAATAGAGATTTGACGAGCGTGCACTGATATTTTTAGTTCCATTCGTTTGCACGTTGTTTCAAGGACACGCTCACAATAAGGGAACTAATGAATATTCATGTTAACTCCACCCACGGGAATAGTTTTCCACGGAACCGAATATAACAACAACACCGGGCGATTCATGTTCAGAGTCAGAGAGTGGCAACCTCTTGAACCACCACCACGTTCGCGCTGGAAAACTTCCGCAGTCTCAAATTGGCCAAAATGCTCTGTTCGACTTTTCTGAGATCATCTACTCTTCCCTGAGGATGACCTGTGACCTACTTTCTGTAAGATCTGAATTTTTGAGTTTGAATTTTTGACATAGAATTTTAGAAAACTGAATTTGAAGTTCCGAATTTCTTCATCTTGAAAACTTGAATCTGAATTTTTTTTAAATGAATATTTGCAGTATAACAATTCAGAACAAAAAAAACTAGCTGTTTGAAAATACATGTCTATAAAATTCAGCCATAAAAACATTTCAGTTTGTTAAATTTCAAATGTTCAATATTCGTTTAAAAAAATCAAATCCAGAACTATTTAAACTACCACCTAAAATTCAATTTTGTTAGATTACACTTGCAAATAATTCAAGTTTACACAATTCAAATTCAAATCATTTTGTCATAATAATGGCTCCATACTACACCAGCTGCAGCCTTGCAGGTTTAAATGGGAGAAATGCCTTTAGATCTTTGAAGACTTGAACTGTCACTAAGATACTGGGTCAATATAATGGGACATGGTCAAGAACACCCAGCTAGGGTAGTTCTAAAACCTTTATGGGAAAAAGGAAAGAAAGAAATCAAACGTTTTGGATGGGAAGTGCCTAGAGTGGTAAAAGATATAGAATTAGGAGAAACTCTAATAAGCCCCACAGTTCCATTGTCAACAAATCCCTCTGTGGTTAATATACTGTATCAACCTACGGTGGATATGACATTGTTAAGTAAGGAAAATAAGGATAAGTTCAAATCAAATATTCAGGTAATACATAAGTACATTCATGAAAATTATTATGGTTATGTTTAAATATATTCTGATGCATCAAAAAATATGGAAGACAAAGTAGGTGTGGCATTCAGTACCCCAGAATTTAATGTCAAAATCAGTAAAAGAATCACAGATAATTTGTCAGTGTACACTGGTGAAATAATTGCAATTTTACTGGCATTCCAATTCGTGGAGGAAAATAGGGCCAATGCAGACACTAATATGTTCTGATTTAAGTTTATATTTTACAATTAAACTAATTACAATTAAAACATTTCATTCAGAGAGCAGAGTAGATTTAATGATTGTGATTCTTCAAACAATAAATAGAATCCAGATGATGGGAATTTATGTAGCTTTCTGTTGGGTACCAGCACATGTGGGAGTAAAAGGAAATGAGTTAGCAGACCAATATGCAAAGGAAGCAACAAAGAAAGTAGACAGATATGCAGAAAAATGATGGTAAGAGTGAAATGGAGTGTTTTATCAGGCAACATATAAGGAATAGATGGCATAAATATTGGGAAGAAGAAAGAACAAGGAGATGGTTTTATAGCATTAAAAGAATTGTTGGCAAGTTCAGAGTAACAGGAAGAAATAGACAGGAGGAAAATATAATCTCAAGGCTTAGATTTGGTCACACTGCTCTTAATAACAGTTTGAAGAAAATGGGGAGACATGTGAGTATTGTAATATGAAGGAAAATGTAGAGCATGTTATAATTAAGTGTCCACAATACAGAAAGGAAATAAAGATTCTGATTGTTTGACTCAAGGAAAATAAAGAAAAACTTAATTTGATGAACATTGGGGGAATAAATCAGGGGATAAAAACGTTCAATGTTTAATGCGTTATTTAAAGAACACATGATTACATAATAGAATTTAGGGAAGATTATGCTCCTGATCCACACTCCTAATCAGTAAGTGGCAGTAATGCACCTAAAAGTTGTATGCTATCTGCCATTAAACACCAAGAAGAAGAAGAAGAGAAAAAAAGTAGAACAAGGATCCAGTCTGTATCCAGATCAGAGGGTGGATTTACACCTAGAAAGGACCTCTACAGCCCTGAAAGACAGCGGAGACCAGGACAACTAGAGCCCCAGATACAGATCATCTGTAAAGACCTTGTTCAGACGACCACCAGATCAAGACCACAGGAAGCAGGTGATTCTTCTGCACAATCTGACTTAGCGGCAGCCTGGAATTGAACTGCTGGTTTCGTCTGGTCAGAGGAGAACTGGCCCCCCAACTGAACCTGGTTTCTCCCAAGGTTTTTTCTCCATTCTGTCACCAATGGAGTTTTGGTTCCTTGCCGCTGTTGCCTCTGGCTTGCTAACCTGGGGTCACTTCATCTACAGTGATATCGTTGACTTGATTGCCAAGGAAGGATCCTCGGAAGCCAGTATTTCGAGGATGCTACGTCATCGAAATCCGTCGAAGGACTGTTCCAATGTCGAGGATCCTTGGAATTTCAACCAAGGACTGAGTCCTTCGTTCGAAGAATATCCCATACACAGGAAAGGATGCATATGTGTATCCTTCGCGCTGTTCGCGCTCTCAAATCACCCACAATCCTATGCGCGCTACTTTGCTATCTAACGTTAGCAAAGAGTAGTTCGAAAATGCAAAAATGTCGGAGCGTTAGCGGTTTTTATTTACGTTACCAAACATTTGTTATAACTGTAGTAAATATAAGTAAAGTTTGACATTTAAATGTATCCAAAATAATTAATGATATTATTATTTTTTTGTATCCAAAATAATTTAATGATACCATTCACAGCGTTATTCAAACGGACCTTTTCACTGATGTAATTACGCATTTACGTGTTCTCCGAATGCGAAGAGGAGTCTCGCCTAGCCTCTGAAGGAAGTGACTTGGAAAGATCATCATTGTATACTTGACATTGAGAAACGCCTACTCTCTGCAATGTATTGCCAGTCTCACTTCCTTACCAAGCATTCTAGTACCATTGCCTGTTGATAGTGTGTAAGACTTCTTGCATGTTTGATTCTACTTCTGGTTAGTGGATCTTCCCTCTGTTTTGGCTGCTGATTGGATTAACTGACTGTGTTTAGACAACTGCCTGTTTCTTATGCTGAATTGCCCTTTTAACCCTCTGGAGTCTAAGGGTATTTTTTGGGGCCTGGAGAAGTTTTGTCATGCCCTGATATTTGTGCTTTTTTCAGTTTCTTATAAATATCTAAATGGGTAAAGTCTAATATCACTGTAATCAGCACGAACTGGGCTATAATAATATGTGAAATGCATGTATGTACATGATTGTATTTTTGAGAAAAAAAAAATGTTATGCATGGTTAGTGAAAAACTAAAAATGTTAAATCACTTGAATAAGGCCATAAAACACATACATAACATTGGTTTCCGGGATTGTTGAGAACTGGAGTTTGTAGCCTAGAATTTTATTTTATAAATTATGTGAAAATCATCTTGTTTCCTCATTCACAGAAAACATTATATTGATTTAAATTTTCTAAGACACATTTTTATATTGACACGCGGGGGCGTGGTCACATTAAATATAATGAAGGGAGACATGAAAAATAGACATCGCGTTGTTTTCATATGGATTACTTTATCTCAGAATATTTGTTCGGCAGCACTTGTTTAGTTTAAAAGTAGACATGTCAGGCTTTCTATAGATATCTCTCTCATGCCTCTTCGTTGGGTATTCACGGAGTTACAGTTCATTTTAATGACGTGTTTGTAAATGAAGATCAGAGCACACAAAGGCTGCAGACAGCGCACCTTGTTTGTTATCTTTATTTTATAAGTGCACAAAGGTGTTTTGTTATTATGTCTGTATCCAAAAAAAAAGTAGACCCTTTACAGATTCGATTGATGTATTGCTCTTATCTGTATGATTAAAGCTGAGAGTGTAATTTAAGTTCTTTTCGGGGTTATCCGGAGAAAATGACTCAAAACACATATATGCGTTAATCGACTTCAAAGGGTTAATAAACTTCTGCATATGGATTCTCACTTGGCTTCAGCCTCCTCGTTAAAGAATACTTCACCACCTATGAATCCAGCGGAAGTTTCGGAGCTGCAAACGGCATTTGCCTATCAAAGCGAGGTACTCAAAAGCTACCGGAAGCCTGCAGTCCACAAACGAACACCAATGAATATGATGTGTCACTGAAAACAGTTTCGCAGTGAAGCCCAACCCTGGAACTTCGATGACTGCACAACTTGTGTTTCTATTGTGGTGAGGCCAGACAATATAAGCTGAAGTGCCCACACAAGACTCAGACGTTCTCCAATCCCACATCCCAGATAAATATTGATTAGTTATTTATCCTGCATTTAAAACACTCACCATTCCTGTTCAGTTGGCTTCTGATGAGAACTCAATTTTGTTGACTGCACTGATCGACTCTGGAGCTGCCTTAAACCTCATCCACCAAGACATCGTCATCAAATACAACATTCCCACGCAACCTTGTAAACAAACTATCAAGAGCTGACCAATTGATAATTCACCCATTGGAGATGGCATAATGGAACAAACTCGACCCATTCCTGTTCCATCTCCTTTTTATGTAATCGACTCTCCAAGAAATTGAATCATCCTAGGGTTTCCTTGGCTATCAGTTCATGACCCAGTTATTTCCTGGCATCATGGTGAGTTAAACCATTGATAACATTTTTGCCTTACCCACTGTATGCACTCTGATATTTCACCTCAGTGCCTGTCTATTGAAAGCCCTGTCACAGAGCAAACCACTGAAGTACTAGACTGTTATAACAACTATGCTGTGGTATTTAGCATGGTGAATGTCAGCCAATTGCCACTTCACCATCCATGGGATTGTGCTATTGATCTCCTTTCCAATACAATACCACCTAAAAATATTGTACCCACTAACCAATAACAAAACCCAAGCTATGTAGAATTACACCAAAGAAGCCTTAAACAAAAAGATTTTTACTAAATTGGATTGAGAAGTGCATGCAACCTGATCCAGATCCGCGAAAGGGGATAAGTGGATAAGTGGCACTAGGGGGCACCAAGAGTACCTTGTTTTGCTATATGAGCCATCCAATGCTCCAGCTGTGTTCCATTAGACCCCCAAGAACTAGTTAATTATAGACCGATCTCACATCTCCCTTTTCTGTTCAAGATACTAGAAAAGGTAGTATCCTCACAACTATATTCCTTCTTAGAGAAAAATGGTATCTGTGAGGATTTCCAGACAGGATTTAAACCTTATAGTACTAAGACTGCACCCCTTAGAGTTGCAAATGACCTGCTCTTATCATCTGATCGTTGTTGTATCTCTCTATTAGTTGTATTGGATCTTAGTGCTGCATTTGACACTATTGACCACAACATTCTCTTGCATAGACTTGAACACTTTAATGGCATTAATGGAAGTGCATTAGCATGGTTTAAATCATACTTATATGACCGCCATCAATTTGTGGCAGTGAATGAAGAGGAATCATATCGATCACAAGTGCAGTTTGGAGGACCTCAAGGCTCATTACTAGGGCCGCTACTCTTCATGCTTTATATGTTACCCTTGGGAGATATCATCAGGAAACATGTTGTTAGCTTTCAGTGTTTCAGCTCTATATTTCTTCGCGGCCCGGTAAAACACACCTTTTTGAAAAAAATAATGGAATGCATAGTCAATATAAAAAACTGGATGACTTACTGCTAAATTCTGGAGAAAAAAAAAACAGAGGTGTTAATTATAGGACCTAAAAACTCAGCATGTATTAACATAGAACAATGTCTAAGACTTGATGGCTGCTCTGTCAATTCTTCGTCATCAGTTAGGAACCTAGGTGTGCTGTTGCAACCCATTCTCACTCCAAAGGCGTCAAAAACCGAAGCATGGTCAAGCGCCCCTATCGTCACTTTTATGACGCCAAATGTGCCTCTCGGCGTCGAATATCGAAGCACTACGACCTTCATTGGTTTCAGTGGGAAACTTTTGGCGTCAGAATTCGACACGAGGACATGAGATGTTTATTGCTATGAAATCACGTTCAAGAAGTCTCATTCAGCACACATCGAGATACTTGCTATCAGTGACAGTTCCACAGTTTGGGTGAGTAGTCGTAAATACACTCTTTTAATGCCTTTTATTAAATGTATTCTGTCTTCTTTATTAATCAGATTAGTGCCATATGTTTAATCGCTGTATTATATCGGTCATCCGCGGCTGTCTTTGAGTTTCATTGCGTTTAAATAAATGAACACAGCTGCTAATTAGTCTGATTAAACTCTATCTGTCACGTGACGTGCCATAGACATTCGATCCGTTTTATATTATTATTAATTTCAGGATCAATGATGTAAGTTGTATTTGTAGTAAAATCATGGTAATCACGACACTTACAATAGTAATAAATGAAATGTGAAGTTAAAACACAGTAAACGGGACATTAGTAACTATAACTGTAGTTTTACTATGGTATATTAATAATCAGTACAACAATACAATAATCACCAAACCAGCTATGTTTGTATCACTGTAATGTTAGTGTTTTTATGTGCTTTTATATGACAGATATCACAGTAATCATATTTTCTGTACCATGCTTTTAATACCTTTTAATGTAAATCTAAAAATAAAATAAAATAATAAAATAAATCAATTTAAAAAATAAATAAATAATAAAACATGTATTTTTCCATCTTGCAGTTTATTCATATCAGTTTATATATATATTTATATATATTTATTATATATAAATATTTTGCTCACAGATCATTATTAACATTCTGTATATAATTCAATTTTATTTTCTCTCCCCTTTTTTTATTATTTTTATTTTTATTTTTAGCTGAAAAGATGTAAAGGAAGCCCAGTGGTGTTTCTGGAGAGGGATTCCTTCAGAAATGGAGAAGACAGAAAGCTGCGGAGGCAGATATTTGCAGCAGTAAGTCTGTGATAGTTTGTCCCTTTTATCAAACATTCCTGCTGTTATAATTTGTACAGCATTTGTTGTTTCTTAAACTGTTGTACTGTCCAAATACCCACACTTGCCATCTTTGCACTTGACCACTTGATTACTTATTTGACGTCTTTCCTGTATTTGGCCTAGTGTTCAAGTGAGCATGATGACCACAAGTGTGTGTCGAACTTTTCATGACCTGATGACTGTGTTTCCCAATCCTGATCCTGGAGAACCCCAGCACTGCACGGTTTTGGTGTCTCTCTTATCTGCCTTGGTGTCTTCACTGATGAGCTGATGAGTTGAATCAGGTGTGTTTGATCAGGGAGACATCTCAAATGTGCAGTGTTGGGGTTCTCCAGGACCAGGATTGGGAGCCACTGCCTTATGGGACACTTATGTGTTTACAGAGATTTTTAATATCTAATTATCAATATTTCACATACTGTACATTGGACAGCTTTCCGTGACCTCTTGTGAGATCTCGGCAAAAAGTCTGACGATTTATTCCAAAACATGATGCATGATGGGATACACTAAGCTTTGTATAGCGCTCTGGAGCCTGTATTGGAGAGGTTTAGTGTGTGTCAAGGACGCTGTGCTTTGGCATTATTAAGACCGGGGACAGTCTCGTTCACACACTGTCATGTACACACACTCTCAAGTGGCCAAGACTGCAAGTGTGGGTATCTCGAAAGGGTCAAAGTCTTAAAAATGATCCCTAAACACAGTCGCACATCACAGTCTTAATAATCCAGTTTGACACTTGTCAATTCACAATTTATAACATAACATTTACAAAACAGTGAAATAATGTAAATTGGTGTTTATATCAGCTAAACCAATTTCATGATACTTGTCTACTTTTAAAACAGGTGGTGTGTTTTTAAAAACATAATATTAAAAATGACCAGTCACACTTTGCTAACATGCTGTAAATGTAATAGTATAAAAAGAAATCAAGGCTGACATGACCAGTTCTGTGAGAGATCATCATACAATGCTGTATAACACAGCATTGCTTCAACACACACATACCAGAGGACTTTTGTTTGTTTGAGCTCAAGATGGCCATCTTCATTCCTCATCCTGAGCAAATCATTTCCTTGGTCTTCCTTCTCTTCTGTGAAACAAGATAATCTCTACTTACTCTGTGTGCAATTAGCATTGCTCATTAAACATAATTAAGTTAATTTAAAGTAAGATTCAGACCAGAGCATTTGATGAGTAAATGTTGATTAAAAAATATTCTAAACAAATGTACCTGGGAAGAGGTGATCATGGCAAGATTCGCTGAGACTCAGTAATAGCTCTTTTAGTTTTTAGGAAGGTTTGTGAGGGTTGGCTCTTAAAATAGCTGTTGAGCTTGATATTTTAGACCTGAAAAAGAAGAACAGCATTATCTGCAAAAAATCCTGTAAGACAGAAAGAAGGAAATATTATTAATTACGTGCAACTTGTACATTACACCTCTGTAAAGATGCTGTATAATTAAATGTTAAATGCATCCATTATTGAAAGCAAGTAATTAATAGCAAGCTATAGTCATATAAATTCTTTTGATAGTGTCAGATGAGACAGTCCTGGGGCTTGTACAATATCATACAAGTGTTAAACTGGATTATTAAGACTGTGATGTGCGACTCCATTTTTTGGAATAAATCGTCAGACTTTTTGCCGAGATCTCACAAGAGGTCACGGAAAGCTGTCCAATGTACAGTATGTGAAATATTGATAATTAGATATTAAAAATCTCTGTAAACACAAAAGTGTCCCATAAGGCAGTGGCTCCCAATCCTGGTCCTGGAGAACCCCAACACTGCACATTTGAGATGTCTCCCTGATCAAACACACCTGATTCAACTCATCAGCTCATCAGTGAAGACTCCAAGGCAGATAAGAGAGACACCAAAACCGTGCAGTGCTGGGGTTCTCCAGGATCAGGATTGTGAAACACAGTCATCAGGTCATGAAAAGTTCACACACTTGTGGTCATCATGCTCACTTGAACACTAGGCCAAATACAGGAAAGACGTCAAATAAGTAATCAAGTGGTCAAGTGCAAAGATGGCAAGTGTGGGTATTTGGACAGTGCAACAATTTAAGAATCAACAAATGCTGTACAAATTATAACAGCAGGAATGTTTGATAAAAGGGACAAACTATCACAGACTTACTGCTGCAAATATCTGCCTCCGCAGCTTTCTGTCTTCTCCATTTCTGAAGGAATCCCTCTCCAGAAACACCACTGGGCTTCCTTTACGTCTTTTCAGCTAAAAATAAAAATAATAAAAAAGGGGAGAGAAAATAAAATTGAATTATATACAGAATGTTAATAATGATCTGTGAGCAAAATATTTAGATATAATATATATATATATATATATATATATATATATATATATATATATATATATATATATATATATAAACTGATATGAATAAACTGCAAGATGGAAAAATACATGTTTTATTATTTATTTATTTTTAATTTGATTTATTTTTTTATTTTTTATTTACATTAAAAGGTATTAAAAGCATGGTACAGAACATATGATTACTGTGATATCTGTCATATAAAAGCACATAAAAACACTAACATTACAGTGATACAAACATAGCTGGTTTGGTGATTATTGTATTGTTGTACTGATTATTAATATACCATAGTAAAACTACAGTTATAGTTACTAATGTCCCGTTTACTGTGTTTTAACTTCACATTTCATTTATTACTATTGTAAGTGTCGTGATTACCATGATTTTACTACAAATACAACTTACATCATTGATCCTGAAATTAATAATAATATAAAACGGATCGAATGTCTATGGCACATCACGTGACAGATAGAGTTTAATCAGACTAATTAGCAGCTGTGTTCATTTATTTAAACGCAATGAAACTCAAAGACAGCCGCGGATGACCGATATAATACAGCGATTAAACATATGGCGCTAATCTGATTAATAAAGAAGACAGAATACATTTTAAAAAGGCATTAAAAGAGCGTATTTACGACTACTCACCCAAACTGTGGAACTGTCACTGATAGCAAGTATCGCGATGTGTGCTGAATGAGACTTCTTGAACGTGATTTCATAGCGATAAACATCTCATGCCCTCGTGTCGAATTCTGACACCAAAAGTTTCCCACTGAAAGCAATGAAGGTCGTAGTGCTTCGATATTCGACGCCGAGAGGCACATTTGGCATCATAAAAGTGACGCTAGGGGCGCTTGACCATGCTTCGGTTTTTGACGCCTTTGGAGTGAGAATGGGTTGGCTGTTTTATAGCAATCTTTCATTAGAAAGCCCCGTTTCTAGCATTTGTAAAACTGCATTTTTCCATCTCAAAAATATATCTAAATTATGGCCTATGCTCTCAATTACAAATGCAGAAATGTTAATCCATGTATTTATGACCTTAAGGTTAGATTATTGTAATGCTTTATTGAGTGGTTGTTCTGCACACTTAGTAAACAAACTACAGCTAGTCCAAAAATGCAGCAAGAGTTCTTACTAGAACCAGGAAGTATTAGCCTGGTCTTGTCAACACTGCACTGGCTCCCTATCAAACATCATATAGATTTTAAAATATTGCTTATTACTTATAGGCCCTGAATGGTTTAGCACCTCAGTATTTGAATGAGCTCCTGTTACATTATAATCCTCCACGTCTGCTGCGTTCTCAAAACTCAGGCAATTTGATAACACCTAGAATATCAAAATAAACTGCGGGCGGCAGATCCTTTTCCTATTTGGCGCCTAAACTCTGGAATAACCTACTTAACATTGTTCGGGAGGCAGACACACTCTTGCAGTTTAAATCTAGATTAAAGACCCATCTCTTTAACCTGGCTTACACATAACATAGTAATATGCTTCTAATATCCAAATCTGTTAAAGGATTTTTAGGCTGCATTGATTAGGTAAACCGGAACCGGGAACACTTCCCATAACACCCGATGTACTTGCTACATCATTAGAAGAATGGCTTCTATGCTAATATTAGTCTGTTTCTCTCTTATTCTGAGGTCACTGTAGCCACCAGATCCAGTCTGTATCCAGATCAGAGGGTGGATTGACACCTAGAAAGGACCTCTACAGCCCTGAAAGACAGCGGAGACCAGGACAACTAGAGCCCCAGATACAGATCATCTGTAAAGACCTTGTTCAGATGACCACCAGATCAAGACCACAGGAAGCAGGTGATTCTTCTGACTTTGCTGCAGCCTGGAATTGAACTGCTGGTTTCGTCTGGTCAGAGGAGAACTGGCCCCCCAACTGAACCTGGTTTCTCCCAAGGTTTTTTCTCCATTCTGTCACCAATGGAGTTTTGGTTCCTTGCCGCTGTTGCCTCTGGCTTGCTAACCTGGGGTCACTTCATCTACAGTGATATCGTTGACTTGATTGCAAATTAATGCACAGACACTATTTAAACTGAACAGAGATGACATGACTGAATTCAATGATTAACTGCCTTTAACTGTCATTTTGCATTATTGAATGTTGTTCAGATGCTTTGACGCAATGTATTCTGTTTAAAGCACTATAGGAATGAAGGTGACGACTTGACCAGTCATTCATTAATGAGATACTTCATGATTTGTTAAATCAACATGCTCATATCGATGACATCTTAATCTATTACAAGTCAGAAACAGAGCACATCCAACACATCAAGATGGTTCTTTCACGTCTCCTCGAGAATCAACTCTTTGTCAAAGCAGAGAAATGTGAGTTCCACATTAAAAAAAATATATATTTCTGGGGTATAACATCAGCCATAAAGGTGTAGAAATGGATGAATCCAAAGGTAAGGCAATCAGCAAATGGCCAAAACCCACTACCATCAATAAACTGCAGAGGTTCTTGCTTAACCAACTGGACCTCATCTACACGCGCTGTTGCTCTGTGGACAATTCTTCAGTTGCTCCACTGCACACCTCAGACCACTTCCTCATTACTACTAACCTAGCACTTACTCCTGAAGTCTCCTGTCCAATCATCCTACTACTTGTCCACTTGATCTGACTTGTCCACTTGATCTGATCCCCACTCACCTCCTTCAAGTGATCTCTTCTTCAGTCATACCTTCGCTTACTCACATTATCAACTCTTCTCTTCACTCTGGAACATTTCCCTCAGCATTCAAGCAGGCTCGGGTAAGCCCACTGCTCCAGAAACCATCTCTAAATCCAGCGCTTCTTGAAAACCGCAGACTTTTTTTTCCCTTTTTCCACTCATTGCAAAGACACTTGAGCGAGCTGTGTTCAACCTGCTTTCTATGTTCCTTGTACAGAACAACCTCCTGGACAGCAACCATTCTGGCTTCAAAAGTGACCTCTCAACTGAGACTGCTCTGCTCTCGGTTACTGAAGCCCTGTGACTAGCAAGAGCAGCTTCAAAATCCTCGGGACTCATCTTACTGGACCTGTCTGCTGCTTTTGACACTTTTAATCACCAGATTCTCCTATCCACCCTCAGAAAAATGGGTATCTGGAACTGCACTCCTGTGGGTTAAGTCCTACCTCTCTGACAGGTCCTTCAGTGTGTCTTGGAGAGGTGATGTTTCAAAGTCACACCACCTTGCTAGTGGGGTTCCTCAAGGCTCAGTTCTTGGACCACTTCTCTTCTCCATCATTCAGAAGCATGGCTTTTCTTATCACTGCTACGCTGATGACACCCAACTCTACTTCTCATTCCAGCCAGATGACCCGACGGTAGCTGCTCGCATTTCAGCCTGTCTGAGTGACATTTCTAGCTGGATGAATGACCATCACCTTCAGCTTAACCTTACCAAGACAGAATTCCTGGTGATTCCAGCTAACCCATTGCTTCATCACAGCTTCTCTATACAGCTGGGCTCATCAACCATTACTCCTTCGAAAACAGCTAGAAACCTAGGAGTTGTGATGGATCATCAGTTAAGCTTCACAGACCACATTGCTACAACGACCCCATCCTGCAGGTTTGCCTTCTACAACATTAGGAAGATTAGACCCTTCCTGTCAGAGCAAGCAACCCAACTTCTTGTCCAAGCTCTTGTTCTCTCCAGACTGGAATATTGTAATGCTCTCCTGGCGGGCCTTCCTGCATGTACTGTCAAGCTTCTGCAATTGATCAAGAATGCAGCAGTGAGGGTTGTCTTCAATGAGCCAAAAAAAGCTCATGTTACTCCTCTCCTCATCAGGTGACACTGGCTACCAGTATCCGCTCGCATCAAATTCAAGGTACTGATGCTTGCCTACAAGTCAACCACTGGCACGGCACCAACATACCTAAACTCACTGGTTAAATCTTATGTGCCCTCCAGAAGTTTGCACTCTGCAAGTGAATGACGCCTTGTGGTGCCATCCCAAAGAAGTTCAAAATCACTCTCACGGACCTTTTCCTGGACTGTGCCCAGTTGGTGGAATGACCTCCCAATCTCAATTCGTACAGCTGAGTCTTTACTCATTTTGAAGAAACATCTAAAGACTCATCTTTTTCGCCTCCACTTAACCAGCTAATACCAGCACTTTTCCTTTTATTTATTATATATATATATATAAACCTGGCTATGCATTCTATACTAGACTAACTGAGACTTGTCATGGCACTTGTATACTGTTGTTGTTCTCTTGTTGACCAGACTGCTTCTATTGTTCTCATTTGTAAGTCGCTTTGGATAAAAGCATCTGCTAAATGATTAAATGTAAATGTAAAAAAAAAAAAAAAAAACTGTCTATTTTTTCTGTACTAGACTAACTGAGACTTGTCATGGCACATGGTATTCTGTTGCTGTTCTCTTGTTGATCTGATTGCTTCTATTGTTCTCGTTTGTAAGTTGCTGTGGATAAAAGAGTCTGCTAAATGATTAAATGTAAATGTAAATGTTAATGACATTTGTTAGTTTTTCCTCATTGAATAACATGATCGTATAAATTGGAAGTTTAATGACATCTCTAAATATTTTGTTTACATCAATGATCTGTTAATCATTTTGCAATGTTTGTTTATGCTTCATTAATGAAGCTTTTTGTCATTGTAAATGATGTCAAATTAAATTGAAGATTTTCGAAGTGTATGATCATATGAATTGAAAGTTTAATGACAATTGTAAGCATTTCAGTTTACATTATACAATAATAATTGTGTGTTAATCAGTATGTTATATAAGTTCATTAGTCATGTTATACAATACTGATTGTGTCCTTGAAGTTTTAGTCAAAGTCAAACAGGAAAATAATTTGTCAATAATACAAGAGGACTATAACAGTCAAATTTATTTATTTGTATTTTTTCTATAGCCAGAATCAGTTAATTGATGATTTAGTGTCGTCATCATCCAGTTCAGCTATCTTCCAGTAGAAGTTCAAAGGGCCAGAGGAAACCAGCATGGTTTAATTTCAGACTGGCTGTGCTGAGGACTTGTCTGGTTCCCGTGGTTTTGATTGTCAAGGTAGTAAACATTAACAAGCACATTGTATCATAGCTATGTGAATATTTATTAACTAACAATCTGTTAAGCATTATATAACGTTTTACAATGATTTATTAATGAAAGTCAATGTGAAGTGTTTCCACTGGTTTTATATAAACAAATCAGCCTGTGAATGGCATAGTAATAGTTGTTTCTGCATACAGTATTACACTGGGAAAAATATTTGTAATATTAAATATTCTCTAAGTCAAAACAGAGAAGTCTTAATTAGGCTTCTGTCAGACTTGATTATTTTATTATTATTCTGGCAGAAGACCTAGATCTAGTATTAAATCTCAGTGCGGAACTTGACAGTAGTGTTCTTCATTTTTACTTTGTAGACCTCATCAAACTGTTCATTTTGTGCTACGGTGAAAAGATTTTTCCAGTCTCCAACTTTACCTTTTGGAAAGAAAACCAAAAGAAGATTATAGCAAGTGAAATAACTCAATTCAGAAGGACTAAATTAAATTGATTTTGTGGTTTGTTAACCTTTCCGCATGAAGGGTGAGATCTTGAAATCCATGACTGGGAGAGTGGAATAGTTGGTCATCTTGTTCTGTTTCATGGCATCAAACTGAACCCCTTTAGTTATTTTCTCCCTCTGTTCAGCTGGAATGGACAAACCCAAGAAGGAACACAAACGTTCCACCTCACGTCCTGTGTCCTAAGGAAGACATGCACATCTGACATACTTTACAGATTTTATGCTAATATATTTAATAAAATGTTTTTTTATATAATGAACTTACTTCAACCAAATCCTCATAGAACATGTATATTAGGTTAGAATAAGTCTGTTCTTTCTCCCACCATCCACTGACATGGTCGTACCAAGGACCAAACACATCTATAGGGTAATTGTGGATGTTAAAACAAATTCTTTAGTGAAACATTTAATGATAAATGACATACAGCCAAGTATGGTGACCCATACTCAGAATTCGTGCTCTGCTTTTAACCCGTCCAAAGTGCACCCACACAGCAGTGAACACACACACAAACTGTGAACACACACCCTGAGCAGTGGGCAGCCATTTATGCTGCGGCGCACACACACAGCACTGAACACACGCACACAACGTAAACACACACCCGTAGCAGTGGGCATCTATTTATGCTGTGGTGCCCGGGGAGCAGTTGGGGGTTCAGTGCCTGTACATGCACTCCCCCCACCTCAATTCCTGCCGGCCCAAGACTCGAACTCACAACCCTTGGATTGTGAATCCAACTCTCTAACCATTAGGCCACGCACATAATAGAGCAATCAAATCACTTTACTCTCTTAATGTTTATGTATTGCAGAATATAGATTGTATGGGGGTTGGGGGGGGGCAAGTTAGTAAATTGTTAGTTATGGAATTGGTGCAATTGTAGTGCTTAGCCAAGTGCTAAATACTCTCAGCATGTTTTTGTAGCGTTGAGTAATGTAGCCTATCACAGACATATCTGTTGGTCTCTTGAATGCAGTGGCCAATCAGAAACGTTTTGTCAGAATTCACTCACCATTGAAAACAGTTCGCGACCTGAGCAAGATCTAATTCATGGACCAAAAGAGTGTGCAAACTTTACTGAGATCAGGACATAGCAACCAGTTATTTAATTGAGTTTCCAGTCATGGACAGAAGAAAGTTCAGCAATGAATGATATGCGACTTATGACAGAATATTGTCCCAAAACTGCTCTTTTATTTTTTTCCTTGACGTGGGAAAAATACACAGAAAACTTCAGTGAACATCAGAAAAGCAGCGTGCACATTTCTCGTTTAAAATTAAAGGCCATCAACTGACAAACGGGAAGCATTGCCATTCAAGTCAGCAGCAAGAGTCAAAGCTCCATAGTTTACTTAATGGTTGAAACCTCTTTAAGTTATTATTGACTGTGTTGTATTGACTGCTTTAATGTGTTGCAATGCAATATGACATTGTTTTGATGCTTACATCAAAAAAAAAAATACTTTGCTTTTAATTATATATTTTATTTATTTATTTTTTTTCTTTGCCCCCTTGACACAAGAGTCAAATATCACCCATGATTGTATGTTTATGTAAAAATTATTTATGATCTATATTATAATGGTTCTGTAAGGCATTTTACCAAAATCTTGCTAAACACTTTTTGTCCTGATGATTGAGAACATTTTTATTCAGATTTTGCAGAGAAAAAATATCCGCCCCAGCTTGGCATGAAATAGAAAGGATGCCCTTTCTTTTTCCACTGTCATGCTATGAAATCAGAATAAATATTTTATTAATTAATATTTTCCCTAAATGTAAGCAGGGTGATTCAATGTTGAGTGGTGCTCAAGTTAAAAAGCAAAAAGGCTGAAAAGTAAGTTTAGTAATATCCACATTATTGTTGAACAATACGATGTTGTTTCATTATTTAACTTTTCAAATATTCTACTTACTCTTTCCTTCCATAAATGTCTGTAAGTACGTGTTCCAGTCTCGTGGTTCAGGCTGCGCCATGTTCATTCGATCAAAATGAAAATAGGAAACTGCATTGTCTTTTGCATTCCGTGCTACATACACAATCTGAATGAGTGCAAAAAAAAAAAAAAAAAAGACAAGAAACAAGATATTCATTATATTCAGCTAATAACGCAACTATTGCTGTCCCAATCAGATGTAGTCAAAATTGGCCTGCAATACAGACCATAACTTTATTTTTTTATGAAGTTCTAATGCTGTTCTGAGACAGTCATTTTCCAAGTCAAACTGACTTGCCTGTTTCAAGAGCAAAGTTCAATTATGTGCTGTAGTAAACTGCTAATTAGGCCCACCATAATTAGCAGTTTAATATTAATTAACAGTTTACACTTTTCTGAAAATTACCTTTGTCAAAGAAAAATTGCCTTTGTTTAGCATTTGTCTACCTCTGATTTATGTATAGTTGTTAGGCTCTCCATGAGCCTCCTTCATAGCTATCTTGAATATAGGCCTCCTCTCACTTTAGTATATCCATCATGCTGATGCCTTCATCCTTAGAGCCAAATCATTCAGTGTTGCCAGGTTGTTAGGCTACCTTAGAGTCTCTTCGTTAGCTGCCTTTAGATAGGTGTATTATTAGGCTTCCTTTCACTATAGAGAGTCTTCCTGCTGAGGCCTCTGTTCCCTAGAGCCCCACCTGGACAGCAGTTGTTAGGCTCTCTGTAAGTCTCATTGATAGCTGTCATGTTTGTTGGATGTAGTCATACCTCATCTTGTTTCAGAGAGTTGTCACGCTTAGGCCTCCATCCTTTGAGCTCAGTCAGGCAGTAATGCCAAGCTATTAGGCTCTCTGTGAGCCTCCTTGGCTAGTTACACCTGCAGAGGAGTTTTTCAAAGCTTCCTCTGACTATAAGAGTCTTATTGCTGACTAGATAATAATCTGAGATTTTATTGCTCTATTGCAGAATTTCAACACCATTAACATCAATTCCATATGATAGTATTAATTCTAAAGTATTATTATGACAATGAGTAGGTCCTGACATGTGTTGTCTAACCTCAGTAGAGTTTAGAATGTCTATAAATACTGATCCCAATGCATCTTTTTCATTATTTACATGAGTATTAAAATTAAGATATTATCTGCATCCAGCACTAACTCAGATAGAAAGTCCCTTGATCACACTCAGCTCTGTTCTGATGTTGTAGTACTGAGAACATTTTCTTCAAGCCCAGCTAATTCAGATGTATAAAGACCTGTTGCAGATATCTGTCTTTCTCAGTCTCCACTGCAATTAGATCGAGCTTCGTGTCTATGACTGGAAGAGTTTCAGCTACCATATTTTCATGCTGAGTCACCTCAACATCTTTTGAGCTTTCAGCATGCTTTCCACTCCATACTGCAGCTATGGAGAATCTGCCAGAGCAATGTACTTCCCTTGAGTATAAAATGGCTCCATGTCATACCTCGGCAGACACATCATTAGTCGCTGAATTCTTGGAGACATTTGATTTAAGTTCTTAAGACTATATTATTATTATGGCTTTTTATGGTTTGTGATCAGTCTCTGCCACAAATGTCGGTAAACCATACATATAGCTATGCAATCTATGTCTGTTCACTTTTCAGAGTGCCATCAGTCAAATCTATTCCACTTTATAAACTTTATAAATTTAGGGCATTTCACATTTTAGCCACAGCCTTGACTTCCACGCTGCTGCTTCCTCAAATCCATTCCACTTGGCTGATTCAGAGTCCATATAAATTAAACTCCAGTCCGTGTTTTCAGTACTTCAGTACTCTCGCTACACAGTAAGATAAACAAAACATCAGATCAAACAAAGCATCTTTGCCGCTCAGGTTAGTCTGGCTGTGTGTTCAAATAGGCTACTGTCACTAAACAAGCTGCTATTTAACTGAATGTTCATTATTTGTTCGCCTGTTGCTTTTAAAGGCATCATATAGTCTTTTTTGCAGCACTGAATAACAGTTACATTTACACTATGTTGGACCCACCCACATTTTTGTTGCTTCTGATGCCCATGCTCTCAAGCACACTGTTTTTAAAGAAAAGTTTGGTACAAACTTTCCAACAAACCTGATCATCCCCATGACTCTTAGTACAGCTTTTCTTTCTGTGGGACTGGACATTTAGACTATTGCTTATACTTTACTCTTATCTGGTTCCACTCCCCCTTCCATCAGCTTGTCTCCAAGAAACATTATTTCCTTAACTTCAAACTGACATTTGTCCTTATTCAATTTCAGGCCATACTTCCTTACTTGCTGTAAGAACTACCATGAACCTTTTGTTGTGCTTTTCAATTCTGGGTCCCTACAACATAATATCATCTTCATAAACACGCACACCCTTGATGCCATACCTAATTGTATGTTCCATGGCCATACTCAAGAAGCAATATCAGCTGAGGGGTGTGTTAAATGTGCAATACCCTGTGCTGCCGTTATTTAGCCAAAAGCTCTGAGATGCATCCATCTTCATAAAGAACTTTGCATATGCCATCTTGCTTATGATTTCTTCTTGCGTCAGTGTCACGTGAGGCGTTTCAGGAACGAGAAGAGAGAACCATGTGCAGGTATGTATCTTTATTTATAGGGCAAATCCAAAAGAATAAACAGTCCAGGCCGGGTCAAAACCATGAGATCCAAACACAAAAACACACGGGAAAACAGACCCAGGAAAGTACATCGAAACGACATTCAACAAGGACTCCGTAACACAGACTAAGACAGACTGGGTATTTATACACAGAAGGATAATAGGGAAACAGGAGACAGGTGGGGAAACAATCAATTACACAACAAGGAGGAAGGTGACCAAATAAGGGAAAGTGAGACCTCTAGTGGACACCCAGTGATACACAGACCAGACGCACTGTGACATAACCCCCCCTCTACGGAGCGGCTCCCAGACGCTCCAAGACAAGACAACACAGAGACCAGGAGGGAGGTGGACAGGTGGAGGCTCAGGGGGAGGGACGGAGGGCCGGAAAAGGAAAACATGGGAAACAACACCAGAAATGTAAACATAAAACAGGGATACCAGGAGGGAGGAGGACTGGAGGAGGTTCAGGGGGAGGGAAGGAGGGCCAGACAAACTAAAGGGAACAGACAGAAACATAACAGAACTCAAAAAACACAAAACAAAAGTCCATGAAGGACATGTTGAGGCGTCCACCAGGGCAGAGCAGATGACCACCACAGCCGTGTGGTCAAGGCCAGAGCCCTCCAGGGCGGAGCGGAAGACCACCACGACCTTGTGGTCAAAGTCAGAGTCCTCCAGGGCGGAGCGGACGACCACCACGTCCTCGTGGTCACCGCCAGAGTCCCCCAGGGCGGAGCGGACGACCACCACGTCCTCGTGGTCACCGCCAGAGTCCCCCAGGGCGGAGCGGAAGAACGCCACGGCCTTGTGGTCACCGCCAGAGCCCCCCAGGGCGGAGCGGACGACCACCACGTCCTTGTGGTCAACGTCGGAGTCCCCCAGGACGGAGCAGCCGGCCACCCAGTGACTTGACTTGGCTCTGGAGAGAGACCGGTGACTGGCCCTGGCTCTGGAGGGTCATCGGTGACTGGTCCTGGCTCTGGAAAGGTCTCGGGCACCGCCTCGGTCAAGGCATCGGGCACCGCCTCGGTCAAGACATCGGGAGCGACCTCGGACACTGCATCGGGAATGGCGACAAGCACCGCCTTGGTAACGGCCTCGGGAGTGGTCTCGGGCACCGCATCGGACTTGGCCTCGGGCACCGCCTCGGCCTCTGGAACCGCCTCGGGCACTGCCTCGACATCGGGCACCGCCTCGGCCTCCGGAACCGCATCGGTCACCGCCTCAGCCTCCAGAACAGCATCGAGCACCACATCGGGAACGACCTCGGGCACCGCCCGCCTCGGCATCGGGCACCGCCTCGGGAACAGCATCGGGCACCGCCTCGGGAACAGCATCGGGAACAGCATCGGGCACCACCTCTCGAACAGCATCAAGCACTGCCTCGGCCTCTCGAACAGCATCAAGCACTGCCTCGGCCTCTCGAACAGCATCAAGCACTGCCTCGGCCTCTCGAACAGCATCGAGCACCTCCTCGGGAATAGCCTCGGCCTCGGGAACAGCATCGGGCACCGCCTCGGCCTCCAGAACGGCAACGGACTGTGCCTCGGCATCGGGAACAGCATCGGGCACCGCCTCGGGAACAGCATCGAGCACCTCCTCGGGAACAGCCTCGGCCTCGGGAACAGCATCGGCCTCGGGAACAGCATCGGGCACCGCCCCGACCTCCAGAACAGCGTCGGGTTTCGCTTCGACCTCTGGAACAGCATCGGGCCTCGCCTCGCCCTCCGGAACAGCATCGGGCCTTGCCTCGCCCTCCGGAACAGCATCGGGCACCGCCCCGACCTCCAGAACAGCGTCGGGCACCGCCTCGGCCTCCGGAACAGCATTGGGCACCGCCTCGGCCTCCGGAACAGCATCGGTCACCGCCTCCAAAACCGTATCGGCCACGACCTCGGACACCACCTCGACCTCCAGAACAGCATTGGGCACGGCCTCGGCATCGGGCCCCACTTCGACCTCCAGAACAGCATCGGGCACCGCCTCGACCTCTGGAACAGCATTGGGCACCGCCTCGGCGTCTGGAACAGCATCGGGCACCGCCTCGGGAACGGTCCGCTCGGGAACGTTCTCCAGGCCTTGAGGGACGGTCGACGCCTGTCTCCTCGTCCTCCGCCCTCTATGACAGCGAGTCGGTGGCACCTGTACTGGCGACTCAGGCGTTGAATCAGCCATCTTGTGCTGTGGCTCTGGGCTGGCGGCCATCTTGTGCTGTGGCTCTAAACTGATGGCCATCTTGGTCTGTGGCTCTAAGCTGGCGGCCATTGTGTGCTGTGGCGCTGGGCTGGTGGCCATCTTGTGCTGTGGCTCTGGGCTGGCGGCCATCTTGTGCTGTGGCGCTGGCTCAGCGGCCATCTTGAGCTGTGGTGCTGGGTTAACGGCCATCTTGTGCTGAAGCGCTGGCTCAGCAGCCATGACGTGAACCGTCTTGGGAACTTCTAGTATTCTCGATAGCATCTCGAAGTAGTCGAGAAGGGTATCAGCGGCCCTCTTGGGCATTGGTGTTGAGCTGGCAGCCATCTTGCCCTGTGGGGTGAGGCTGGCTTCCATCTGGCCTCGTGGTGCGGGGTTGGTGGTTACGCACCACAGCGGCGCTGGGTCGGTGGCCATCTTGCGCCGTGCTTCCTCTCGCCCACCTCCTCCTCGACGACCTCCCCTGGTTCCGCGGAAAACCACCAGGCGAGTTCCTTCAAAATCGCCTCTGTCCCGCTCTGTGACTGGGGATGAGGCATGGGCAGACATACCTGCTGGTTCTCTTGGTGACGGAGTCCTTCTGTCACGTGAGGCGTTTCAGGAACGAGAAGAGAGAACCATGTGCAGGTATGTATCTTTATTTATAGGGCAAATCCAAAAGAATAAACAGTCCAGGCCGGGTCAAAACCATGATATCCAAACACAAAAACACACGGGAAAACAGACCCAGGAAAGTACATCGAAACGACATTCAACAAGGACTCCGTAACACAGACTAAGACAGACTGGGTATTTATACACAGAAGGATAATAGGGAAACAGGAGACAGGTGGGGAAACAATCAATTACACAACAAGGAGGAAGGTGACCAAATAAGGGAAAGTGAGACCTCTAGTGGACACCCAGTGATACACAGACCAGACGCACTGTGACAGTCAGAGTTTGATAATGTTCTCACTTAAAGTTTTCATTTTAAGTCCTTTGGTTCCAAACACACATGTAGATCACCATTTGCTTTTTTCATGCACACCATTGAATTGACCCGATCTGTAGGCTCATCCACTTTTTTATGACTCTCATTGATGTAATTATTTCCAGCTCTTACCTAAGCTTTTCAGAAAAAAGTTCCAGAAGCCATCTTGGGGCTGTGTATCTTTTTTTTTAACTGTATTTTGTAGATGAATGGTAATTCTCTGAACCCATCAGAAATGTCAGGAAACTGCTTCACTATATTTTCCACAATGTTTCTCCATTATTTATGATTTATATTCTTTTCACTAGACCTAGGTCTTCACATTACTTGTCTCCCAACACCAAATCATGTCCACCTGAAACAACCAGAATATCACAACATGAGGTGATATTCTTTATTTTGTTATTTGTTTTTATCTTGAGTCAGCATGTTCCTTTTGTTGGGTATTCTGGCCATTATAGGCTTTGAGTTGCACCATTTTCTGTTTTATACATGGCTTGATTGTCATTGCTCTGAAATTATCCTCTGAAATCAGGCTGACTTTTGCTTGAATGACACAATTATTCAATTTCTTTCCATCAGTATGTTCTGTTCTTTCCGGACTGGAATCGGCCTGTGCCACCATTCCAACAAAGAATGCGTCGCTGGGCATTGCTTTGGTGTTTTTTTTTTTTTTTTTTTTTTTTTCTGTCACATCTCTTACAGTTAAACAGTTCCTTCTACTTTGTTGTTTCAATTTACCCATTCTGCATTCCTGCATCTTGTCTGTTACTTCAGTCACAGCTGAACTCTCACTTCCACTCATCTTGGCGTTTTCATAAACAGAGCTGAAGAGCTATCTCACTGGCATGACATATCCACACAGCTTCATTCAAAGTAAGCTCAGTCTCTCTCTAGTGCCTCTCCCTCGCTTTTTCATCACTGATGACAAACACAGTTTGGTCAAGACTCGGATCTCGAAACAGTCCGAAATTGCATGTCCTTGCTTTCAACTTTAAATCCATTAATAAACTGTCTCTCCTTGTTGCTAAATATGAGAAACAAAGCATAACTTTCAAAAGTGTTTTTTTTTTTGGCAAGCAATTTGAATCAAACTTCTCAATTACCACGTCACATTTGCCTTTGTATTTGGCCTGTTCAAACACAAGCATGTTAAACATCTCTATAGATTGAAGTCCCACAACAGTGAGTAGCAGTGCAATCTGACACATTATCAAGGCCCACTGCTTGCAGGTACAGCTTAAATCTTCTTTAAACATTCTCCATTCACAATCAATATTCCAAGTCCAGTACACAGCTCTAGGTGGTTTAACACTTTCCAAGACGACTGTGGGTGTCGGTGATCATTACCAACCCATAGTATCATTTATTGATTTCTTGATCCAGTAAAGAAGCAGTTTTGTAACAAACTATTTTTTATTATATTTTCAGGACAGGAACACAGGTTCACTTCTGATTCATGATCTAGGCGCTCATAGTTAGGCCTCCTCTCACTTCAGTTGTCATGTTAAGGCCACTTTCCTTGGAGCCCGAATTAGGGTTGTGCTAGGTTGTTATTCTCTCTGGGGCTTCCCTGGTTACTGCCCTTAATTAAAACAGTTTATTAGGCCTCCCCTCACTATTAGAGTAATCCTTTTGAGGCCTCCCCTCCTAAGAGCTCCGCCTGAATAGGACATCAGAGTGTCCTCTCATTTTAGAGAGGACTTTGTCTCACTTTAGAGATTTGTCATACTGAGGCCTTCATTCTTAGAGCTCAGTTAGGCAGTGATACTGAGTTGCAGGTTCTCTTTGTGCTTTCTTGGTATTCCTGGGTTGTTAGGCCTTCTTTCACTAAAGAAAGTTGTTCTGCTAAGGTCTCCACTCCCCCGAGCTCCGCCTGGTTGCTAGGCCCATTCATAGGCCTCCTTGACAATAGTAGAATGTAGCTAGACTGCCTCTTACTTTTTCTAATTGTTGAATGTAGTTATGCCTCCTCTTGCTTTAGAGAGTCATCATACTGAGGCCTCTATTCTTAGAGCCCCAGTCAATGACTAAATCCCCTTAAAGATAATCTCTGGAATATCAATTCCTGAAAACCTGAAAACATTTTACTGAGTAATCAGCTTGGTGAAATTTAAGGCAAATCTCTGTGCCTGTGACCAATATTTACCCAGGTTTGATCCAAAATAATTCAAAAATAGTTAAATGTTAGCTATTAAAAAGAATACCTGAATAAGTTATCAAATAAAACATATAGTTTAAATTGTTACTGCCTTGAGTTATTATTTTGGAATAGGCCTAAATGTAAAATTGTTAAAGACATCCACTTAATGAGATTCATAATTGACAGAATATTGATTATATTGTTAAAATTAATGTAGAAATCTAAAATAGAATTGTTTCTCTCTCTCTCTCTCTCTCTCTCTGTATATGTGTGTGTGTGTGTGTGTGTGTGTGTGTGGTGTGTGTGTGTGTGTGTGTGTGTGTGTGTGTGTGTGTGTGTGTATAAGTGATGTTTATTTATCCAAGAAAATGTGACTGGGACATGAATTTACATATTTGATAAAAAAATAAAATAAAAAAAACCTTTGCCCCCCATTTTAGAACACCATTCACAAAAACATACACTTTCAACTTTCAATCTGTGAACTTGTCTCTCTCTTTCTTTTTAATTATGAGACACTTTTTTGTCATTGAATTATAAAAACATAAAATTATTGCACTGTAATTTGTATTACCAAAACTGTCAACATGATCCATCTATATTGCAGAGCTTATGCAAAAATATCCACATCATTCTGCTGGTTACTCACTCCTGTTATTTTTGTGCTTATTTTGTTATTAAGAGGAAAGGTCACAGCACATATTTACATCTAAATGTCACTCTCAGTAACATGGATGTTCGATATCAGTTCAAATATCACTTTGTATTTAACTAAGTTGAATTTCCAACTTATTTTAAGCAAAGAATGTAAAAATGCTAAATTCTTTAAAACAAATGTATAGGATGATCATAAACTGTGGTGGTTTAATGGCATGACACCTACTGCATCACTAAATGAAATAAAGCCCCATATACTTTACCTTTGAGTTTTGCTCCCAGAAGGATTTGGGCACAAGCTGAACAGGTAAATGAGTTTTGATGAGGCGAGGAGAGGTGGGCAGATCATCAGCCAGTTCTGTCCCTGTAAGTGAAAAATGTAATGTTCTAAATGAAATGTTCTAGTGGTCATTCCAGTGAAGCCACAACATACAGATAAGTATCATATAAACTGGTTATATAAACTGGTTATATATACATATACATATATATTAGTGGTGGGCATAGATTTTTTTTTTTTTTAAATCTAGGTTAATCTATTTGAATACATTTGAATTCTGCCGAAGGCATTCAGAATATGTGTGCTACCCAAATAAAATAATGACTAAAAGTAACATTAAGTCTTTGAGAACGGGTTTCTCAAGCCAGGTGGTGCATTAGACCAGGGGCTCATCTCCTGTTTCCAAAATGCATCAAAAACTGCTGTTAACGATGTTAACGAATTCCACATTCCACATTGCACAAGGTGCAAACAACCTTAAGCCTGTTTTACACATAATCCGTTTGCAGTGCGTATGCGTTTCATATTTTTTTTACGCACCCATGTTGACAGATTCCAGCATTCACGCAGAATAATACCTAAGTCATGGTATTGAAGGTAGAGAGAGAACTGTACATGCATTATTCACGCAGAATAATACCTAAGTCATGGTATTGAAGGTAGAGAGAGAACTGTACATGCACTCCCCCTCCCTACAATTCCTGCTGACCCGGGACTCGAACTCACAACCTTTCGATTGGGAGTCCGACTCTCTAACCATTAGGCCAAGACTTCCCACGACTTCCCCAAAGGTATGTGTCAGAACTCACGGGCGGGGTGATGTGAGCACCCAGGAAGCTATAAAAGCCCATGCCGCGCAGCTGGCATCAGCTTTGAGTACCAGCATGCGCCGGCAGGGGGGCTGGGGATATGGCATCAAGATGCAGCGTCTCGTTCCCTCGAGGAGCCATGGTTACATGCGTGACCTAGAGACGTTCCTCTTCAGGAATTCGAGCTGCATTGAAAACGCTATGCGAAAACTGTGCATTAAATATTTTAATGCTCAATGCACAGCTAGCACAAGGGCCATGAACATGTGGTTGATATAAGATACCACCGATGTGTTGTCAGTGCGCACCAACACATGGTGACCTCTCAGGTCTGGGAGGAAATATTTTCAATGCACAGCTAGCTTCTCTAGCCAACTGATATGCCATGTCAGATGGCGACCGCTCCACAGACCGTGGGCAAGGTGACCACTCATGACCGCACCCCAGCCGGTGAGGGACGCGTCTGTCGCTTGCATTACATGGTGACAAGGAGCTCCCAACACCAGGCCCTAATTAAAGAACCAAGGTTTCTTTCACGTGTCTAAGGCACGGATGCATCGCTGTGTGACCTTGATATTCCGAAGTGGGGTCCCCCTCCGGGAAAATCCCTTGGTCTTGGTCTCATGTATAGCAGGCCAACAGGTTTCACGTTTGACGCAGCTGCCATCAGACCCTGCAGTCTCTAAAACTGTTTGACAGTGAGTGACTGGCCTTCTTTGACTCTCTTGAATGACGTGAGGATCGACTCAATACGAGCAGGAGACAGACATGCCTGCATCGTGTCCCACACTACGCCTAGATAGGTGGTTCTCTGAACTGGAGAAAGTACACTTTTTTGGCGAAAGTGGGGCAGACATTGCGAGGAATGCTGGCAAAGACTCCCTCTCGAGGAGAGCCCTTCGGGATCGAAGCGTCCACACTGGCTCGTACACAGTGTAGGTAGTCGGCTCCCTCAAGAGCTTAAACAGCATACTTTGATCCCAAGCAGACCACGCACAGACTGTGATTATCCCCACTCGTGATGTAGTGAGGGCCGGGAGGAACACACAATCTGAAACGTGATCTGGATTCGCCTTTCAGAAGTTTCGTCTTAGCTTTGCTCTTTGACTATTGCTTACTCTTTGAGTAGCTAATAGTGACAAACAGCAATAAATAAGATTGACAAGACTGACAAGACTAGCTGCAAAGACTCATGTACTTTTATAGCGTCCTTGTCGCTTTGACGTCACACTGTTCCATGAGACAGATTACACATGATATTCAGAGTCGCCCATGCTAAACACGTTCCCCATAGTGTTTTTGACGCAGTTCCAGTTCCTGAAGATGATCTTAGTTTTGGCATCTGGCTATATAAGAGGGCATTTCGCCATAGGATCTCAGATCAGTTCTCCTTCAGTGACGAGGATATCCCTTCGCTGATCTCAGGGCCGCATACTCTTCAAGCTTTTCAGAGACCAGCGGAGATGCCAGCTCGTCCCCTGCTGTCATCCGGCAAAGCCTAAAAAAGCTAATTTCTCTAAAAGAGCAAATTCACAATGTTATTTCAAATGCTTTTACATCCTGCATTATGTCTCTACACGATGATTATAGCCACTCAGAGTGTACTTCCTTCTTGGGTAAGCCCCATGCGGAAGCTGCTATGACCAAGATGGATTGTTCACATTGTGTGAACATGAGTCTCGCAACTCTGCACGCTCAGATCGCTTTCTTCTTTGAGAGCTAATCCTCCCTTCACGCCATCACATTTTCTTCCTCCCACGGATCTGTTAGGAAAAAACAGCAATACAAAGGGACTAAGTGCTCCAGACCTGTGCACCTCGCCCCCGCCAAGCAGAGAGGATTCTCCCATACTTTTTCAGCACATAGACCAGCGTCCCTCAGCTCACGCAGGTGACATGGTTTCATTTGGTCCAACAGAGAAAAAGTTAGTAGATGCTCTAATAGCATCAGAAGCGGAAGAGATTTTGCACTCCATTGCCAACCCCACCCCTTTGTCGTCTGCCAAGATCATTGACTCTAGGTGGTCACAAGACCATCCTCAATCTCAGACACATGAACAGTGCCCTCATGAAACAGTCGTTCAGAATGACTACACTGAAGCAGATCCTCTCACAAATCTGCCCAAGGGACTGGTTATTTTCACTGTATCTGAAATATACTTACTTTCACATCAAGATACTTCCCTCAGCATAGATGATTATTGAGATTCGCCTTCGAAGGAGTCGCTTATTACACGGTCCTTCCCTTCGGGCTGTCTCTGGATCCCTGCACTTTTATGAAGTGCAAGGATGTGGCCCTTTCCCCTCTGAGACAGATGGGAATCCGTATCCTTAATTTCCTTGATGACTGGCTTGTTTTAGCACAGTCAGAGGCCAAGCTGATAGCCCACAGGTCCCTCCTTCTCAGCCACTTAGCAACTGGTCCTCAGGATCAACTTTGCCAAGAGCGCTCTGTCTGCCAGCGAGTAAACTTCATTCCTTGGGGCAGTTTTCAACTCACTCCACATGAGGGCGATAGTCATGGCAGACTGTGCTCTTGCTATACAGCAGCTCACGGCTCGTGGCTTCCTTAAAAATTGGAGACTCCTATACCTCAAGAGGTTTCAAAGGATGCTGGGCCTCATGGCCTCTTCATCACCAGTACTTCAGTTGGGCCTGCTCAGAATGAGAACCCTTCAGTAATAGTTAAAATATCGAATTCCACCCCATGCTTGGCATCATGGACGCATCCGCATCAAGGTGGAACAGGCCTGCTTGACGGCCCTGGCCCCTTGGAAGGACCCACAGTGGTTTAAGCAGGGTGTGACTATGAGATTGGTTTACAGAAGGAAAGTGGTCTTGACAGATGCAGCCAACACAGGTTGGGGAGCTCTGTGCAAAGGCAGGCCCCACGAATGGTCCAACCTCCTCCTGTATGCTTTTCCCCAATCACCCTTATCCCCCAGGCAATCAAGCGAGTCAGGGAGCACAAGCACATAGTGCTTCTAGTAGGTCGATCTTCTCCGCCTGGTGTGAAACCCACAGCAAAGACCCAATAACATGTGACATATCGGTAATATTGACCTACGTACAAGAGCTGTTCCACAAGGGCTGCTCCCCTTCCATGCTCAAAGTCTATGTAGGAGCTATAGCAGTGTCTCTGTCACGGCCGGGATACAGGAACACACGGAGAGAGATCCAAATGCGGGTATGTCATTTATTAGGGGTAATCCAAAGAGAAAACAGTCCATGCAGGGGTCAAAACCAAAGATCAATCCAAACAACATAAACTTGACAAGGACACAAAACGAGAACAAGACTTGAAATGGATGTGATAATTAAACAAGGACTCCGTGCCACATACTAAGACAGACAGGGTATAAATACACAGGGAGATGACAAACGCTAATGGGGAATTGACTGAGTGCAATGATTAATGACCAGTGACAGCTGAGTGCAATGATTAAACAGAGATCGTGGGGAATGTGGTTAATGAAGTGACAGACACCGTGGGGAAGGAGGACATATAGTGGTTACCCAGGGAACACAAACAAGACACTCTGACAGTCTCACACTTCTATAGCCGGACAGTCAGTGGGTAGGAACAACCTTGATGTCATTTTTCTAAGGGGGTACAGGAGGCGCCATCCACCCTGGCCCTCATGGGCTCCCCCTTTGAGCCACTCCAGTCTGCAAGCTTAAAAATACTGTCGCTGAAGACCGCTCTGCTGCTGGCACTAGCATCGTTAAGTGAGTAGGTGACTTGCAGGCTCTCTGGATAATCCCTGCATGTCTTGAGTTTGGGCCCAATGACATCCAAGGTCATCCTAAAGCCAAGAAATGGCTATGTCCCTATAGTGCCATTTAGAGCCCAAGCTATTACTCCCTCTGCACATCCTCCTTCTGAGGTGGACCAGGAGTTTAACATTCTCTGACCAGTTAGGGCATTGAGAATTTACATTGAGTCCTGCTCCCTTCAGACAGTCGAACAACTCTTCATATGCTTTGGCTTTTATCTTTTAAAATAAAAGTCTCGCATCAGAAAAATGTTAATAATTTTTTTGTTGTTGATGTCATTTCTTTTGCTGACAATCCACAAACCAGTGGTACTGATACTGATATAAAGTATATGCGGGGCAACCTCAGACAACAAAGAGAATTTACTTGGGCAACCAATAAAGAGCTGTTCACCAAGGATGATAAATATAAAGATGACGATGAAGATAAAGTTCTAAAAATCATTATCAATATTAAAGAATATCAGGGTCCACAACACAGCTATAACAAACTATGTTGGAATCACTTGGAATCACCTCCTCTTGTGCTGATTGTGCCTTATCCAGCTTTGTTAAATTAAGTTCATATAATTCAAAAGTCTATTGCCCATGAATCAGACAATTTGACCAAAAATTCTACCTGCAAAATTAAGTCAACTCCAGAATAACAGTGTGGTTTTATCACTCAAATTAGCATGCAAAATCAACTTTGAACAAAGCTGTTTGTAACGGCTGGTCTGGCATGTTTGGTTCTAGCAAATTTATCACCTTGGGTTCTTCAGACTGTGGAAAAAGGTTAAAAGAATTTAGTTTCTCAGGAAACAGTGTCCTCTCCACACTAAACATTACGGAGGCCCCATTTCTAGCACACAAAGTCACTTCTAGAAAGAGGGGCCATAGTGAAGATTCCCTTTACATCTGAGAACATACCGGTTCAAGATTCTAACATTCAATCATTATTTCTCAAATTTGAACAGTGAACTTCTGCTTACATTTTGCCCCTGGACTACTAAAAAAATTTCCTGCATCCTAGACCTGACTATATTCTTAATGTGCCTTCTTCTACTACCTTTTTATGCTTCGAGGCTTTTTCTCTCTGCTATTTCAGTCGTCCGGTCTCTTAGGATTTATGTGGATTGTTCTAACCAGTCTGGACAGGCCTGAGGAGCAACACCAAGTACATATGGCTTTTGATTTCATGAGACTTGAATCTGACTATCTTGTCTTTATTACATATTATTGTGTGCCTATTTAAACTCGTTCCTATTCAAATCAACAGTGTGTCTTTACTTTCAGACGTAAACCAGCCAATCAAATTATATATTACTATAAAGAGAAAATGTTTTCTGCTGTTGTGTTTAATATGGACCAGAGATTTGCATGCACTGTGGACTGTGCATACATTGATTGCTATGGACATATATATATATATATATATATATATATATATATATATATATATATATATATATATATGATTAATTAGTAAACACTCATTGTACTGTGGTGTCTGACCTGAAGGTATCCCTTGAATACAGCACTCCAAGAATGGCACTCTCATATAGATAGGCTGGGAATTCTGGCGCTCTGGAGCATCATTACCAAAGTACAGAAGGTCAAGTATATAAGAAACCCATGTGGTACCTAGACAGTGTTAGAAACATAACAACAAAAAATTATGAAAACATTATAAGCACTGTAAATCTTGTGCATGGTCTTAAATCTTAAGCATTAGACCTGTCTTTATATATATATATATATATATATATATATATATATATATATATATATACATATGAACCAATCAGACACGTAACTATTTGTTAAATAATATCTTACCCCACTCACCTTACCAAAGGGTCTATGGACCCTTCCCCCAAAATGCAACTTACACCTCAAAAAGGCCAACAGGCCTTTGGTTCCATGGTAGCCAAAGACACACTCGTCAAGTCATCTTTATTTATATAGCGCTTTAAACAAAAAAGATTGTGTCAAAGCAACTGAACAACATTAATTAGGAAAACAGTGTGTCAATAATGCAAAATGATTGGATTCAGTGATGCCATCATTCAGCTCAGTTCAGTTTAATAGTATATGTGCAATCATTTGTAATCAAGTCAACGATATCACTTTAAATGAAGAATCCCCAACTAACTAAGCAAACCAGAGGTGACAGCAGCAAGGAACCAAAACTCTATTGGAGACAGAATGGAGAAAAAAACCAGGCTCAGTCAGGGGGCCAGTTCTCCTCTGGCCAGAAGAAACCAGCAGTTCAATTCCAGGCTGCAGCAAAGTCAGATTTGCAGAAAAATAATCTGTTTCCTGTTGTCTTGTGGAATTGTCCCGGTGGTTGTCTGAGACAAAGTCTTTACAGGGGATCTGTATCTGGGGCAATATAGTTGTCCTGGTCTCCACTGTCTTTCAAGGCTGTAGAGATCCTTTCTAGGTGCTGATCCACAATCTGGGCTGCAGGTTTTGGATCCGGATGACTGCAGTGACCCTCTGATCTGGATACAGACTGGATGGCTATAGTGACCTCTGAATAAGAGAGAAACTAATTTTAGCGTAGATGCCATTCTTCTAAAATTGTAGCAAGTACATCAGGTGTTATGGGAAGTGATCCCACTTCCGGTTTATCTAATGAATGCAGCCTAAAAATCCTTTAACGGATATGGGTATTAGAAGCGTATAAGTGTGTTATGTGTAAACCAGGTTAAAGACATAGGTATTTAATCTTTATTTAAACTTTGATATGGTCTAAATCTTGACTGGAAATTCTCACAGATACCATTTATCTCTAAGAAGGAATATAATTGTGAGGATTACTATCTTTTCTAGTATCTTGGACAGAAAAGGGATATTTAAGATCATCTGTAATTAACTAGTTGTGTAGTGCAGAATCTTACGCAAACACACATGTTAATGGACAAATGAATGAATGCATGACAGTTAAATTTTTCCCATCATGTTTATACATAATGTGACACTAATGTGTGTTTGGACTATGCAAGTAAGTTGCACAGGAGGAAAGAAGAGGGGGCCGCACTGTGTCCCCCACTCTGATGGAAACAGCCAATAACAGCCTGGAAATGGAGTATTGCCAGATTGCAATCTCCTCCTCATCGAAAAGAGATAAATGTTCCTTGCCAAAAGACACTCTTTGTACTGAGTCCTGTGAGGGACGAGGCAATAACCACTAACTGGTTCTGAGTCTGAATCATGTCAGTGAGAGACACTAACAGAGCAAGTTCTGAGTCTCTGACACATCAAGCAGTCACTAAGAGATCATCAAACATTATGAGTCTCTGGCTTATGAAGGTGAGATTGCAACAGATCAACCTCTGTTCTGAGTCTGAGTCCTGTCAAGGAAAGGACTACAACAGATTACCAATATTTTGAGCCTCAGGCCCGTGAGGGAAGAGGCAATAACAGATACCAAGTCCTAAGTCTACAGCTTCGAGGCAGCAACAGATACAGAGCCTCCAGTCTGCGAAGAAAGAGATAATCTACATTCAGGCTTCATTCAAAGTCTTTGTCCAATGAGACAACAACAGATGTAGCACGTCCCGAGTCTCCAGCCTAGAGAGACAAAGCGATTTGACCAAGTTCTGACTCTCTAGCCCAGAGAGGCAGAAGACACACAGACATCTTAAACAAGGTTATGCTCCGGCGAGCCAACCTTCATTCCAAGGTAACTTTGCTTGTGTGTTCCAGGCTAAGGACCTTCTGCACCTTCTCCAGGGCCACATCTACATGTTCCAAATTTTAGGAGCTTTTGGTTTAGGAGATCAGCGTCCTCCAGCGCTTAATGGTCAAGGCTGTCGAAACAGATTCCTGCTCCATTCTCCACTGCATTGGTACCAGTGAATGAAGTCACCACTACCGGACTGTTCACTCAACCACAGAAAGTAAATAACACTTATACAAACCTCTTTCAGAGACCTTGGCATTGTTCGTTATTATCAGTATATTATTTGTCTAATTTACATTAGATATTATATAGCTGATTACAGTTAATAGCAAATCTTTTATGTATTTGTGCAACACCCAACATAATCTCTTGCATTGTATGCCTCTTATGCACTTTATTCCCATTTCATTTATGGCATTCATTTAGTAGTTTTTGATTACTCTTGTCTATCTTTTCTTTATAAAATTCCTTTTTGTTACACTTGTGTCTTCCTTATGTTGATGATACAGAAGACGTTCTACAAGTTAGATTCCCACCAATCTTTATTATGTTCTCCCTTTTATGTTTGATTTGTTTATTTTCAACATGTGCTCTAATCTTATGACCCTATTACACAAGTCATCTAGATCAATACTAGGGCACAACTATAGTCCTGAGCACCAAGTATTAAGCATAATCTGAATAGGAATGCTCTTTTCTTCCGTTAACCTCCTCTACCTCACTTCCTCAGAGATCGAGCCTGTTGTGAACTATCAGTAAGTTCTGAGTGATAACTTCACAATAAGAACAGTTTTAAGTCGTCAATTAGAACTCTGCTTACTCCACTTTCAGAAAACATATGCTGACCCAAACCTATCTTAGCATTCTGCCGTCCACTGCTAAGATAATAACAGAATACTTTACCAGCTAACCACACCTGGCAAAACCTAGCTGTAAAACCTAGCACCACATTCGGTTTGATCTTGCATTATCTCTGGCCCTTACTTTCAACATGAGTTTGACAAAATGTTGCAGACTACCCAGATGTCAGATAAAAAGGACTGGCCAGGTGTTGTGAGGAACACCCTTCAATGTAGGGCTGCCAACAACCTACTGCAGAGTCGAAAGCAACTGAATGAGTCATGACTCAAGCCAGAGTTATGACTACAAAGAGATCACCAAGATCATCATCTTGCTGGTCAATGTCCTCATGGGTCTGAAATAGGAGGTAAATGATCTTATGTTGTTCAGTTGCTTTGACGCAATGTATTTTGTTTAAAGCGCAATATAAATAAAGGTGACTTTCACTTTAAGCAACGGATCAAGGATCTCACAGATCCCACAAGGACCCCACAGAATGGAGTTACAGGAGGAAACCAACAGACTTCAAAAGCCTCTGACAGCTGCTGAACAACAAGATCAGCTAGAAAAGGCAGCCGGAAATGACCTGGGAAAGGGACTTTTTATACTGTGAACCCCCAGAGACCTTGACAAGCTAGCCAGACACATCCCAGTACTCACCATTGCTTGCAAGCAGACACATTAATCAATCTTATGTGTTTGTCTCAGAAGTTTTAGTAACTTCTTATATGTGCATGTACCAGTTTCTGATCAAAATCAGATGAAACTAGGTTGAATGTGCCTTACTCCATGTAGTTGAAAGTTTTCAGTGCTATAATGTGTTTAAAATCATACGATAAGAAACTAACCAGGTTTTTGCGAAGAAACCCTAATTTCTGTTGTTAGTAGAGGGTGTGCCTTTTCTGGCGAAGAAATCTCAGATAAGCAGTCCATAAAAATGGGACCAGAATAAATCAGTTTGATCTTGGGTGAAGAAATACCCACTTTCAGCACTGTTATAGGTGATCTGTGCAATGCTCCTCATTTCCCTGATGTAAGGCCTTATTATGTGTTACGTATCATTGTATTGACATTGATCCACTCATGTGAATCATTCACTTCAAATTAATGATGTTATTCTAGAGTATCTAACAATGACCTCACTATTGCCTGTGAAGTGAATGTGCTGTTTTGATTTGTGAATGAAGTTGAATGCGAAACATCATAACTGACTGTTATGCACCACTTGAGTTTCCCGATTGCATGATGTGAGCTTGCATTAGTCTCTTAGCATCACGTGACCATGGAAGTATGAGCAGACTCTTTCTGGTTAATCTTATAACAGCACCCAGTTCACAGACCTTTGTGCAAACAAAGACATGTGTGTAGCCAATGCTCTAACTCTTTAGCAGTCATACAGGCTGCACTTTCACACTGCCAGTGGTTACCCGGGATATGTGCGTGCTTTCACACACAACCCGTAAAGATCCCGTAACGACACGTGACATCAGGGCGTGACGTGTAATGTACGAGTCGAAAACGTTAGGCACATTATACGTTCACTGAAGAAAGTTAACGATCTCAGCGTCAGCGCAGAAATTGAGGAACAAACTGATCTCTGCTTCATTACAGTTTGCACATATTTATTCGTCACAAACATTGATCTTCCTTCAAAACAGCCGGTAAAAGAGTCACGCGATAACGCGTGTCATCACTTCAACACGGCATTAGATCTGGCTTTTGTTCACACATCGCTCGTCCCTGGTTGATGCCGCAAAGTTACTAGGTCCCCGACCCAGGTTCAATGCTGGAATCAATCCCAGGACATTTGCTTTCACACAGAAGGCGACCCGGCAATGTTCCAGCAATATACCAGGTCCGACGTGCAGTGTGAAAGGGGCTTTAGATAGGTGTGAGTGTAAAGTGACTTTCAAATAACTCTCTCTCTCACCCCAACCCTCACCATCTTCCCTCTCAGTATAGGATTATAGCAGTCCCAGGAACTGTCGTATCCTTAATGAACCATAGAATTTATTAGTAGCACAAATCCTGTCTCTGCTCTAAACCTCTTTACTTTTCAGCCCGAGTTGGGGTTTTTTGGACATTGGGACGTTCCTTCTGTTAATAAAGTTACCATTTTTAGCCTCATCCGCTCTTGGGTCCTTATATGTCCTGACACTGACAGTCACCACATATAAGCTACTACTAAATATTGTAGAAACGTAATTTTCTGTAAAGTTGCTTTGTAATGATTTGATTTGTAAAAAGCGCTATACAAATAAACTTGGAATTGAATTGAAAACTTGAATTGAATTAATATCATCTCACTTATACCATGTTTGGTCTCTATCAAATAGTTTTCTGATGATCTAAACGAAAGTGTATATTATATGTTGATACATATGCAACATATTAATGTTGTCTAAGAATCTTTACTAGTTTGTATATTAACTTCTGATTCAGAATTATATATTGTATATTAACTTGTATATTAACTTATGTTACATTTGCAAACTGCCATGCTCTCAGACAAAGGCTCATAAAACTCCATTTCAGCTCCAATACAAACAGTATTTCCAAGAATTTCTGCCTTTCTCATTGGACAAGCCCATCCTGAGTGGAGTGGACCATTGACACTCCTAACTGAGAATGAAGATAGAGTGTCAATGGTCCATTTGAGAGATAGGTTGCAGAAATGCACTTATAAGTCTGCGACCTGCCATAATGCAAAAAAAAAGAAAAAAGAAGAATGCCTCACGTGCTTGCTGCTGTGAAGCACGTTCACAAGAGTTCTAACAGTTTAGACATTGCATGAATCAGAGGTAAAAAAAACAAAAAAAAAACAATATAAATATTGTTTCTTGCACAAACCGATCGTTTCATGTCTTTACACATCAATGTATTGACACGAGCCACAGGGTTTAATATGGATTTGTCTGTTCTTTTTTGTTTTTGTTTTTTACTCCCATAGATTCTGTTACCATTTGCCATACATTGTACTGCTGAGAGACTACAACGAGCTAAAAGTCATAATTTGTGTTTGTTACATCCCATGTTATAATTATGATGTGTTTTGTGTACTATGTTTGTGTCTCCCTCCCATTCATTTTTTTTCCCTCTGTCTTTACTTTGTAATTCAGCAGGGCGATGCGGGTACTGGAGTTGTCTAATTCTGTCAATCATCAAGGAAAATTCTAAGTGACGACAACGCATGGCTTCACTAATGAGGGTGTGCTATATGATTAAAGGCTGCACCTGTGCAGGAAACGGGTGTTCTCTCGCATGCTAGAGCACTCATTCTGTTACGATAGCATTTGGGTGCTTGGTTTGTTTTTGTCCTGGGGCCTGTTTCACTAAGGAGGTTCAACCAACTCTGAGTTTAAACTTGAACTCTGAGTTGACTTATCCTGAGATGTGAAACTCTGAGTTTTCGGTTACAGAACAGCTGAAATGAGTTGGTTTAGTCAACTGTACATTGACTGACTCTGAGTTAAGCATGTGCACCACAACTATAAAAAGCCATTATCAATGGAGCGCCGATATTACGATTCAACATGGCAACAGCTCCCACCAAAAAGTCGTCTGCATACTTCAGACTCAATAAAAATACAATTCTTCTCAGTGTTATAATATCACAGGTGTAATATCACAGGTGAAAACTGGCAGAACGTTAGATTAATTAACTAATGGGTAATCATTTTATGGTATCTCATGGGCAAAAAAAATATATAAAATAATAATATTAATAATAATATTTTATGTGCATTTTTTATTTTACAAATGATCTGCCAATAGAGTAAGAAAAATACGGCAGTGGCTATTTACACTAAGTGGAATTAACATACTTTCTTAGCGATAGATTCTATTTATAGTAGGCTAAGTGCAAGTAGCTCTAGATGCTATTTACAGAAAAAAATGTACAGTGAAATTCATGATATATTCTATTTACCATGTAAAAGTAGCAGTTCTTTGCAACAGGCTAAGTGTCAATAGTAATTGGATGCTAGTTATACTTTATACTGGCAGATACATACTAGAGCTGAAGATCTTTGCCCGAACCCGACGGGACCCGATGGGACCTGACGTGTTCGGTCGGCTTCGGGCTTAATTTATATAATCTTACGCGGGCTCGGGTTTTTGCTCCGGTTTGCGATGTAAACCAGCGGTCATGTGATGTGTTTCGATTAGCGCATGAAAAATGCGGAGACTTGCCTCTGGCGATTACGCTTTGGTTGCACCAGCAACTAAAGCAAAGTTTGAGGTGTGGAAAAGTTTTGACCATGTTTATAATGAGAATAATGAGTGAATAATGTGGTCTAGTCTACGTTAGTTATGAATAAATTATGTTAAAACATGTATAAATGACTCATACTTGACAAAAGGCAAAAAAGCTGTGTGTGCGCACACATTTGAATAATGTTGGGCTGTAAACGGGTTCAGGCTTTTAAAAAGCTGTCAATCAAAATGTACTTGTCGGGCTCGGGACGGAACCTGTCGGGCTCGGGTCCTGTCGGGCCTAACTTTTAAGGCCTGATTACAGCTCTAATACATACTAGGCCCATTTGCACCTCAGTATTGTTATACATTAACATTTGCATTAAGATTATTTTCATTACCACACTGGCATATAATTTTACTTAAGCAAAATGCACTTAATTTAGACCCCCCCCAGGAAACAAGACTAAGTATCTTATATCATTTTCTTATATAGAGAATCAATTTTTTATTTTATTTTTCCAACCTGCATCAATGAAGTGTTTAAAAAGGGGGAGGAGACCGAAAGAAACTTTGGGTGTACTGAAGAAAACCTGCCCCTGACCAGGTTAGGTTCATAGAGTAAGTTACCATGGATAACTGACTCTGAGTATAAGTTAGCTCTCTTTCAGAAACGGGCTTGACTTACCCTGCATTCTCAGGTTTGACAAATCTCCCATTCTGAAACAGAAAACCTAGAGTTTCCCTCATTTCAGGGTTAACATACTCAGAGTTTTCACTTAACCTCATTTGTGAAACAGGCCCCTGTACTATCTTGTTGTTTGGATACCATTCGTGGTAAAATCTGTGTTCTTTGATAACTCAAAAATGAAAAATGGCCTATTCGATCTTTCTTCTCTCTGAGGTTTGTTACCTGGTTGTCAAAATGGAAAAGAACAGGTACGATATCACCTGAAATACATGTGCCACACTGAGGTTTCAATTGTGTATAGAACACCAGTTTAGTGACACATGCCACCTCATAGTATGTTTTGTTTGGCTGGTAGCTAGAGTAGTTTATTTAGAGCGTCTTTCACGCTTTAGATTTTTCCTTTATTCTATATAGGGGTTTGTTTGTGAATATTGATGGTTGAGTTGGATTAGAATTTTCTTTTTGGTTTTTTTATTAAGATTGGTGTGTGACAGCTGGTTATGTTTTGTTTCTTTGTTTGTTTGGCACTGTCTTGCTCCTCTCTCTTTTCATATTTTTGCTTGGTTACAAAGTGTATATAATTTTTAAAGTTATGTAAATATTCTGGGTTAATATGTTGTTTTGCTTCATCACTGTAATAAACAGACACTTGCCAAATTTAGAACGGGTTGTGTGTCGTTGTTTTTTGTTTGTTTTTTTTTTCAGTACATGTTCAGTTTTTTTAATGTTACACCCGTTTATTTTTCTTCTAGAATTCAAAAGGGCTTGTAACAGTGTTCTAATGAAGAAACAAAGTCACCTACATCTTGGATGCCCTGGGGGTAAGCAGATAAACATCTAATTTTAATTTTTGGGTGAACTATCCCTTTAAGCTTTGACCCTTTTTCCTATGCCCTGTGTGTGTGTTAAACTAGTTTAAGTGTTTATGTAGTTAATAAAGTCTTACTTCCCTTACGAAAGGAAAATATATTTACCAATATATTTCTTAAAATATATTGTGATATATTGTAATATATTATTTTCCCTTTTTATTTTCTAATATTTTATATATTTGAATACATTTAATAATATATTGATGATACATATATTATATAATATATTGCAAAATATACAAATGATTGCCGCTTTCAATATATTGCAATATATTGGAAAAAATAAATATATATAAGAATATATGCCTAATATATTACATGATTTTTTCCAATATACTGCAATATATTTTTGTTTCATAAGGGTTGTATCACACTTGAGGTTGTTCATAGTTTGATCATAACTGGAGTCCATTATCATGCAGATTTTTGCTACAAGCTCTGAGTAATATTTTACAGAAAGAAAGTTATTTTCCTTAACCAAGTGAAAGTGGGGGGGAAAAAATCACATTATGAAATATTTTTCTTCAATGCACCATGGCCACAAAATGGCTTAGATATTTTTGAGTAAAATATCTCTAAAGTATATTCCCATTCATACTTGCCTGATTTGGGGAGCAATTTAGGGTTCAGCACCTTGCTAAGGGGCAGCTCAAATGTGGGTAACGGGTGGAAGAGAGTGTTGTTGATTCACTCCCCCCACCTACATTTCCCGCTGTTACTGAGACTCAAACCTGCAACCTTCTGGTTTACAAGTCTCACTCTCTAACCATTAGTCTTCACTACTGGGTGTATATTGTCTTAAAGCAAGACAAAGAGATCATTATACATTTACATTTACATTTATTCATTTAGCAGACGCTTTTATCCAAAGCGACTTACAGATGAAAACAGTGGAAGCAATCAAAAACAACAAAAAGAGCAATGGTATATAAGTGCTATAAGTTATTATAGTGCCCAAAGTCTCTACAAGGATCACAGCTTGGAGAATTTCAGAAAAAAAAGTTCAGAAAAGCCTAAAAAAAATATCACACAGCACATACATTACCATATGTTGTTTGGGGGGTTTCAAGAAAAGAAAAAAAAAAACACTCCGGCATACTCCGCTGTGAGACACGATTGGACCTTCACATGGGCCTGGGTTTTAAGGTCAGATGAGATGAAAAAGAAAAGTGCTTTTTAGCAGCAAACACTCAAGATGTGGTTGGTGCACACAGGGGTAGAAAGAATCACATGTGTACAATTAAATACACTGCTGTATATGTAATGCCATAGGCCTATTTTTCTGTTGAAGCTGCTCGACATCTTGTTCAGATAGATGGCATCATGGATTCTAGCAAATAAATAAATTTAAATAAATGTATGCATTTAGCAGACACTTTTATCCAAAGCGACTTACAGTGCATTCAGGCTATCAATTTTTACATATCATGTGTTCCCAGGGAATCGAACCCCCAACCTTGCGCTTGCTTGCTTGCTAGCGCAGTGCTCTACCAGTTGAGCTACAGGAACATTAATACAGTCAGATAAAAAATAATTATAAAATAATAAAAATTAAAAACCTCACTGCCTCTGCTAGAAATCTTAGAATGGGTTGTATATTCCAACAGGACAGTGATTCAAAAGCAAACACCAAAAGAAAAACAAAAATGGGTTTTCATTTCAGCAATTGCAATCCCATCTACCTGACCTGAATCCTATAGAAAATGAGTGGGGTCAACTGAAGCACCAAGATGGAGCTAGGAATCTGAAGGATCTGGAGAGAATCTGGATGAAGGAATGGTCTCTGATCTCTTGTCAGGTGTTCTCCAAACTCATGAGGTATTATAGAAGAAAACCCAGAGCTGTTATCTTTGCAAAAGGTTGGTTGGAAAAGGTACTGAATAAAATGGTAACATTAATTGTTGCCAAGGTGCATTAGAGAAAAACATTTATTTCAGAATGAAATTTTCAACCCATTTTAAATTTCTAATCTCCAGGGAAGGGTTACATTTATTTCTTTATTTTTTAATAAATGGATCAAATCAAATGGATTAACAATGCAGATTTATTTTCACAGGCTTCTTTGATCATATTTACCAAGGGTAACAATTCTGACCATGAACATATATGGATTTTTGTTCATGTTTCGTTCACAAATATATATTGGATTTTGTTCATGTAATAAAAAAAAATAATAATAAAAATAAAAATCATATTACATGTGATCATACTCACATTGTATGTTGCAAAATTAGAATGAAGTGGAGGTAGAGAAAGCTCTCAGGTCCGTGGCATAGCAAGTCAGCCCATGTTTATGCAAAAGCATTTTGGTTATAGGTTAAATAGGTTATTGGGGGCTCCAACACTCCTTGTTGTCTTTTTTGAGATGAATAGCATTACATGACTATTCACAAGCTGTTTCATTGAAGGTATAAATGCTTGGAAATAATATTTGTAGTGCACCAGCCACCCATTAATTGCAATATGCCTGTTTTGCTTTTAATATAACATAAATCATAGTGTTTCTTTATTATTATATAAGAGTTATTTTCCTTAGTTTGTTGAGTTTAAGCAACGAAATACAAACAATATGATGTCTGATGGGTGTTGACAAATAAAACAGTTTCATGGCACACTTTACTAAAATACAGGGGGGAAAAGAAAGAATAGGGGAAACAAATCAATAATTAAAAAATACTGCGTCGTCGTTGTATCAGACACTTGCAATTAACATCAGGCTATATGAAAAACAAGCTCAATGGAATTAACAAGGTCTTTGGCTGCGAATGAGGAGATCTGTGTTTTGTCCGCATCTCAGGAAAGTGCAGTGCATTATATGCCATTATCACCTTTTACAGGTAAGGATATAATGGTTATTTTTTTATTTTTTTTTTGCTGTTTAACACTTGCCCAAAATCTCAAGATATAAAAGATTAAGAAGCACTTATGCACAGATATTTTAAGCGTAAAAAAGCTTAAAGATGGCAAAAAACCTACTTCTCCAGTCTTCAAGCACACATAAACAATAACCTTTACAGACATAGTGTTTGAGTAAAGAAATGCTGTACTATTCAAAGTTATTTGTTTACCCTTGCTTTGCAAATAAGCGGAGATCTGTCTCCTCCTGGCTGTGCATGGCACGTCAATCTGAGTGGAGGCGGGGTGAAGTGACGAGGTTTCGCGAGAGCTTGAGGATCCAATTGCATTACGAAGTTTTAAAAGTACCTTTAAATACTTGTCATTGGTTAAATATGTCTAAAACCCTGTGATTTAAAATAATAATAACAAATTATAATAGTTTTTCACGGCACATATCTGGCTATTTTCTGTCTGCCATACTGAAACGCCGCCCCTGGAGGAGAGGGATCCGCCAAAATGAGGTTCCGGATCGGATTTCGGAGGTGCCGGATCCATATCCGGTTTGTTCCGGTACAAATTAAGCCCTGATCGTAAGTACCGGAATTTGTGTTTTGAAGATGAACAGAAGTCTTAAGGGTTTAGAATGACACGAGGGTGAGTAAATAGTGACACAGTTTTACAAGTTTTTGGATGAACTATGACTTTAAGAATGAAAGGGATCATGTGAAGAATACAATTTGCCTTGACCTTTTGATATAAATTTCATAGCACTATGAAAAAGTTCCAGAACTCATAAAGAGTAAAGAACAGTTTTCAAAGATAATTTATTGATATGTAGCAGGGTCAGATTAACCTATTTGCATTTCCCACATGGAAAGAACCTATATGTGGATATATGCGCATATATGAAACCTATATGCAGTGTGTATGCACATATATGTTGCATATATGCACATATATGAATATATATATATATATATATATATATATTCATATATGTGCATATATGCAACATATATGTGCATATGTGCACATATATGCATATATGTGATTTTGTTGCTCATATCTCATTTTTGACTGTCATATATGATGCCTATCTCATATTTTTTGTTTTGTACTATTTGATTGATCTTGAGTAAATAAATAATGTACATTTCTACATTTTGGAATTTTATTTATGTTGCCTAGCAGCTATAGATTTTAATTTCAATATTATAGGTGAACATATAGGTGCATATATACATGCATATATGTACCTATACAGGTATATGTATGCACATATATATGAGTACATATATTTACACATATGTGTAAATATATATGTGCATATATGCAGCATATATGTGTATATATATATATATATATATATATATATATATATATATATATATATATATATATATATATATATATATATATATGTACATATATATGTGTGCATATATGTACATATATGTACATATAATATAGGAAAATGACCAATTTTATATACGTCACAAATATTAAAAACCTATATCAAAACCTATATTAAAACATATATGTTTTGATGTGGGCTGACACATATGTCAACATGAAGTAATATAAAAGGAGCATTAGAGAAGCATTAGAGAAGCAATATTATTCCTAAACACAAGAATAACTAACTTTAAGACTTAAAATACAGTGAAGTGATCATATCACATGGTCACATATCACATGCTGACTATTTTATTTTATTTTTTAAACCTGTAAAGTGCTCTCACCTGCTTTAGGGTAAGTGGCAATTAGAATGTCATCAGGTCTTGCCTGAAAATTTTTCACCTTTTCCCAGTTGTCAGTGAAGTAGTGGGTCATAGAAATTCCTTCAAAAGCAAACAGCTCAGGTCGACTAGTTAGTTTCATCTGTAACAGCGAAATGTGTCAGATTAATGCTGAAAGCTACACAGCAATTAATGTTCATTAGAAAATCAACGTTGGCTAATAACAGTCAATGAGAAAACAAGCAAGATTTCAGATAATCAATTGATAAATATTAAAATTATTAAAGTAAATAATAATTAAAGGGGGGGGGGGGGGGGGGGGTGAAATGCTATTTCATGCATACTGAGTTTTTTACACTATTAAAGAGTTGGATTCCCATGCTAAACATGGACAAAGTTTCAAAAATTAAGTTGTACGTTTGAAGGAGTATTTTTGGAACAAAAATACTCCTTCAAACGTTTTGTCACAAGTTTGTCCGGTTTGTCACAAGTTTCGGAAAGTTTTTTTCGAATATGGGTCTGTGTGACGTTAGATGGAGCGGAATTTCCTTATATGGGTCCTAAGGGCACTACTCCCGGAAGAGCGTGCGCTCCCGTAGAGCAGAGCAGAGACATTCACTGATAAGAGCGAGAGCGAAATGTCACAAAAGAAGTGTGTTTTTGGTTGCCAGGGCAAAACAACCCTGCACAGATTACCCCCCCCCCCCCCAAATAAAAGCAGCTTTAAGGGACCAGTGGATGGAGTTTATTTTTACAGAGCATCAACGGAGTTGTGCAAGTGTTTTTGTTTGTTCCCTGCATTTTGAAGATGCTTGTTTTACAAACAAGGCCCAGTTTTACGCCGGATTTGCGTATCGTTTATTTCTTAAGGATAATGCAGTCCCAACGAAAAAGGGTCACAATCGTGTGTTGGAACCGCAGGCGATTAGTAAAACTGTTTCAAATATCTCTGTGTTGTTTACTTAACTATCGGCGCGTAAGCACATCAAGTAAACAACATGCGATGTTGGCATCAAACTGCACTTTCCACATGAACACCTTAAAAAAAAAAAAAAAAAAAAAAGACGACATAAAGTGGAACTTAGTCATTTTCCAAAACCGCTAAGTAAATATATACAGTTTAAATACATACTACATAGAGACATCCTGCTGTAGTCGTTGCTGCTGATGCTCTTGTTCAATTTCAGCCTCGGGATCTGATTCTGGACCATAAATATATGGATGAATCTGACTGTTAGCCATGGTTTGTTTTGGATGATGGTTTTTTCCTCACGGTAATGTCACAGCTTCCAAACGCTCTTAACGCAAAAGCCTACTCGCGCTCGTGATTCTTTAGCTCCGCCCACACGTCACGCCTCCAGCCGCTAGTGTTTTTCCGGGAAAAAATGGTACAGACTATCTTTCTCTTATAAATATAATAAAACTAAAGACTTTTTTGAGTTATGAAGGATGCAGTACTACTCTATAGGTACTCAAGATTAATAGGATATTGAGTGAAAACGAGCATTTCATCCCCCCTTTAAAGAAGTAAAATCATCTTCATTTTCATTTACAGGATCATATTATATGAACATAATAACAAATATATTGAATAATGACAGGGATATCCTTATAATATGTAGCACTGCAAAATTGTGTATTTACATTCACTGTGCTTGTTTCAAAGTCATGTTGATAGCTAAATTATTTGTTATTTATAACTTGCCAGTTATACTCCCACATATTCACACCCAAAGGTCAATGAAACAGCTGTTAATCTAGTGGTCTCGAAGCCTGTTCCTGGAGAACTACTGTCTAACCTCTGTCAAACACACCTGAACAAGCTAATCAAGGAGTTCAGGATCACTTTATATTTATAGGTGTGTTGGAGCACAGTTGCAACTGAAGTCCGCAGGACTGTAGCTCTCACGGAGTAGGGTTGGAGATCCCTTTGAAAATCTCTTAATGAAGATCAAGTATTTCATCAATTATCTGAAAATATATTAATGAAATATATTTACTTACTGAGGACATACCAGGGGTTTCCATTATTTTTGTTTCCATTATATTTCAGGGACTTTCTTTTTTGTTTGTTTGCTCCTCTCTTCTGCTCTCCTCAAATGTCTCTTCGTTCTCTTCTGTGTTAAGCTATATTTCGTGCTGTCATGTAATGATGTCGACAATTACAGCTTATCTTATCTTCAGAGTGCTAATTAAGGTCAATGTACTGTACATTGCTCCCACAAAAAAAAAAAAAAGTGAAGTGACATGACATACAGCCAAGTATGGTGACCCGTATTTGGAATTCGTGCTCTGCATTTAACCTATCCAAAGTCCACGCACACACACACACACACACTTTTGGATTACAACTCTATATCTCTAACCATTAGGCCACAGCTTCCCCAAATTCATGTAGTTCTACTTAACAGAAGTGGCACTGGTTTATCTGCTAGGCATATTAATTAATACAATATAGCTAAATCTCAAATGGTGGATAATTTATATAATCAACACATATCTTCATATTTCTCATTTTTAAAATGCTTAATGTTAAAGCATTAAGATATTATAAACATACCAGTATGACAAACTGCAAAGCTGCTGTACAGAACTGTGAAAAACACTATGCAAATACATATGACTTTGTTCATTTTGCTCATTGTAAGTTCTTGATGTTACAAACTTTAATATTATAAAACTGATTGGTGGACAACTGGCACAATTTAAATACCTTTCAGAATAATGTTGTCATGTCCGCTGTCTGATCACCCAGTTCTTCGGTGTATGTGTGTTTTTGTTTATGTCTGCACTTCGTGTGCACATGGTGTTTTGTTTTGGTTTTGATCGTTCGTCTTGCACCTATCTGTGGCGTTCCTCCCTCCCCTTCATTACTACAGTTTCCGCTTCTAATTGTTTGACTCCACTCACCTGAATTCAATGTCTGTTCATCTCTTGGTCTATTTATTCCTGTCTGTCGTGCCAATCGGTGCCAGATCGTTGTTTGACTATAGCCCATGTGTAGCCATTCTGTCTAGTCCTGTTCTGTCGTGCCATTGTCTGCTGCAACTGGTTTTGGTTTGTTTTCTATTTTTCCCCCTCCCTCATTTCCTAGACCGGGCTACGTTACCGGTTCTCTCGTGTCTTCCTCCCCCCTCCATTCTCTACGCGGCCGCGCCGTTGGGCGCCCCCTGCCGGGTGTTTACGCAAGGACATTGAAGTCTCTTATTTTTCTGTTGGACCTTTTTCCCTTATTTCCCGGCCTGTTTCTGTTTGTTGGAGGGAGTTTTTTTCTTTTGGACTTTTTGAATAAATTCTCACACTGTAACCTACATCTGTGTCCAGTTGTGTTCCTGACAGAACGATCTGGCCAAGAAGGACACAGCAGGCGCAGATCCTGTCAGAACCTAGCCAACCAAGTGACTGAGCTGACCAACCGCATCCAAGAGCTGCAACAAGATGCTGCTCAGGGTGGTGCAGTTCACCATCTTTCTCGCCATGAGCCTGAGCCCCGATGCAATAACCCACCACCCTATGATGGGGACCCCAATTCCTGCCGGGCCTTCTTGTCCAAGTGTTCTGTGGTGTTTGCCTTGCAGCCACGCACATACGCACTTGAGATGTCCAAAGTGGCTTTCGTATTGACTCTTCTCACCGGCAAGGCTAGAGACTGGGGAACCTCTGTCTGGGAGACAAAAAGCTCCCTGTTGTGCTTCTTTTAAAGATTTCCGCCAGGAGATGGAGAGACTATTTGACCGCTCTGCCAGAGGTCAAGAAGCGGCTGACCAGCTAGCACGGCTCCGTCAAGCGGGTCGCTCAGTGACGGACTATGCAATTCATTTCAGGTCTCTGGCAGTTACCTGTGATTGGAATGAGGAGGCCTGTCTGCCTATGTTCCGTGCTGGGCTAGAGGATGATATCCAGGATGAGCTGGCCACTCAGGACCTGCCACGTGACTTTGACGATCTTGTTAACATGGCGTTGCGGATCGAGGGTCGCCTTCACCGCCATCGTCAACGCCTGGCAGTTCGTGCACCCTGGAGGACTGAGGAGTCGTCATCTTTTTCCCCCACAGAAACCACTGAGCCTGAGCCTATGCAGGTGGGGCACCTTCGGTTCACTCCTCAACAGAAGCAGCAATGCCTCGCCCTAGGGCTATGTTTGTATAGCGGCAAATCAGGTCACTTCGCAGCAGGCTGTCTGCTAAAAGTCAAGGCTCACCAGTAAAGAGGGGGATCCTGGTGAGCGCTACCCCTTTATTGCATCCCCCCTCCTCTCGCACTCTCCTTCCTGTCTCCATTCAGTTTGGTGATGTCCTTAACTCCTGTACAGCACTGGTTGACTCGGGAGCTGAGGGCAACTTTATGGACCTCTGTCTAGTCACCAGTTGGGGAATTCCTTCCATTCCTCTTCCTGAACCTATTCCTGCCTGTTGATTGAATGGCACTTTGATCACCACTGTCTCCTATGCTACTCCTCCTGTCAATCTTATAGTCTCAGGCAATCACCGTGAGGTGACCACGCTTTACCTTCTTGAATCCCCGAGTGCTCCCATAGTTCTGGGACACCCGTGGTTGGTGCAACATGGCCCTCACGTGGATTGGTCCAGCAACTCTGTCTTGTCTTGGAGTAAGTTTTGTCTTGCCTCTTGTTTGGGTGCTGCCTCTTTTCCTGTGTCTGTGTGTCCTGTCTTGCAGGTGGAGGCTGCTGATTTGAAGGGGGTCCCGGTGGAGTACCACGACCTGTGCCAGGTGTTTAGTAAGTCCCGGGCCACCTCCTTACCTCCACATCGCCCTTATGATTGTGCCATTGAGCTCCTGCCAGGCACTTCTCCACCCAAGAGTCACTTGTTTTCCCTTTAAGGCCCTGAAAGAGAGGCCATGGACAAATATATTAATGAATCCCTCAAAGCCAGTCTCATCCGACCCTCTTCATCTCCTGCAGGTGCTGGGTTTTTCTTTGTCAAGAAGGACGGTTCCTTGTGCCCTTGTATAGATTATCGAGGCCTGAATGAGATCACTATTAAAAACAGGTAACCCTTGCCTCTTATGTCGTCTGCCTTTGAGCTATTGCAGGGAGCCAAGGTCTTCACCAAGCTAGACCTTCGGAATGCCTATCACCTAATTTGCATACGTGAGGGGGATGAGTGGAAGACCGCTTTCAACACACCCACGGGACACTTTGAGTCTTCGTGTATCTTGATGATATCTTGATATTTTCCCCATCTCTGCAGTTACACACTCAGCATGTTCGCCAGGTGTTACAATGGCTGCTGGAGAACCAGCTCTAGGCGGAGAAGTGCGTCTTCCATGCCCAGTCGGTTCCGTTCCTGGGGTTTGTTGTTTCTGCAGGGGAGATCTAAGCGGACCCCTGTAAGGTAAGGGCCGTTGCCGAGTGGGCAGCTCCTGACTCTCGTAAATCTCTGCAGCGATTCCTGAGGTTTGCCAACTTCTATCGGCGGTTCATCCGGAACTTTGGTCAGATTGCTGCACCTTTAACGGCACTCACCTCTCCTAAGGTTCAAGTGGAATACTGGGGCACAGGAGGCCTTTGATAAATTAAAGTCCCGTTTTATCTCTGCTCCGGTCTTGTCTATTCCAGACCCTGAACGTCAATTCATTGTTGAGGTGGATGCCTCCGATGTGGGTGTGGGCACGGTCCTATCTCAGCGGTCGCACGAGGATGGAAAGGTGCATCCCTGTGCCTTCTCTCACCGCCTGAGTCCCCCAGAACGGAATTACGACATAGGTAATCGGGAGTTGTTGGCGGTCAGGCTGGCTTTGGGGGAGTGGCGTCACTGGTTGGAGGGCGCAGCTCGGCCTTTCCTGGTCTGGACGGATCACAAAAACCTTGAGTATATCCGTTCGGCCCGGAGGCTGAGCTCCCGACAGGCTCACTGGGCCCTCTTCTTTGGCCAGTTAAATTTCATGCGATCTTACAGGCCCGGGTCCAAAAATGTTAAGCCCAATGCTCTTTCTCGTCTCTTCAAGGCTCCTGGGGGGGAGGAGTCAGAAGACACCATCTTGCCCAAAGGGGTGGTGGTGGCATCCCTCTCTTGGGACATCGAGGATGAGTAGAGGAGGCCCTACTGAAGGGGCCTGTGCTGAAGGGGGCTCCAGTGGGTAATCTGTTTGTTCCCACCAAGATGCGCTCTGAAGTCATCCAGTGGGGTCACTCGTCCAGGCTGGTCTGTCATCCAGGAGTCCGGAGGTCGCTGGCTGCCATCCGTCAGCGATTCTGGTGGCCATCCATGGCCAAGAATGTCAGGCAGTTCGTGGCTGCCTGCTCGGTGTGCGCTCAGAACAAGACTTCCAATGCGCCTCCCATTGGTCTGCTCCACCCTTTGCCCATCCCTTCTCGCCCCTGGTCACATTTGCCCTTGATTTTGTCACTGGCCTCCCAGAATCTAAGGGTAACACCGTCATTTCTTATGGTGGTGGACTGTTTCTCTAAGGTGGCCCATTTCATTCCCCTTCCCAAGCTCCCCTCAGCCAAAGAGACTCAGGTGATTGTTGCTCACGTATTCCGGAGTTATGGTCTTCCGGTCAACATCTGCGGTCCCGTCTGCTTTGGCTTTTGTCCGGTGTCGACGCACCTGGAAGAGGGGCGGCCTTGGCCCAGGCTAATAAGCGGACTAAAGCAGCGGCTGAATGTCACCGGACTCCTGCTCCCCGCTATGTGTGTGGTCAAAGGGTATGGCTCTCCACCAAGGACCCATACCGGATCACCAAGGTCCTGAGTCCGGTGGCGGTACAGCTCAAGCTCCCTACCATGCTTGGTCGGGTGCACCCTGTTTTCCATGTTTCCAGGGTTAAACCTGTGTTCCATTCCCCTCTTGTTCCATCTGCCCCAAAACCCCCTCCCCCCTGTCTAGTGGATGGCTCCCTGGTCTATACGGTGCGGAAATTGCTAGATGTCCGACGGGCTTACAATATCTTGTGGACTGGATCGGACACTGGTCGAGGACTTCTACCGGCAACGAGGTGAGCCCCTTCCTGCGGCGCCTGGTGGCGTCCGTCGGGGGGGGGGGGGGGGTACTGTCATGTCCGCTGTCTGATCACCCAGTTCTTTGGTGTATGCGTGCTTTTGTTTATGTCTGCATTTCGTGTGCACATGGTGTTTTGTTTTGGTTTTGATCGTTCGTCTTGCACCTATCTGTGGTCTTCCTCCCTCCCCTTCATTACTATAGTTTCCGCTTCTAATTGTTTGACTCCACTCACCTGAATTCAATGTCTGTTCATCTCTTGCTCTATTCACGTCTGTTGCGCCAATCGGTGCCAGATCGTTGTTCGATTATAGCCCATGTGTAGCCATTCTGTCTAGTCCTGTTCTGTCGTGCCATTGTCTGCTGCAACTGGTTTTGTTTTGTTTTCTATTTTTTCCCCTCCCTCATTTCCTAGACTGGGCACCTGCATTCCTCAGTGTTTTTGGTTTGCTCCGTTACCGGCTCTCTCGTGTCTTCCTCCCCCCTCCACTCTCTACGCGGCCGCGCCGTCGGGCGCCCCCTGCCAGGTGTTTACGCAAGGACATTGAAGTCTCTTATTTTTCTGTTGGACCCTTTTCCCTTATTTTCCGGCCTGTTTCTGTTCGTTGGAGGGAGTTTTTTTTTTCTTTTTGACTTTTTGAATAAATTCTCACACTGTAACCTGCATCTGTGTCCAGTTGTGTTCCTGACAAATGTTCAGTCTTAGTTCATGTTAACAAAAATCAGTGTGTAAGGAACCTTACTGCAGTGTTACTGATACACTGTACAAACAGCAGTCATACAGTTCTTCCAATGATAGACAGCCCTATGTACTATGTACTTTCGTAATTAATTCTAAACTAATTATTCCTACTGAATAGTAAATAACTACAACAAAAACTGCCCTCTTTGAACCCTTTCTCTGGCTGATGATTTTTGTCACTGGTGACTGACAGTGACTGACATTATTATTCTTAAGAAGTCCTATTTTAAATAGTGCATTATGTCAAATCGTTTTGAGTAGAGTGTTTTTGAGATTTTCTGATAGATAGAGCCATGCATGCTTTATAATTATGAATCAACTGTTCAGTTGTGAGTCCTACACAATGTTAATACTTGACTATGTGCAATAAAGTATTACTAAAGCTCACTTTGTCCAGATAAACAATATAATCCTGTTATTAATTTACAAAAAAAAAAATCTTGAGATCAAAGGGGTTTTGTCATGAACTGTGGCTGAGGGAATGATGCAGAGATGTGGATCAAACAACAGTCTTATCCAAACACAAGGTAGGCTATAAGTGGGTGATACATGAACATGACAATTAGTAGACCCGACAAACACAAACTGAACAGACTAGAACCTAAGTACATAGGTAAACGGGGAAATTAACGAAACTTGAATCACATGACACAATCAACAGAAAATAGGTCACACAGAGCACGTGGGTCAAGAAAACACAACCAAATGTCCATACTAGGGACAGTTCACCCCCCTCCCAGAAGGTGCATCCTCTGGCCACAGAAACAACAAAGGGTGGGATGGTGGGGGACTTAAGAGGGGGACAAAGGAGTAGAAGTGGGATGGAAACAGGGGATGCCAAAGGACTGCCAGGAAATCTGGCAAAGAAAACTGGTGGAAATTCAGGAGGAGAACGGACAACCGTGAGGAGAATGAGACACTGAGCCCAGGGGAGAGAATATGGAGGCCAGGACGGAGACATGAAGGAATTGGAGCAGGTGGAGCCAGGCGGGACCCAGGCCACAGCCATGAAGGCGACCCATGGTAGAGCCAACGGAGGGAGGAGCCATGGTGGAGGAAGGGCTGACAACGAGGAGCCTAAGGCAGAAGCTGGAGGCGGAGGCAAGGGATTTTCCATCCATTACTGATGATGGAGAATGGCAGACCCGCAGTGATTCCACCGCAAAGATGGAGGGATGAGGGTGAGCAGAGGGGCTGCCAGACAACAACAGTGGAGGAGGCATGAGCAGGAGGGTGGGTGGTAATTTTTGACCTTCTGGGCTCTCAGGGCTGGTGTGCACTGCCCCCACACACCAAATCATGACTCCCAGCACTGGGTGCACTTCAGACAGGGGGACAACAGGGCTGGCAGTCAGTTCAGGGCAGACTGGCAAGTTAGAGGAAGGTGGGAGGAGGATGGGCATGTCCACATATTTATCTGCCTCCCAGTATGAAGTCCTCTGAGTCCAGCAGCAGCTCACCCTCAGCAGAGGTGCAGTGGGCAGGGTTTTCCAAAGTGCTCTCGCGCTCCACTGTGGAATCCTCAATGGAGGGCTTCATTACCTAGTCAGATGTCACTGGAGGCTCTGACTCCAGGGCGATCCTCAGCTCTGTCGCTCCTGTGGGTGATGGCTCATTGGTCACAGCGGCCATAGCCTCTTCTTCTGTGGTGGGCTCAGGCTTGGCTGCTTGCATTGGGGTGATGGTCAGAATTCACCTAAGGGCCATCTTCGGACGACGGCACTCTGCACACAGTGTTAAGGCTGGTGTGCATTGTAGAACATGCAGAGCGCATCATCCCAGTAGCTGGTGTAATGAGCTACCTCCAGGAACAGTCTTGAGATATCTTTCCCCCTGCTCTGAAGTTTATTTATATAGCACATTTTGTACACAATGGTAATTCAAAGTGCTTAACATAAAATAAAGTAAAATAATCATGAATAAAAAATTAAATAAAAACAAGCAATTTTAAAACTTTGGAAATGTTTTAAAAATTGACTTATTTAAAATTAATTTAAAAGTTAAAAATAGAAAATGATTTTACATGAAATACAGTGGATATGTAAAATACAGTGCAATCGGTTTGGACATCGCACAGAGCTCATTCAGTAAATGCATGTCACAGTGTCTGGTTTGTGTCCCCTGGTTAACCACTAGATGTCCTCCTTCCCCACGGTGTCTGTCACTTCCTGAACAACATTCCCCATGATCTCTGTCTAATCATTGCACTCAGCGGTCACTGGTCATCAATCATTGGTAACTTGCATTTGTTCATGAAGATCATTGGTGACTTGCATTTGTTCATGAAGATCAAGGGAGACTTGCCTTTGTTCATGAAGATCATTGGTGACTTGCATTTGTTCATGAAGATCAATGGCGACTTGCCTTTGTTCATGAAGATCATAGGTGACCTGCATTTGTTCATGAAGATCAATGGTGACTTGCCTTTGTTCATGAATTTCACCGGTGACTTGGCTTGACTCTGGAGTGTCGACGGTGACTAGCCCTGACTCAGGAAGGTCAATGGTGACTAGCCCTGACTCTGGAAGGTCAATGGTGACTAGCCCTGACTCTGGAAGGTCATCGATGACTAGCCCTGACTCTGGAGGGTCAACGTTGACTAGCCTTGACTCTGGAAGGTCAACTTTGACTAGCCCTGACTCTGGAAGGTTAACGGTGACTAACCCTGACTCTGGAGGGTCCCCAAGCACCTGACTCGACTCTAGAGGGTCAACGGGAACCTGACTCGACTCCGGAGGGTCCACGAGGACCTGACTCGACTCTGGAAAGTCAACAATAGCTGCCATCCTCTGCAGTGGCTCCGGGCTGGTGGCCACCTTGTGCAGTGGCGCTGGGTTGGCAGCCATCTTGTACTGTGGCACTGGCTCAGCAGACAGGACGTGAACAGTCTTTGGAATCTCTAGGATGTTAGACAGCATAGAGAAATAATCCAAGAATGTTTCAGCGGCCATCTTGGGCAGTGGCGCTGGGCTGGCGCCCACTCTGTGCTGTGGCGCTGTGCTGGCGCTCATCTTGCCTCGTGGCGCTGGGCTGGCGGCCATCTTGTGCAGTGTCGCTGGACCTGCGGCCATCATGGGCAGTGGTGCTGGGCTGGGGGCCAGCTTGGGCAGCGGCGCTGGGCCGGCGGCCATTCTGCGCAGTGGCTCTGGGCTGGTGGCCATCTTGTGCTGTGGCGCTGGGCTGGCGTCCATCTTGCCTCGTGGCGCTGGGCTGGCGGCCATCTTGTGCAGTGGCGCAGGATTTGCGACCATCATGGGCAGTGGTGCTGGCTCGGCCGACGTGCGCTTCCTCTCCCTTCTCCGTCCCACACGAGCCCCGGGTCGAAAGGGGGCCATGGTGGAGAGCAATGCTGAATCTCCTCTTGTCCACTCACTCCTCTGCGACCAGACACTGTGACAATGCACAGCTAAACAGGTGAGTTTTGAGTCTAGATTTAAATGTGACTAATGTTTTAGCACATCTGATCTCTTCTGGAAGCTGATTCCAATTGCGGGTGGCATAGTTACTAAAGGCAGACTCCCCTTGTTTTGTGTGAACCCTCGTTATTTCTAACTGACTCGATCCTAATGATCTGAGTGGTCGGTTTATATTCAGTGAACATATCTGCAATATATTTCGGTCCTAGGTCATTGAGTGATTTATAAACGAGTAAAAGTACTTTAAAATCAATCCTAAATGTAACTTGAAGTCAGTCGAAGGACCTGAGGACTGGTGTGATATGCTCAGATTTTCTGGTTATTGTCAAAATCCTGGCAGCAGCATTCTGGATGAGCTGCAGCTTTCTAATGATCTTTTTGGGAAGGCGGTTGAGGGGCCCATTAAAGTAGTTCACCTTGCCAGTGATAAAGGCATGAACAAGTTTCTCCAAATATTGACTGGAAACAAAGCATCTAATTCTTGCAATGTTTTTTAGATAATAGTATGCTGATTTGGTTACTGCTTTGACATGACAACTGAAACTAAGGTCTGTCTCTAGAATCACACCAAGATTCCTGACTTGATTTTAGTTGTTTGACCCCTAGAGTCAAGGTATGCATTCACCTTGAAAACTTCATTTTTGTTTCCAAATGCAATAACTTCAGTTTTTTCCTTGTTTAACTGAAGAAATTTCTGGCACATCCAACTATTTATTTCACCAATACATTGGCATAGGGAGTCAATGGGGCTGTAGTCATTTGGAGATAAGGCAAGGTAAATCTGGGTCTCATCAGCAAAGCTGCATGGCAATTTGGTTCTTTCTCATTATTTGACTTATTGGGAGCATATACAGGCTAAACAAGAGCGGTGCAAGAATTGAGCCTTGTGGGACTCCACATGTCATGGACATCCACTTAGACTCTCTCCTAGACTTATGCTCTCCTGTCACATGGAATTGATGTTGATAGTGCTGAAATTATGCAGCCAAGTGATGATATCTCAGATCATAGTTTAGGTTTGTGCAAACTTCATATAGCCAAAATTGTAAACTCTACTTTTTGTTACAAGTATGGTAGAACCATCACTTCCACCACAAAAGACTGCTTTTTAAGTTATCTTCCTGATGTATCCAAATTCCTTAGCATATCCAAAACCTCAGAACAACTTGATGATGTAACAGAAACTATGGACTCTCTCTTTTCTATCATTTTAAATACAGTTGCTCCTTTATGCTTAAGGAAGGTTAAGGAAACCAGTATGACACCATGGTATGATGAGCATACTCACACCCAAAAGACAGCAGCCCGAAAAATGGAGGGCAGCTGGAGGAAAACAATAATACAGGCATTTTGTATTGCTTGAAAACTGCTAGATCCAATTACTTTTCTTCTCTTTTAGAAGAAAACAAACATAACCCCAGGTATTTATTCAATGCAGTGGCTTAATTAACGAAAAATAAAGCCTCAACAAGTGTTGACATTTCCCAACATCACAGCAGTAATGACTTTATGAACTACTTTACTTCAAAAATAAATACTATTAGAGATAAAATTGTAACCATTCAGCCGTCAGCTACAGTATCGCATCAGTGCACTATAGACCCCCTGAGGAAACGTTACACTCATTCTGTACTATAGGAGAGGAAGTATTGTATAAACTTGTTAAATCATCTAAACCAACAACATGTATGTTAGACCCTATACCATCTAAGCTCCTAAAAGAGGTGCTTCCAGAAGTCATAGATCCTCTTCTGACTATTATTAATTCCTTATTGTCATTAGGATATGTCCCCAAAACCTTCAAACTGGCTGTTATTAAGCCTCTCATCAAAAAACCACAACTTGACCCCAAAGAACTAGTTAATTATAGACCAATCTCGAATCTCCCTTTTCTGTCTAAGTTTCTAGAAAAGGTGGTATCCTCACAATTATATTCCTTCTTAGAGAAAAATGGTATATGTGAGGATTTCCAGTCAGGATTTAGACCGTATCATAGTACTGAGACTGCTCTTTTTAGAGTTACAAATGATCTGCTCTTATCATCTGATCGTGGGTGTATCTCTCTATTAGTTTTATTGGATCTTAGTGCTGCGTTTGACACAATTGACCACAACATTCTTTTGCATAGACTTGAAAACTTTGTTGGCGTCAGTGGAAGTGCATTAGCATGGTTTAAATCGTACTTATATGCCCGCCATCAGTTCGTAGCAGTGAATGAAGATGTATCATATCGATCACAAGTGCAGTATGGAGTACCTCAAGGCTCAGTACTAGGGCCGCTACTCTTCACGCTTTATATGTTACCCTTGGGAGATATCATCAGGAAACATGGTGTTAGCTTTCACTGTTATGCTGATGATACTCCGCTCTATATTTCTTCGCGGCACGGTGAAACACAACAATTTGAAAAACTAATGGAATGCATAGTCGATATAAAAACTGGATGATGAGTAATTTCTTACTGCTAAATTCTGAAAAAACAGAGGTGTTAATTACAGGACCTTAAAGCTCCGCTTGTAATAACCTAGAACACTGTCTAAGACTTGATGGCTGCTCTGTCAATTCTTCGTCATCAGTTAGAAACTTGGTGTGCTATTTGACCGCAATCTTACCTTAGAAAGTCACATTTCTAGCATTTGTAAAACTGCATTTTTCCATCTCAAAAATATATCTAAATTACGGCCTATGTTCTCAATGTCAAATGCAGGAATGTTAATCCATGCATTTATGACCTCAAGGTTAGATTATTGTAATGCTTTATTGGGTGGTTGTTCTGCATGCTTAGTAAACAATCTACAGCTAGTCCAAAATGCAGCAGCAAGAGTTCTTACTAGAACCAGGAAGTATGACCATATTAGCCCAGTCCTGTCAACACTGCACTGGCTCCCTATCAAACATCGTATAGATTTAAATATATTGCTTATTACTTATAAAGCCCTGAATGGTTTAGCACCTCAGGGTGGTTTAGCACCGCTACTTTCTCAAAACTCAGGCAATTTGATAAAACCTAGATTATCAAAATCTACTGCGGACGGCAGATCCTTTTCCTATTTGGCGCCTAAACTCTGGAATAACCTACCTAACATTGTTCGGGAGGCAGACACACTCTTGCAGTTTAAATCTAGATTAAAGACCCATCTCTTTAACCTGGCTTACACATAACATACTAATATGCTTTTAATATTCAAATCCGTTAAAGGATTTTTAGGCTGCATTAATTAGGTAAACCGGAACCAGGAACACTTCCCATACCACCCGATGTACTTGCTACATCATTAGAAGAATGGCATCTACGCTAATATTAGTCTGTTTCTCTCTTATTCTGAGGTCACCGTAGCCTCCAGATCCAGTCTGTATCCAGATCAGAGGGTCGCTGCAGTCACTCGGATCCAGTACGTATCCAGACCAGATGGTGGATCTGCACCTAGAAAGGACCTGTACATTCCTGATAGACAGCGGCGACCCTGACAACTAGAGCCCCAGATACAGATTCCCTGTAAAGACCTTGTCTCAGAGAACCACCAGGACAAGACCACAGGAAACAGATGATTCTTCTGCACAATCTGATTTTGCTGCAGCCTGGAATTGAACTACTGGTTTTGTCTGGTCAGAGAAGAACTGTCCCCCCAACTGAGCCCTGTTTCTCCCAAGGTTTTTTTTTCTCCATTCTGTCACCGATGGCATTTCGGTTCCTTGCCGCTGTCGCCTCTGGCTTGCTTAGTTGGGATCACTTCATTTACATCGATCTCATTGACTTGATTGCAAATAAATGCACAGACACTATTTAAACTGAACAGAGATGACATAACTGAATTCAATGATTGTTGTGTCAATTCATGGTTACAAGTTGTACTGAGCACTCCAGCCTAGATTCACCCAGGATACTCAGAGCACTCCCAAACTGCAGGGGGCAACCATACAACAGGAGGTGGAACCAATTTCTCGGAAGTGCTCTTGGGACCATATTTACCGGCGCACCCACAGGGAGTGCATGGCATTGAAATGTTTGGTAAGAGCTCAGTTGGCCCTCTCACCTGTTCCTGGAAAAAGATACCTTAACCACAGCTCCTTATCATCCAAAGACGCAACTGGTAGGACAGAATGTGATTGTGTTTGAATGTGTTGAGTTCAGGATATATGATTTTTTGCTTGGTTGTAATGTGCAATTTAAATTAAATAGCGAAGACTTTATTATGTGAACGTAGAACTTGGCAGAAGTAACGTTACTCTAAGCATGTGTATTGTTTAAATTATATAAGTTTAATTATGGGATTGGTATTTTAATAATTAACTATTAGAGATCCCAGGTTAATCTAAATTACTTTGTTTGGTTTGGTTTGAGGATTCAGTAACATCTATTTATTATTACTTTGAGAAAGTGGTATTGAGATTTATTTGTGATTTAGATTATTTAGTCAGATTTTCCTACACGGGTTTTGAGCGATTCTCGTTCTCGAGTCAAGAACCGGTTGTATCAGTTTTCAGTTCATCAGTAAACTGAACCGAAAACCGTTTCTTTCGGACGCGTCCGATTCGAGAACCGAGGAGCTGATGATACTGCGCATTCGTGATTCAGCATGAAGAAGGATTCACAGCGCGTCTGAACCGAACTGACTCTTTTGGTGATTGATTCTGAACTGATTTTGTGCTAATGTAATGAGTGCGGGTAAACCGAGGGCTTGAATGAAGGGCAATCTGACGAAACCTAAGTTCATTTAATAACAAATACATCGCAATGGATTATGTATCCGGTGAACTGTTTTTTTTCAACCGGTTTATTGAATCAAACCGTCCGAAAGAACCGGTTCGTGGAAAAGAATCGAACTTCCCATCACTAATCCACATTGATATCCAGTGAGTGGTGCGTGTGTTTCGTCTGCAAGCATGAGACTTCTGCCTGCCGGTGTGGTGCAGTAAAATGACAGAAGGGGAGACATTCATTAATTTATCATTTAAATTTTATGCTGGTTTTATTGTTACACATGACGTGGACTCGACTGTACTCGGAATATTTTCCGAGTCCAAAATGTTCAAGTCCGTGTCAACTCCGAGTACAAATTCACCCGAGTGCGTGACAAGTCCGAGTTCATTCAAAATTGGACTCGAGTCCGGACTCGAGTCCGAGTCCAGGTTCGAGTACCCCAACTCTACAGTAGTCCACACAGAACCTTAACTTTCCATTTTTCTTTGGAACCAGAACTACCGCTGAGGTCCAAGCAGAATGTGATGGCTCTACAATTCCCTCTTTCAACATTACCTCCAATTTTTCCTACATTGCTTGTTGTTTATCAGGGAATAATCAATATGGCCACTGTTTGATAGGAACCTGGCAGGTGGTATAGATGTGATGTTGCAGGACATCTATTCACCCAATGTGGTGTGTACATACTTGTTGGTTGCTTTGTAAGATCTGAAGTAGTGCTGTCTTTCCACCCATAGGTAGATGTGCTTTACTGACAGCGTCTCTAATTAATGTTGCATCATGCACACTGTCAATTTGTAACATGGTTAAGGAGGGTAAGGGATGAGGAACAGCACTTATCAAGGTCAAGTTTAGTTTGCTTCTGCTGTTTTTTTTTTCCTTCCTTCATTGGTGGCGAGTTCACCAGTGGCTGACTACCATTTCCAAGTTGAAATGGATGTTCTTCAGCAGGGTCAGACTTGAAATAATATTTTTGTTCACTGACATTAATTTGCAAGTCCAAACCCAGGATGATGGAATAAGCAAGAGCATGAGAAGGGTGGACCACACCAGGTACTGCAATGGCTTTATTGTGCAGGTGAATATTAATGTTCATCCATCCTAAAGGACTCTCAGCTTTGTCATAAGCCAGGTAAAAAGGACCACAGGACCAAGGTTGGAGCTGAACAGGGGTTGCAATTTGCTTCATAAGACTGAATTAATGTATAGCTTGCTCCAGTATCCAAAACTGCTTTCCCTGACCAGGATGCAATGCTAATTGGAAATCGAGTATCGCGTTAGTTCAGTCAGGCCACGTTAGTCATGCTTGCATCAGCTGACAGTCAGCTGTCCCTGACGTGTACCAACCCAGTCTTGACACCTATCACATGCGGTCTATTTAAATTCCCATTCTTCAGCGTCCCTTCCATTTCATCGCTTCTTGCAATTAACTGATCGCATCGCTGCTTGCAATTAACTCACTCCTCCAACCCCAACTCCACCAACTGAACCTGTTATCCGATCTAACTTTGTTTTCTTTACAGTCCCTTCATTGCAAGCAGTCTATATCACATTTTGTTTACAAGTCATGTAATTGTGAATTGTAATTAAGTATGCTTATAATGGTTCTGTTCTGTATCCCAGGGGAGTTTGTCTTGCTGTTCTCCCCGCTCTGTCCAAGCATGGCTGCATGGACAGGCGTGTGCAGTGTTGCCCAGAACATAACCATACCGCCAACACTAACTGTATGCAATATAATTGTTATAAATATACTTGACAGAAGTGGTCCTGATTGAACTATCAATTGTTGTGGTATGGTCATGAATACATTTGCTCTTGAAGGGGTTAAACTTCTGAGTTTCTTCTTGTGCCTGGGATATTTCAGAGGCTGCTACATTGTTATTGGATGGCCGTCCTCTTGACTTTGTAGAGTGGGTAGAATACTTTCCATGGTTGAAATGTTGTTGAGCAGAAGACTACTGGGAAGGTGGATGTACATACATTGGATAGCTGCCCGGAGGATGTGGTCCATTACATCTCCAACACAGTACAGGCAGTTTCTCAGCAGATCAGTTGGATGGGAGTTTTTGTGAATCGGCTTGTTGTTTAGAGCTCGCACAACCTTCATACCAAAGCTGTTCTTCATGGTTTTTTTCCAGTTGATGTCCGAGTTCAACCAGTTCTTCGACATTGTTAACATGACTGCCCAGCTGGCTTGCAAGGTAAGGCTTAATAGTTTTTTTTAAGATCGTTTTGACAATCTCATTTTCTGTATACGTGCCTTTCCATCTTTTACAAAGTGCTCGATAAGTGAATGCAGAGTACTGATTCTTTCTCCCCTTTAACTCTTGTGTGGACACGCTCAGCCAGCTCATTCTCGTCATTTTCGGACAAAAAAGCAGAGAGGAACGCATTCTCAAACTCCTCCCAAGTGGTTATATTAAAAGCTACTTACTTCCCACCAGTCGCGTACAGTGCCATGCAACACTGTGCGGAAGGTAGCCAAGAGATCTGCATCTATCAAAGGATGTAGAGCTAGAAAATCTTGACACTTGGTCAAATACAACAGGGGGTCAGAATCATCAGTAGGCTGCCCAAATGTGGGAAATTTTAATTTTATATGGTCACTTTTAACCAGAGGCATTGGTAGCGGAGTTAAAACAGTCTCTTTTGGAGGTATACTTGAAACTGGAGTTGGTTTTTCTATTTGCGCTTCAGTTTTTTCCTAATTGAACACTTGGAGATCATTTTGCAGCTCATCTGCACCATCACATTGCAGAAGATTTGTGGTTATATAATCAAGGGTACCATGAAGTGTGCGTTGGAGCATTTTGGTATCCTGTTATACCTCCACCACATAAGTGGAAGGTGGTGAACAGGAAGTGGCCATGTCTTATAATGTGTGGTAATATTTGAAATGTTGGGAATAATAAGGCAAGTAAAATAAGATATGTGTATGTATTAGGGGCAACAGGGCAATATATATATATATATATATATATATATATATATATATATATATATATATATATATATATATATAGAAAGATATATATAGAAAGATATATCCAGAACAGATAACAAGATAGATTTTACAGTTTCCCAAATTATTGTTCCCACACACTTTCTTAGTCAGACTCAAGTCAAAAAGATTTAAGTCAACACAGAAATAAAAAAAAATATAAAAAAAATAACAATGGATTCACATATGTACATTTACCCACCAATTTTCCACAATTCGTAGTCACAATTTCAAATGGACATATCCAGTTTGTGTTTTAGTTCACGTCCCTGTTTGTGCACCATTTCTGTAATGGTGGTTGCCTTGTCTCAAGATATAACACAAATCAAATACCCCCACACACACACAAAACTTCTGAACTCGAACCGAACCCAGGTCATCTGTGTGACAACACAAAGTCCTAACCACGAGACCACACCTTACTCTTAGTAATGACTGCATGCAGACTTTAGTCTACTTACCGTCCGAAAGACTCAAAAGAAGAAGAAAATAAACTATTATTGTTCAGGCACCAGACAAGTTTATACCTGCCACATTTGTATATTCATTAATTTAATTCATTCCGGATAGCACAATCGACAAACCAAACCATCCGCTACATACAAAAAACATAAAGACAGAACAAAGACAATACTATGGGAAAGTTGTATGCATTCTTCTCAGTTTTTTTATGAGGTAACATTACTATAATATAGAAAGGTTTTTAGATCCACTCACTTCCATTCAAGAGAAAAATAAATACAAATAACAACAACAACAATAATTCCAATACCTGCAACAATAAAAGTAAACTAAAAAAAAAGAAAACAAGACCGAAATCAAAACAAAACAGAAGAGCACATACAGAAATGAGTCCAAGGTGTATGTGTGACTGATTGAAAGAAAATATCAGTAATGCCATATCCCCCCCCCCCCCCCCCCCCCCAAGGAAATATATATGAATCATTCTTCTAGTTTTGGGACGGGATGGGATTTTCCCCTAGTTTTTCCGTGGGACTGGGATGGGATGGGATTTTTTTTTTTTTGCAAGAGTGGGACGGGACAGATTTGAATATCGGCTACCGTGTCACCCTCTACTCCACACTGGTGTTTTCTCTCATCATTTAGACAGGCTCGTATAACTCCACTACTTAAGAAACCCACCCTCAACCCATCACTTTTAGAGAACTACAGACCAGTTTCCCTTCTTCCTTTCATTGCAAAAACACAAAAAAAATACACAAATACACAAAAAAATCTCCTGGACAACAACCAATCGCTTCAGAAATGGACATTCAACTGAGACTGGCTTGCTCTCAGTTGTTGAAGCCCTAAGACTGGCAAGAGCGGAATCCAAATCTTCAGTACTTATCCTGCTTGATCTGTCCGCTGCTTTCGACACAGTTAACCACCAGATCCTCCTATCAACACTACTGACAAAGGGCATCTCAGGAACCACAGTTCAGTGATTTGAGTCTTACCTGTCAGATATGTCCTTCTAAGTATTTTGGAGAGGTGAGGTGTCCAAGTCACAACATCTAACTACTGGGGTACCTCAAGGCTCAGTTCTTGGACCGCTTCTCTTCTCTATCTACATGGCATTCAGGTTCTGTCATTCAGAAACATGGCTTTTCATATCACTGCTATCCTGATGACACTCAACTCTACCTCTCATTCCACCCTGATGATCCGATGGTAGCTACTCGCATCACAGCTCGTCTAACAGACATTTCTTGCTGGATGATGGACCATCACCTTCATCTCAACCTTGCCAAGACAGAACTCCTTGTGGTTCCAGCAAACCCATCGTTTCAACACAGTTTCACCATCAAGTTAGGCACATCAACCGTAACTCCTTCAAAAACAGCAAGAGGCCGTGGAGTTATGATTGATGATCAGCTGATTTTCTCAGACCACCAGGTAAAACTGTCTGATCCTGATTTGCTTTATTCAACATCAAGAAGATCAGACCCTTTCTTTCGGAACATGCTGCACAGCTCCTTGTTCAAGCTCTTGTTCTGTTCAGCCTGGACAATTGCAATGCTCTCTTGGCAGGTCTTCCAGCCAGTTCTATCAAACCTTTACAATTAATCCAGAATGCGGCAGCAAGATTAATGTTTAATGAACCAAAAAGAATACACCTCTGTTTATCAATTTGCACTTGCTGCCAATAGCTGCTCGCATAAAATTCAAGGCATTGATGTGTGCCTACAAAACTACCACTGCCTCTGCACCATTTACCTAAATTTATTAATTCAGACTCATGTGCCCTCTAGAAGCTTGCATTCTGGAAGTGAACGTCGCTTGATTATGCCATCCCAAAGAAGCACAAAGTCACTTTTACGGACTGTTAAATTAAAATTCCTGGTGGAATGACCTCCCCAACTCAATCTGAGCAGCTGAGTCCTTTTCAAGAATCGACTTAAAACCCATCTCTTCCATCTTTATTCGACCCTCTAACTTTAGCACTCACTATTCTATTTCTATTCTTAAAAAAAAAAAAAATCTTACTACCTTTCTAATCTTTTTGTATTCTTTTTTCTGTTAATTTATTATGCAGTTATGTGTATATATACCTCTAACCTCTAACACTAGCTTGCTCTATTTCTTTTCAATTCTGCTTTCCTTTTATTTATTATATTATTTTAAAGCCCTTGCTACATGTACCGTGTTAAGCTAACTGAGACTTGTTATAGCACTTATATATCATTGCTCTTTATGTTGTTTTTGATTGCTTCCACTGTCCAAATTTGTAAGTCGCTTTGGATAAAAGCGTCTGCTAAATGAATAAATGTAAATGTATCTCAGATCATTATCTAGTCTTGCGTAAACTTCACATAGCAAAAACTGTAAATTCTACTCATTGTTACATTGTTTGTGTGTGTGTGCTTGCACAGGGTGTGTGTGATGCGTCACGTGCAGTAGTGCGTAGAAGTACTTGTTGTCAGTGCATGTTGCATGTTGTGTGCTGCATGTTGCTCCTGCCTGCTACTCTCTGCTTTCAGCTACTGCCACCGGCTAGCCCCCCTAGTGGAGGTGAAAAAGAGGAGCCGAGTGCGTAAGCCTCTTCCTGCCGGTACACAGCCTCTCTACCACCAAGACTCCTGCAGTGCCTCCACGTGGCCACACATGGATACTGGGTGCCGCGAGGCCCTCAGGCTAATCTGCAGGGGATCTCGGAGCAGCAGTGGGCCCCAGAGGCACGACGTGCAGGTCCACCGGCGTGTGGATACGCCCTGGCGTCTGACAACCACTGCCCCCAGCTAGGGGTCAAATAGCATGGGCAGATAGGGCTCATAGCCTTGGATGGAAACCTGTCTAAGAGAAGGTCACTCTGAAATAAAATCGGGACTGTGAGGAGTTGCGCCCCACAGTCCACTATCAGCATAGTAAAGCCAACCATGGAGCACAAAGACATCCCAAATCCTATACTTCCAGCGGCGGGAGTCCGCAGGAACATCGCGGCGGACGGTGGTGCTGGTCCTCCTCCTGGAGGATACCATGACAACGGGACCTTAAACTCTGGGATTGTCCCGGGGAGGGTCCTGTCCGACTACATCACCCCGTCAAATGCAATCATGCGCTGTCGGAAACCAGTTGTTATGGGAACCTTCAACGCATGCACAGCGAGAGAAGAAGCGAGGTTGATAGAACTTGCACATTGTGCAGAGGAACGGGGAGTGGAGATCCTGGGGGTCCAAGAACATAGGAGAGTGCACACTGATGACCTAATACTGTACTGCAGAGTGGAGAGATGCATGTTTATTTCCACATCAGCATAGAGGAACGATGCCCAAGCCGCAACAGGCGGTGTAGGGTTAATGCTGGGCCCACGGGCACGTAAGGCTCTACGTCGGGGTTTACCACCACACCGACAGGATCATGTGTGCAGAGTTCTCGGGTAACCCAGTAACAACAGTCATAGTCGTGTACTCACCCACCAATGTGGCGCCATCGGACGAGGTGGGGAAGTTCTTTGAAGACCTTGTAAGAGCGCACAACTTCCTGGCAATTCTTGGGGACTTCAATGCGAGGCTTGGACCAGAGGACGTACCTTTCCCCTACCACGACTCTACCAACCGCAATGGCACCTACCTCACTGCCTTCCTCACAGAGCATGAGTTACTGGCGGCAAATACCATATTCCGGAAGAGAACAGGAAAGAGGTGGACCTTCCGGGACCGAGCCTCAGGAACGCTACGGCAGCTAGATTACATCCTAGTGAGGAAGAAGTGGAGGAACTCCATTATGAATGCTGAGCCATACAGCACTTTTAGTTCTGTGGGCTCAGACCACCGCGCGGTCTCAATGAGAGTTCGCCTGAGCCTCAGGGTTCCCAAACCAAGTCCCAAAATACAGTATAACTGGAAAGCTTTCTCAAGTGACCCTGGCCTTCTAACCAGATACACAGAGGAGGTGAGGAGACGATTCCAGCAGCTGGACAGGGGAGTGGAGGCAAGCGACGAATACAGGAGATTCGTCACAGTAAACAAGGAGGCGACTAGACTGTGCGTGCCTAAGATGGAGAAAGTCAGAACCTCCCTGAGATCAAAACATCCAAAGGTCATAGCAGCACGTGGGATGGTGGAGGAAGCCCGCCTCAACTTCGAGCGGGAACCAACTGCGGAGAGGTGCAGCAAGCTGAACGAAGCCAAACAGTTTCTTTTCAGAACCTATGATGCCATCAAAGGGGAAGAACTGATGGAAAGAGTGCAGAGGGTGCAGGCGGCGCAAGGGGAACAGCAGTATGGGGAGGCCTGGAGGGTCATCAATGAAATGACAGACCTCCCAAACCTGAACATCAATGATGGTCCCTTCACACTCGGTGAGCTCGTCAGGGCAAAAGCCACAGTAAGAGTGGGAAAAAGTGCTGGTCCGGATGGCATACCCCCAGAGGTGCTGAAGAACTGTGACTTTGATGACATCATTCTAGAGCTCTGCAACCTTGCTCTGCTGCACAATCGGCTGCCTGATATGTGGTCTCTATCAAACATCGTGCCAGTGCCCAAATCCGGAGACCTCTCGAAGCCGGACAACTACCGAGGCATCAACCTGACCTGTAGTATTGCGAAAATCTACAACCGCATGATTCTGAACAGGGTCCGGCAAGCAGTTGACCCTCACCTGAGAGTAAATCAGAACGGCTTTCGAGAAGGGCGAACTGCTACAGCCCAGATCTTGGCACTCAGAAGATTGATAGAGGAGGTGAGGAAGGACAACCTGACTGCAGTCCTATGTTTCATAGACTTCAAAAAGGCATTTGATTCGATTCACCGAGGTACGATGGTGAAGATCCTGAAGGCATACAGAATTCCTCCGAACCTACTCCGGGCAATAGAGTCCATGAACTCAGGAACAAGGGCCAGGGTGGTGACCCCAGATGGCAACAGTGAGTAGTTTGACATCCTGGCTGGAGTTATGCAAGGGGACACACTAGCCCCCTTCCTCTTCATCATAGTCCTTGATTATGCGCTCAAGAAGGCAATCAGTGGGTGAGAGCAGGAACTTGGCTTCACGCTGACACCAAGGAAGTCAAGCCGACACCCGGCAGTAGTCTTGACAGACCTTGACTATGCAGATGACATCAGTCTGCTCTCCGACAACATGGAACAAGCACAGGAACTACTACACAGGGTAGAGCTAGAGTGCACCAAGGTTGGCCTTAGGATAAATGCAAATAAAACTGAGGTCATGACCTACAACGTTCCACCAGAACATCAACCTCTGATAACAGCAGGAGACACTGTGCTGAAAGAAGTTGAGGACTTCAAATACCTGGGCGCATGGGTCAACTCAACTGAGCAAGATCTAAAAGTGAGGAAGGCACTTGCATGGAGGGCCCTGAACGGCATGAACAGTGTATGGAACTCCAACCTTTCCCGCCAAATCAAGCTCAGCTTCTTCTACGCGACGGTAGAGTCCGTTCTCCTCTATGGCAGTGAATGCTGGATCCTGAATCCAACCTTAGAGAAGTCCCTGGACGGGTGCTACACCAGGATGCTGCGTGCAGTGCTTAACATCAGCAAGAGTGAGACATTGCTGAAGGCATCGAGAGCTGCCAGCCAGCAAGCTGGTGCTATGGGAACCAACACATGGCCATCGGTCAAGAGGGCGTCCCACGCTAACTTACGTGGACATACTCAAGAGGGATGCAGGAGCCCAGAGCACCAATGAACTGGCCAGATGTATGGAGAATCGGGATGACTGGAGGCAACGATGGAAGGCTCATCTGAGGACGACCTAGATGATTATGACCTAGAGTATGGTAGAACCATCACTTCAACCACAAAATACTACTTTGTAAGTAATGTTCCTGATTTGTCCTAATTCCTTAGCATATCCAATAGCTCAGAACAACTTGATGATGTAAGAGAAACTATGGACTCTCTCTTTTCTACCATTTTTGATTTACCATTTACGTTTGCTCCTATACTCTTAAAGAAGAATAAGGAAAACAGTCTGACACCGTGGTATAATGAGCACACTCAAACCCTAAAGAGGGCAGTCCGGAAAATGGAGGGCAGCTGGAGGAAAATAAAACTAGAGATGTTTCTTATAGCTTGGCCGGAAAGTACTCTATCCTACAGAAAAGTCTTAAAAACTGCTAGATCTTTTTTCAGAGGATCATGGGAGAAAACAGTGACCATAGAATCATATGGCATCGCACGGTTATCCACAGTCCTGGGAACAGCAGAACAAGAACACAGGATAGCGTAACACTGAGGTGAGTATACGTTACGTCTGACTTGAAGGCGCTGGGAGACAACTGCGAGGATCTTTCCTGTTGGAGGCTTGACAGGGAACTGAGGTGTGGGTGAGTGTATTTATAGTGCTCTTGATTGGTTCCGTGATAAGTGGCAGGTGTGGCTGGTTAATAGTCAGGTGATTTAGAGTGTTGGTGATTGGCGGGGCCCGGGCTTGCCAGATCCCTGACACTACCCCCCTTCCAGGGTCCTAACTCTCCGACATCGTGGGGGTCTACCTCTGGGTTGTGGAGCGGGATTTTCGGGATTCTGTTTATTAAAGTCCGTGAGTAGGTTGGGGTCTAGGATATCTTGACGTGGTACTCAACATCTCTCCTCTGGTCCATAGTCCTCCCAGTCTACCAGATTTTCCAGTCACCCAACACGATGCCGGGTGTCAAGTATCTCTTGTACTGTGTAGATAGGCCCCGGCATCAATGGGCGGCAACGGGGGTTCGGCGTCAGAGACTGGGTCTGTGGAGGGAACAGAGACAGGAGCGTGATGAGGCTTTAGCAAAGACACATGAAAGGTGGGGTGTATCCTATATTGTGCAGTTAATCGTAACCGGTACGTGACAGGGTTAACTTGGTGTTCGATGGGGAATGGTCCAATATACTTAGGGCTGAGCTTCTTACAGGGTTATCTTAATAACAAATATCTCGGGTAGAGAGATTTGCTCTTCTATGGAGATCATCAAAGCATTGCTGCAGCCTCACTACCTGTTGGAGATGCTGGTGAGCCTGGTCCCAAACCCTCTCACTGTTCTGGAACCAGGTATTGACTGCTAGGACCTCTGAAGTTTCACCTGACCAGAGGAAGAGTGGGGGTTGATAGCCTAAAATACATTGAAACAGAGTGAGGTTATTGGATGATTGACAGAGCGAGTTTTGTGCATACTCAGCCCAGATGAGGTAACGGTTCCACAGGTTCTGGTTCTGGTGGCAGAATGTCCTTAGGAAGCGACTGATGTCTTGGATTTTGCCTTCCGTTTGTCCGTTGACTGACAGTTACATTTAACAGAGAAAAGAACGCCCTCCATACCCTCAAAATAAATTGCGGTCCCCGGTCGGAGGCGATGTCTTCTGGGATCCCAAAGTTCCGGAACACGTATTCGAACAATAGCTCTGCGGTTTCAAATGATGTGGTAAGAGCTTGTAAAGGGATTAGTTTGCATGCCTTGGAAAATCTGTCAATGGCCACTAGAATGCATGTCTTGTCATCAGAAACTGGGAGATCCGTGACAAAATCGACCCCAATGTGAAACCATGGGCGATGGGGAATAGGTAAGGGTAACAGTTTTCCTGTGGGTAGATTTCATGGTACCTTGGTTATGGCACATAGCACACATCCTCTGATGAATTCCTGCACGTCCTCCTGCATTCCTGGCCACCAATATTTGCGCTGCAAAGAAGCAAGAGATTTTGTTACCCCTGGGTGGCCTGTCCCCACTGAGGAATGTACCTGGGAAATCAGAGCCTTGCGATGATCCTCGGGTACAAACATCCTTCCCAGTGGGCATGCGGGTGGCATGGGTTGCTGTCGAGCTTGTTCTTACGACCTGCATAAGCTGTACAGATTCGGGAGAGGCAGCGAGTCACCCTGGCGTTGGTGTCCTTGGCGCGGGCCATCCACTGTAGGGGCACGTGCTCGGTTACCAGGGTGAACTTGCGACCTAGGATGTAGTATCGGAGCTCCAGGACTGCCCACTTGATGGCCAGGGCTTCCCACTCCATGGCGGCGTACTTCCTCTCGGCCAGGGACAGCTTCCTGCTGATGTAGATGATCAGATGCTCTTCACCTTCCTGAACTTGGGCGAGGACCGCTTCCAGTCCCGTGTCAGAGGCATCTGTCTGCAGCAGGAAGGGGCAGCTAAAGTCCGGGGGTGCGGAGCACAGGCGAGGACGTGAGTGCCGCTTTGACCTGGGCGAAGGCCTCTTCCGAACATCTTTTGGAACGTCGCGGGGGCCCCGTGCAAGCCGAAGGGAATGGTCCGGTACTGCCAGTGGCCACTGGAGGATGAGAAGGCCGTCTTCAGTTTCGCAGCTTCCGAGAGTGGCACCTGCCAGTAACCCTTAGTGAGGTCCAGGGTGCTGATGTACCGGGCCCTTCCCAGTCGGTCCAGTAGCTCGTCGACCCGAGGCATGGGGTACCCGTCGAATTCGGAGACTTCGTTCAGGCGGCAGAAGTCATTGCAAAAGTGCAGAGTGCCATCCGGCTTTGGGACCATCACGATGGGGCTGGACCAGGGACTCCGGGATGGCTCAATTACCCCCAACTTCAGCATTTGTTAGACCTCCTCCTCGATAGCCCGCTGACGAGCTTCCGGGACATGGTAGGGCCGTTGCCTGATGATGGTCCCTGGGGGTGTCCGGATGTTGTGCTGGAGCACGTTGGTCTGCCCGGGCTGGGGAGAGAACACATCCTGGAACTGACTGACCAGGTGCTGTAGCTCCGTCTTCTGGGCCGCGGAGAGATGGGGGTTAACGTCTACCACGACGGGTTCGGTGAGGCTTAAGGCCGCCACTTGGTCCCAGGTCCCCACCCACTTTTTCAGTAGGTTAATATGGTAGAGCTGCTCTGTCTGCCGTCGTCCCGGCTGCCTCGATGATGATAGGCATCGGGATGAGCGGGCTGGGTGGAGGAGTCTGAGGTGACTTGGCCTGGCAGGTCGGGCAGGCTTGGCAGAAGTCCTTCACTTCAGCCTCCAGGCCTGGCCAGTGGAAGCTGTCGCGGATGACCATTTCACGTGCCGGTACTTGGCGAGTGTCTCCATGCATGCAGGTAATCGGTAGGAACCTTTTCTTGCCGCTTCTGGGAGTGCACAACCATGACTGGATGAGGGTGACCACACTGCCTGAGTCCAGCAGGGCCCGGAAATTGTCTCCCATCCACTGTCACCTCTGCTTCGGGGCTCCCGCTGGTACACGCTGGTGGACAATGCAGCCTGCCAGCCAGGCTTGCGGGGGAGATGGTGGGTCAGCGCTAGGCATGGGCTCATCTCGCTGTGGGGGAACAGTCGGCCTGCTGACCTGTCGCGGGGTGCCTTCGAGCGGGCGTCGCTCCTGGACCACTCTCCGGGGGAACTCGTTCCGCTACCTGTGTTGGGGTGGGGTTTCCCTCCAGCAACCAATGCTGGGCGATGCAGCCGAGTTCAGCTGCCTGGGCACGGGCTGGCACCCTGGGCTTGAACTCCCATTCGTGGAACTGCTGGGCGGCGCAGACAGGGGAGAGACCGAGCCTCACCAGGATCTCTCGCTTGACTTTGGCATAGTCATCGGCGACCGTCAAGGGGAGCAAAAAGTAAGCCCTTTGTGCTTCTCCGGTGAGGAGGGGTGCCAGCGCACATGCCCATTCCTCCTCGGGCCATTCCTCACGGTGGGCGGTGTACTTGAAGACCTGTAGGAAGGCCTCCACATCGTCATCGGCTGTCATCTTTGGTAACAGGCGGGTGGCTTGTGCCCGAGGTTCAGGTAGCGTAACGCGCTGGGCTACGGAGGCCTGGACAGCAGTGAGTTCATCCTCCGTCATGCCCAGGCGAGTGGCGAGGTGTTCCACTATTTGCTGCTGGCAGATACTCACTTCCGCGAGATGTTGCAAGACTTCTTCCATCGGGGGGCCCGCACGCCGCCTTCCGTGGTGATGGGCCACAAACAAGGAAAGAAGGGAAAAAAAACTTAGGGGTTGGGGCGGTGAACTTGTCGGTGATCCTTCACTAATATGCCCACATTCTCCACCACTGTCACGGGGTGAAAAATCACTCCACAAGGTTTCGTGAATATAAAGCCCCGGAGGGTGGATTTATTCAAGGTGCAAAATGCCTGGTGAAGTGAGGTGAGCCGCTGCGTGATGGCTGGTGCTTCCCGGGCATTCCTGTGCTCTTCAGTGCAAACCCAAAGCGAAAGTGGGTGTCCAGACGTGCTCCAAGGTGAGTGGGCTGTCGGTCACTCGCTGCTTTTTGAGGAGAAACGAGAAGGATTAGACCAGCGTTTCATTCGGCTCGAGACCGTCTTGTGAGTGCAGCGTGTGCTGCTTAAAAGTGCGCAGGCTGATGGGGAGCAGCTGTGCCAGATCAGCCGGTAGTGAGGACGTAGTGAGTACGACTACTGCTCCTATAACAGCTCATTTTTTATCAGTTATTTTGCCTTTGGGTCATTTTATTTCTCACAGATTTCTACTCGTTCTAAATGAGATACAGATAAAGTAGCACAGTAAAGATTACATTTATATGAATGCATTAGTGGGAGCGATTGTGTGTGAGGCCTTGCACTCTCACCCAAAATGTTTATGGATTGTGTGGATGCTTCTCTGGCTCCACTGCAACTCCAGGGCATCTGCATACTAAATTATATACGATTGGTTGATTCTAGCTCAATCGGAGCAGACGGTGGTTTGACATCGAGATGTTGTTCTCGCCCATATGAAAGAATTTGGCTTAGGACTAAAAGCAAAGAAAAGTGTGCTTCCTCCATTACAGAGGACAACTTATCTGGGCATGGTGTGGGATTTGACCACGATGCAGGCACAGCTGTCTCCTGCTCAGATCGAGTTGATCCTTACTGCAGTCGCAAGAGTCAAAGTGGGCAGGTCACTCACTGTCATGCAATTAAAAAAATTGCTGGGTCTGACGGCAGCTGGATCCAACGTGATACGTTTTGGCCTGCTGCACATGAGACCCCTACAGTGGTGGCTCAAGACCTAGGGGTTTTCCTTGAAAAGAAATCCGCTTTGCAAGATCAAGGATGGGAGTTTCTTGTCGTCTCGTAACGTTAACGACAGATGCATCCCTCACCAGTTGGGGTGTGGACATGAGTGGCCACCTGGTCTGTGAAATGGCAACAATCTCATGTGGCACATCAACTGCCTGGAGATGCTGGCCGTATTCTGAACATTGAAACACTTTCTCCCAGACTTAAGAGATCACCATGTATTGGTGTGCACTGACAACACATCAGTGGTCTCGTACATCAACCTCCAGAGAGGTCTGCAGTCGCACCCCTTGTACAAGCTGGCACACCAGATCCTTGTGTGGGCCCAAGGGAAACGCCTTCCACTGAAAGCAGTTCACATCCCTGGGCATCTCAAACAGGGAGCAGACAACCTGTCGAGACAAGGCCCGAGGCCCAGGTAATGGAGGCTCAATCCAAAGGAGGTGTGTCAGATTTGACTGTATATGGCATCATAATGAAGATTAACTATATACTATATGAACTATATGTTTATATGTGAAAATGTGGAGGGGACGTGGGATGGCATTTCGTGGTGACGTAATGACGGGTGCCATTAATCGATCTATGTACTATAACATCTAAAACAGGAACATAAAAGGAATATTCTAAAAGCAACTTATGTAAACACCTTAATTATAATATTGTCTTATTCAGAATAAGGTAAATAATTAGATTACTGATGTCCATGTAAACAAAGTCACTGAAGACAAGTATCAGATTTCGTGGAAATTCTAAGTCAATCAATAAATGTGAAACTTAGAATGAAAAACTAAAAAAAGAGCTTGTCTTTATCTTTGCTTGAATTTTTGCAGAAAGGTTTAAATACAGTAAGACTTTATGTGCAAAGAGATAGCAAAAGAGCCCCAGTACTCAGCTTTTATATTAACAACGTTTTTAAACATAAATAGCATCCCTTGGGATTAGTCTTTAACTAATCCTTTTTCTACCCTTTGGTCATACCACTGATAAAAAAAAACAAGGTGTCCTGACTGAGGGATTCTGCATGTTCCTTTGCATGTTCTTTGTCACCTATATGTTGTACAAAGGTCATTACATGCATATAGTCATGTACACACACATATAGAATCAGAATCAGAATCTATTTACACACTGTGGATTCCACTTCCTGGGCACATCTATTTATACATGTATGAGGAATTTGTTGTGGTAAGTTGGTGCTTGAAAAAGACAAAATAAAAACAAGAATAAATAATAGAACAATGAGATAAGCTATTTTAAAACAAGACAAGTAAAAGCTATACAATAAGAGCAGAAAAAAATCAGGAAGATAAAATTATAAAATACAAAATTAACCTGAACATGAACATTAACTCTACATTTGTGCAGAATATGTAAAGTGGGGGAGTGCAAATGTTCACAGTTGAAACTTAAAATAAAAAATAAAATAAAATAAAGAATAATAATACAAATAGATTAAGTAATATTAATACATAACTAACAATAAAATAATTTTTACAAAGATTTTAGAAAAAGTGAAAACATTAAAAGCTGAAAGCCATCAGTTTTACATTTGATCCATGTAAGAGAAGTTGTGAGTTACATCGAGATAATATCCAACAAATACACAGTATTTGCAGGGCTCTGAACCGGTTCAAGGAACGAAAATGAAACGAAAACAACATTTTAACAGGAACAGAACCAGAAACAGAAACGAAATCAAATTGTATAGTTCCGAATAGAATCGAAAATTTGAAATGGCCATTAACAGGTTAATAACGTTATTTTATCGTTCCATTTATTATTTGAAATTTGCTGTCAATGAATTATGAATTCCGGAAGTATATCCTATGCAAATGTGACGCTGAAGCCAGCGAGTGAAATGTCAGCTCCGCTGTGAACTCATCATAGGCAAGTCTCAATGGCAACGCACCGCACTTAGAGTTTATCTGAGGATAATGTGAGATGAATTCAACAGATCACATATGCTCTGATTATGGGGTGGAATTTGATATAAAATACAATTCCAGCAAAAGTGCTGTTTTAATATGCAAAACGAAACAGGATAAATTGCTTAGCCAATAATTGTCTTGAGGTCTGCAAAAAGATTAAATACCTTGGTCATTGTAATGCAGATGATATGAATGATGATGATGTCATATACAGACAGTGTTACAAGTTATATGCACAGGCAAACACCATAGCACATAAGTTTAGTTACTGTTCTACTCGAGTTAAAGTGGCTCTGTTCAAAGCTTACTGTACACCACACCATACAGCCCATCTTCTTACAAAAAATCTAGCATGCAGAAGTTACAAGTTGCCTACAATGATGCAATGAGAATTTTACTCAAGGATCCCCAGAGGAGGGAGTGCTAGTCAGATGTTTGTATCTGTAGGAGTAACCACACTGAAAGCACTTTTAAGAATTTTTATGTTTAAATTTATGCAACGTCTGGATGAGTCTATTAACAGTATCATGGTGGCACTCTCAAATCATATAAAACGAACAGCATACTTATATCTGGGTCTCCCAGCCAGGGCCCAAAGCTGGTAAACTTCCCAAGCTTCAGTGTGATATGGTGCTACATGCTCATTCCATCCTGGTCTAATATTATAGGCCCTGTTTCTCCTGTGTTTTTGAAGAGGTTTACCACCCTCCAACAGAGCAGCCACAACATCATCATACATGACACATAGATTACTCTTGTGTTCCTCAATCTGACAGTTGACATCCTTACACATAATAGCTTCTCTGGGCAGATAAACATTATTTAGATAATGGTCTGTATTAGTAGCCTATAATAAGCCAAAAGATCCTGTTCAGAAAGAGTTGACCAGTCTAATTTAGTACTCACATTACCAATGATAGCATTGTTGTTGCTGACTGTAGATGGTAATTCTTCAATGTTAATTGTGAGGGCCAAAGGTATATGATCTGTTATTGTGACCCCAGACTTAATACCCATATTCTCTATGGCTGCATGCCCATCAGCTGTACTAAAACAATGGTCAAGCCATGATGTTGAGTGCCAGGCTTCACTTATGTATGTATAACTGTCTGCAGGCAACAGTACTCTACTTGATAGAGTGAAGTTATTTATCTTCACTGAAGCAGATCAGATGCTTAGCAAATAAGGAGTTACTGTCATTGATATCAGCATTCATATCCCCAACAACATATACACTGCAGATGCTATTGTCTTGAATAAAAGCATTTATAAAAGCCAGTCTATTTAGATATTCAACCTCATTCTCACTAGACTCATATGGAGTATAAACATTTAAAATGACAAAATTATTACATTTATAAGTATATTGTATACAAATACACCAGTCAACATCAAGCATGATCAGTTTTATCACAGCATCAAGCTTTTTATCCCAGAGCACAGCCACCCCACCTGGGATTCTGCCTCTGACTATAGCCTTGCTAAGATCAATCATTGACTCTCTCACTCCAAGAAAGTTTTCATTAAGGGTGTTCAGTTTCTCTAAATCTTGTTTAGCAATAAAAGTCTCTTGCAAACATAAAATGTCACATTCGGCTAGCAAACTGTCCACCACAGAACGTCAAGCTTTATCCCCTGCACTCTGTCCCAGGCGCAGGCCACGGCAGTAAGACTGTAACCGAATTGACATTTTCATGCCGATGGGTCAACCCCAGAGTGCCCATTTGACTCTCTTTCAGACGGCACACGACAAAAACCAACAACACTGGCCTTACGTGGCTCATAATAACGCCTTGTTTGTAAACATTTAGCTTTAGACTACAGGCATTTTAGCCTTCATTATTTCGTAAACTAATAGGGCTTTTTCTTTCTTTCTTTTTTTTTTTTTTTTTTTTTTTTTTTTACAATGCAGCAAATATTTTTAAACATCTTAAAAAAAACTTTGATGTCTTTAAAGTGTTTATAGATTATTTTTTTTAGTAGCCTACATTTGGCCAAAATCTAGAAAAGATGACTAACCACAGCAGGTTATCGACTAACGTTAGATCTCTATTTTTTATTTTTATTTTTGAGTATATAAAACGCTGTACTTTATTATTATTACATTACTATTATTATAGGGAGTGAAATTTAAGGTTAAAATGAATGTTCTATAACTTTACATATGATATAAAAGTAATATCGTGAGAACAGAGACTCACGATTAGAATCGCAGGAGAGAATAGCCTGCGCACAGTTGTGAGAGGTAGAGAGAGAGAGAGAGAGAGAGAGATGAAGCACACTGTGTTATCAGATGTGGCTAATTCCTAATGTTCACCTCTTCATGTTTAATAAATCAAGTGTTATGATCTGCCGAGCTTGTAGTCCTCCTTCCAACAATGCCAACAAGCTAGCACATGGTAAGAACTGTAAAGCCTGCATATAGAAACAAAGCACGCTACATTATTATTAGGTCAATTATAGACACATAATATATATATATTTTTTTTAAATAACGTTATTAACCTGTATTTTTTCCACCCATACCGGTTTCAGAATGGTAATAATTCAGAGGAACACAGGAACAGAAACGTTTAAGGGGGGGTGAAATGCTCGTTTTCACTAAATATCCTGTTAATCTTGAGTACCTATAGAGTAGTACTGCATCCTTCATAACTCCAAAAAGTCTTTAGTTTTATTATATTCATAAGAGAAAGATAGTCTGTACCGATTTTTCCCGGAAAAACACGAGTGGCTGGAGGCGTGACGTGTGGGCGGAGCTAAAGAATCACGAGCGCCAGTAGGATTTGTTGAGAGCATTTGGAAGCTGTGACACCGTGAGGACAAAATCAACGAAAACAAACCATGGCTAACAGTCAGATTCAGCGTATATTTATGATCCAGAATCAGATCCCGAGGCTGAAACTGAATGAGAGCAGCAGCAGCAACGACTCGCTCCGAGCGGGGCTCGAACCCGGGTCTCGGCATGGGAGGGGACGCACTAACAAGAAGGCAGAGATATTTGAAGCAGTTTTACTCACCGAACGCGGTTCCAACACACGATCGTGGCCCTTTTTCGTTGGGATTGCATCATCCTTAAGAAATAAACGATACGCAAATCCGTCGTCAAACTGGGCCATGTTTGTAAAACAAGCATCTTCGAAATGCAGGGAACAAACACAAACACTTGCACAACTCCGTTGATGCTCTGTAAAAATAAACTCCATCCACTGGTCCCTTAATGCTGTTTTTTTTTTTGGTAATCTGTGCAGGGTTGTCTTGCCATGGGAACTAAAAATACACTTCTTTTGTGACATTTCGCGACGCTCTCGCTCTGATCAGTGATTGTCTGTGCACAGCCTCTCTCTGCTCTGCTATACGGGAGCGCGCGCTCTTCCGGGAAAAGTGCCCTCAGGACCCATATAAAGAAATTCCGCTCCATCTAACGTCACACAGAGCCATACTCGAAAAAAACTTTCCGAAACTTGTGACAAACCGGAAGGAGTATTTTTGGAACAGAAATACTCCTTCAAATGTACAACTTAATTTTTGAAACTTTGTCCATGTTTAGCATTGGAATCCAACTCTTTAACAGTGTAAAAAACTCAGTATGCATGAACTAGCATTTCACCCCCCTTTAAAATATCGATTCTGCTCAGAGTGAACCGATTTAATTTTCTTTTCGTTTTCAAGCCCTTGTCCATTGTGTGCAACTTTTTTGCTGCTGTAAGAGTAGCTAACAGTAAAAATCTTTGTTTGATGGTCAAGGTGAGGTCCAAAAAGTCATTAATGAAAAATGGCGTGGAGTCAAACAGTATCCAACAAATAAGGTCCTGTTAGTCCAAAAAGGTGAGAGAGAGGGGTCCTTCATTTTGGACTTTGTAATGCCCCCCCCCACCTGATGTGGTAGATAAGTTCATTGATGACACACTGATATTTTCTCATTCTCTCCAGGAACATGTTCAACACGTCAGGCGAGTGCTTCAGAGGCTGTTAGAGAATAGGCTTTTTGTCAAGGTGTTTTCAATGCACAGTCTGTTCCTTTTTTGGGACACATCATCTCGCCCGAGGGGGTGCACATGGATACCGACAAGATTCAGGCTGTGGTAAATTGGCTCATTTTTCCTGTCGTTTTGACTTTTCTATTTCTTATCATCCAGGTTCTAAGAACATCAAACCAGATGCATTATCCCATATTTTTGATGTTTCGGATCATCCATCTTTTTCCGAACCTATTGTACCACAAAAAAAATCATTATTTCTGCAGTTACATGGGACATCGAGTCGAAGGTTCGCACAGCCTCGCAAGGGGTAATGCCCCTGCCCGGATGCCCACCGGGTCGGTTGTTTGTGCCAGAAGCTTAAAGGTCCAGAGTTATCCGATGGGGTCATTATTCCAAGGTAGCTTGCCATCCTGGGGTTAATCGTACCATGTTTCTCGTTAAACAGTGGTTTTGTTTCGAAGTCTTCTAATCGACCTCCTTCTGGACTCCTTCAGTCGTTGTTAGTTCCTTCGAGACCCTGGTCCCACATTTAGCTAGATTTCGTTTCGGGCCTCCCTCCTTCACAGGGAAACATGGTGGTTTTGACCGTTTCGGGCCTCCTTCCTTCACAGGGAAACATGGTGGTTTTGACCGTGGTGGACCGGTTCTCGAAGGCAACTCATTTCATTCCTCTGCCTAAATAACCTTCTGCCAGAGAAACAGTGGTTGCTGTCATAGATCACGTTTATTGCTTACATGGCCTCCCGATGGACGTGGTCTCTGATAAGGGGCCTCAGTTTGTTTCCATATTTTGGAGAGAATTTTGTAAATTACTGGGGGCGACTGTTTGTCCTTCTTCTGGATTTCATCCTCAGAGTAATGGTCAGATGGAGAGGGTCAACCAAGATCTAGAACGAGTCTTGCGATGTTTGGTTTCTCAGAACCCCTCCTCTTGGAGCCAGAAGCTCTCATGGGTTGAGTATGCATATAACTCGTTACCAGTTTCAGCTATGGGCTTATTGCCTTTTCAGTGTAGTTTAGGGTACCAGCCACCACTTTTTTCCAGAATTGGAATCCGAAGTCACGGTCCCCTCTGTCCACGCATTTATCCAGAGGTGCCAATGCACCTGGACCAGGGAGGGAAAAAATAGAAACAAAACCAGTAGCAGCAAACAATGGCATGACAGAACAAGACTTGACTGGATCAGACAGAATGGCTACACATGAACTATAGTCGAACAACAATCTGGCACCAATTGGCGCGACAGATGGGAATAAATAGTGCAAGAGATGAACAGACATTGAATTCAGGTGAGCTGAGTCAAACAATTATAAGCGGAAACTGTAGTAACGAGGGGGAGGGAGGAACGCCACAGATAGGTGCATGACGAACGATCCAAACCAAAACAAAACACCATGTGCACATGAAATGCAGATACAAACACACACACACACTCACATAGATATATATATATATATATATATATATATATATATATATATATATATATATATATATATATATATATAACACCGCTGAGGAATCCTCTCAAAGCACCATAAATTAATTTCTGAAAAGTATTTTACACAAAGCACTTAGCAAATGCTTCTTTGAAATGTCTTTATTTAAAGCACCTTTTTAAACAGCCCTTTAAAATGTTTGAATCCGATTGGTCTTTTGGAATATTATGAGGTTGGATTTTGCCCTAATAATGACCGTTATGGAATTCACTGAAAGGCTCAAAGTAATAATAATAATTATGTTTATCATTGATTTTGAAAGTTTTATTGACATTTAGATTTTTCATTAAAGGCAGGGTAGGTAAAAAATGTATAAAAAAACTTTTTTTCCATATTTGTTTAAACTTTATTTATATATCAATACATAATTAAAATGTATGTACTCTGAAAAAGAAAGTATAAAAATCGAGTGTCTGTAGACCTCTCACGACTGTTTTAAAAACAGCTCATTATTTCCATTCACTCCACCCCCTCCCTTCTGGGCTCCTTCCAAAGCCACGCCCCAAAACACATGAATGCGCGACTCCGACCACTGAGCTGGAAGACGCATTATTTACCTGAGACGAGCGGAGAGGAAGGAGCACAGTGCATGTAGTGACATCGTGTCAGAATCACATGTAATAAAAATAACTTTATAATTATGAAGATAAACAAACAAGATGTATTTTAGTACTCCCTATCAAGCTAGCATATTGATATTGGTAAAGTTTAAAATATATATTTTTTGATTCGCTAACGAGCTAGTTGTCTATAAGGCCAAGCTAAAAACAGGTTGCATGATACACGTTTTTCCATTATCATCATTTACACTGTGATGAAGATGAATTTCGTGTAAGATTCATAACGTTGTTCTGCATGTAAGAGTTTCCATGATGAAAGCATTGTTGACTCTGATGAGGACTACACTCCAGAGACAAGTACCGCATCGTCAGCTCGAGGACAGGTCCGGGGTCGAGGGCGAAGCAGAGGAGGTCGTGCAAGAGGCCGTGCAACTAGGGTCCGAGGAAGTAGACGCCGAGGACGGGGTGGTCGAAGTGCAGGGCAAGGAGCACTTGAGTTCCCTCAGTTCTCGCCATCACTGGAAAGCCACGCCGATATTAACTCGCGTTTTATTTCTTTGTTTATCCAAATACTTTTTGTTCATTGCCTTTTCTTGTACTGTTACTGTCTTCCTTTTTTTGCCTGGTTTGCCTTCACTAACTGCATAGGCCGGTACTGTGAATTTCGCTTGCTGTTTCTCTGCCATTGTTTTGGTATTCCTAGGATCCGTGCCTCTTAAATTTCCTCAAATCAAACGTGCGTGCGCAAGTGGGCAGGTCATGTGTGGCAAAAGGGTGGTTGCCATGGTTGCGAGAGAGTGACAGTCGCCTAAGCCAATCCTATGTTTCGTGCCGAATGGAAATAATGAGCTGTGTTTAATACAGATTAAACGGTCTAGAGTCACTCGATTTTTATACTCTTTTTTTATCAGAGTATTTACATTTTAATTATGCATTGATATATATAGAAAGTTTAAACACATTTGGAAGAAAGTTGTTTATAAATTTCTTACCTACCCTGCCTTTAAGTTCAGAATAATGAGTTTAAATAAATTCATTAAATGAAATAACATAATATATAATTTTTCACTTGTTTGTTCAACTCTAAATCCCTTTTATTCAAATTCCACTATGCAAGCCTAAAACACTTGGGAAAAAGAGAAAAATTACATAATTCTTAGAATTTTTACAGCATTAATACTACAATTTTAACTCGGAGTGGCTTTATCAATAGCCCCACATGATGCTTCAGTGATTTTGATTTTATTGTTAAACTGGTAAAATCCTTAGATAGTTAAGTTCATCAAGATTACAGAAAAATGGAAAGACTGTGTCAGTGAAGGTGGCAGTGAATGTGCGTAGATGTGTGTTAGTTACAGGATCCAAGAATGACACCATTCCTCCATCATAGTCCAGATCAACTCTCACAAACTCAAGCTCCCATTTAACAAGAAAACCAGGCCCAAGCAGTCTGTACGGATCATACTGCACACACCAGACATCATTCCTAAAGAAATCACGTCCTTTCCTTTGGTTTGATGCTGTAGTTACCCCAAGACTCCAGCATTCACTCTCTTTAACCTCCACGTCCCAGCAGTGTGTTCCTGAGTTAAAACCCTCTGAACCCAGAACACACCCACAGATGTCAAATCTCTCTGGATTATCAGGAAGCAGTTGTTTGTCCCAGATGTATCTCACACTGGTCAGATCATCAGACAGGATGAGACATGGATGAGCTGTTTTTGGATCCAGAATCATAGGAGCTGATGAGACACAATCAACAGCTGCTTTTATTCAGATATTCATGTAAGGATCGAGAATGAACTGTACACAGATTATTTTGAATTATGAAACTCATCCTATTGATCAAATACATCCAGGGGCATCATGCACTCATTATTTTTGAGGGGGCATGAGTGGGGGGTGGGGGGGGGTTGTCATGTGACACATAACAGCCACATCAGCATAATGGAAATGTATTATTAAGCATTATTTATACGTTCCCAGACATATGAACTAAATCATGAAACATCTCGATTCTTACCTTCATAGATTTGGCTTATATTAGATAATATGCTATGGTCAAAGTAGGCTAATAATGTAATCTATTAGCTAACTATGCATAAAAACCTGTCTGTTTACTAAAGTAACAGATATGGGTGTCATGCCATAACATAATTTTAATACGACTGACTTTTATATTTAATGTGAATTTAACATTGAAAGTTAATGTGATATAAAAATGTTTTAAGTCAGGCTACTAATCTTTCATTGTACAGAAAGAGAGCAAAACACATTTACATTATCAAAGAACATTTTCACTTATAGTCTAAAGTTCAATCACTCTCAAAAACTCCCATTAAAATACCTGAAACTGTTAACACTGTGAAATCAACATCTTATTTATAATAGATTCGTACACACATATGCACTTTGTTGTTTCTGACAACAGAATTCACCAGAAAGAGGTATTCAGTCAGCAAGCGAGTGAAGGAAGAACCCGCATTTTAGTGATGAATCATCGGAACACCTTTGATTGGACATTGCATTCATAAGCTCAACAGAATATTGTGTGATTGGTTATAATGCGCAGTGCTGTAAAAACGAGTCTGGCTCTAGCCAGCAAATGCAGATCTGAATTTAGCAGTTGCTGAGATGACTCGCTGAACTTTCTCAATCTGCTATTTTTCGTCTTTTTGATGCTGCATTCAAAATCCACTTGAAAAAAAACAAAAACAAAAAAACAAAAACAAATATGTGCTTGAGGAATTTCAGATTTGCATCCCATGTCAAATTATAATGACAAATATAATCAATCAAAGTGACAGAACTGCAGGGGCTTTGGATCAGAAGCAGAGAGACCAGAGACACCAGCAGATCACTTACCTTTCCATTGTGACTGGAAACTTCTGCAGAACAAACACACAGTTTATCATCAACAACTCAATAAATCAATGAGTCAATCAGTGAATGATCTGAAATCAGACCTTGAGAAAGCAAACATCATTGGCCTTCATGGTCTCCTCCAGGTCTTTAATTGTGTGTGAAAGAGCTGATATGTGTCTGTTGATCTCCTCAAGCTTCTCTTTCATCTTCTGCTTCTTCTGCTCCTCTTCCTCCCTCAGTTCAGCAATTGTAGCTGCTTCTTCATCTCTGAGAAACTGATGAAGCTTCTTAAACTGTTGTTTAATCTGATTCTCTGTGTGCTCAGTTTGAGACTGAAATCAAAGTACATACACGTAATTTCACAGATGCAATTTATTTTGGAACAGCATGAAATGTAATTTGCTAAATGTGGATTAGTGAACTAACATTAACTTTCTGTAGTACTGTAGTAGATGTTTTGTGTCTGTACATTGAAAATACACATGAATTGAATCTCATCAGGTTCCATACAATCAGTGTTTATGTGAAACCTTTAATGCTTTTTACATTTAAACTTGCTAAACAAAATTATGGGGTTTCTTGCTTTATGTTTCACATAAATCCTGTGTATTCACACTACATTCCTAAACCCTGGGTTAACATCTTAACTTGTGTCAGGAGAGAAAGACCAGCATCAACAAACTCAAACAACAATCTGACAACATGCAGTAACAAACACAAGACAGATAAAGACACGACAGAACGAGCATCAGGTGCAGCCACGCTCATCAGCCCCATTGTTGCCGGAGCAATGCTGAACGAGCAGCCAGACATATAACGAGAAACAGACATATAGAATTAACAAATCAATTCAGCTGTTCTAATCAGTGTTTAATCATCTAAATATCTAATTTGTCAGTAGGATCAATCCTCACCTTAATATGTTGAACTATATTCTCAAACTCTCTTTTAAAGTTTTCTCTCTGTTTAAGTTGCTCTTGTAAGGACTTCATTGCTGTATTGAGCTCCTCCTAGAATTTAAAGTGAAAATCTGTAAGACATCAGAGATTTCTGAAATGTAATCTTGAGCCCTATTCGAAAACACATGAGGAAACATGTTGTGAAATAAAATTTCACCACCAATCACAGACATTCGCATTCGGATGGGATTAGTTTTCTCAGAGGATCAATGAGTTTGCTGAAAAACAGTAGGTAATTTGCTCTGGAATTATCACAGAGATTGGTAGATTTGGACGGGATTAAAATCACCAAGTACGTCTGTGAAACACAAGTTTATACTCATATATAAATCTGTCTTACCTTATATAATGGAACAGCCTCACTGATGGGTCTGAAAGTTTGATTGGTGTATTTCTGTGAATCTCTGCACACTGAACACACAGGCTCATTGTCCTCCAGACAGAGTAGCTTGAGTTCCTCACCATGTAAACAGCAGATCTCCCCAAACCCAAGAGAATGGTTCTCATTTCTCTCCATCAGGAATGACTTGCACAAAGTTTTTAACACAGGATTACAGGATTTTCTCCCGCAGACAGGACACTCCTGAGTTTCCTTGGTTCTCCACAACTGTTGAAGACACTCTTTACAGACATTGTGACCACATGATAATAGAACAGGAGCTTCGACGATTCCATGACATACAGGACAAGAAAGTTTGTATACATTTAATAAATCCATTTTCACTATTTGAGCTCCAGCAATCTACACTTGAGAAAAGAAAAATAAATAGCTACGATAATCACAAAGACCTGCTGTCGATTCAGATCCAACCTTGTAAAAAATTCTTGAAGTTTTTATCCTTGCTCTGCAGCGATCACTGTTTCTTTTTTGGCTTTTGTCTAGAAGTAAGTAATAACCACACTTGTGGTCTTTGCATTTTGCTCTTGTCTATCAAGAGTATATGACATATTTCCTGTATTTGGGTCGAATATGCACAAGTGGGCATGAACACCACAAGAGTAAAGAACTTTTCAGTAGGGAGAATGTAAGGCCACTTTTTGTTAAATGTGTAATTTGATACCTAGATTTTTCTTTTCTTTTCTTTAAAAAAAAGTTTTTTTTAAGTTTGTTTAAAAAAAGCCAGCTTACTGATCTGCTATTTTAAGCTTCTTGTTTTTCTTCTTCTTCTTTTTTCTCCTCTTCTGAGCCACAATTTAGTCTGTAGCTGTGTCCAAAAAAGACACACTATAGGGACCTCTCAATAAATTAGAATGTTGTGGAAAAATTAATTTACTGGACCAAAAAAAATGCAGATGAGCTGTGTAATGATACATTCAAAGATTCAATAGCAAATATAATGTGTCTTTATTGAGAGAAGATCAGATGTAGGAAGCATGAACTTCTGGTGTGAGCCCTTGGCAGCACAGGACCGCTGAGGACAGTCCGATCCGTTTGAAGTTGAAGCGAGGAAGATGATGCAGGAACGGAGATCTGGAAGACGGTGACATGATGAACCAAGATTGCTGGAATGGTGGAGATCACAGGAGACTGGAGGTGATACACGAGCAGGAACATCCACAAGGATCCATAGACAAGTAACAACAGAGAAACTAACATAGGGTACTCTGATCCGTTGCAGCTGCCACACTCAGCCGGAGTCAGCCGGCGTGCGGATCAGCAGCCATGAACAGCGACCACGCCCACCTGACACTCACAACATGAAACGATAAAAGAGACAGCAAATCCACCAACCGTGACAGTACCCCTCCCCCTAGGAGCACTGCCTGGCGCTTCCAGAGGAAATTACCTGTTGATTGTAATCATCAATAAGGGAGTGATCCAGAATGTCCCTAGCAGGAACCCAACTTCTCTCCTCCGGACTGTAACCTTCCCAGTCCACCAGGTACAGAAATTCGCATCCCCTCCACCTCGAGTCCAGTATACGATTAACCGAATAAGTTGGTTCCCCGTCTATGAGCCGTGGCAGTGGAGGATCCGTGGTCAGAGGATTAAGGTGAGAATGAAATACAGGTTTTAATTTGGAGACATGAAAAACGGAATAAATTCTCCTGTACGCCGGGGGAAGTCTGAGTCGGACTGACATTTGCTTTAGTGTGCACTCCCACCCAGGGCAGTGTGTCGCAGGCAGGCAGGCCTCCCATATGAATGTGGGTATGAGTACTTTCTTGGGTAAAATGCACTCTGGAGTTACTGGGCGTTCGGATGGGCCAAAAATATGAGATAAGACATATGGTTTGATGTTCTTGGAATCTGGGCGGTACGAGGGAAAAACCAAAATGCCCCCAAAAAAGTGCACACCGAGCCTGCCTGGAGTTGAGTCTTTTAGCAGATCTGATATATTTGAGGTTCTTATGATCGGTCCAAACGATAAAATGTACCCCCGACCCCTCTAACCAATGATGCCATTCCTCCAATGCTAACTTGACGGCCAACAATTCTCGTCTATCACCTGCCGAACGTACCAATGTCATAGTTACATTCGGCAGGCGATAGACGATGGGAACAAAAAGTTGCTACGATGGATCTTATCGTCTGAGGAAGTGCATTGGGAAAGAACTGCACCTACCCCCACCTCTGACACGTCGACCTCCACCACGAACTGACGTGTGGGATCAGGCGCGACTAAGATGGGAGCCAAAACGAAGTGGCTCTTTAGGTTGGTAAATGCAGCCTCGGCGGTATTGGACCACCTCAACGTCATTCTGGGGGAGGTCAAGGCATTGAGAGGCATGGCAGGTTTGCTGAACTTGCGAAAGAGACAATGAAACCTAGAAAAGAAACAGACTGTGCATGAAAAATGCATTTCTCCGCCTTGACAAAAAGCCCATTCTCTAGCAACCTCTGAAGCACTCGTCTGATGTGTTGAACGTGTTCCTGGAAGGAAAAGGAAAAAATCTATATGTCATTCAGGTAGACATGTAGGAATTGATCAATCATGTCCCTCAACACATCATTGACAAGTGCCAGAAAAAGCGCCGGGGATTTGGATAGCCTAAAGGGCATTACCAAATATTCAAAGTGGCCCCTGGGGGTATTGAACGCGGTTTTCCATTCATACCCCTTTCTGATGCGAACTGAATGATATGCATTACGCAAGTCCAATTTTGTGAAGACTGATGCTACCTGCAACCTCTCAAAAGCTGAAGACATCAACGGCAAAGTATAGGTATTCTTTACCGTGATGTTGTTCAAATCTCAGTAATCAATACATGGTCGCAAGGAACCATCCTTCTTTCTTACAAAAAAGCCCCCACTGGAGAAGAGGAAGGACGGATGATTCTGGATGCTAGAGAATCAGAAAGATATTTCTCCATGGCCTTTCTTTCAGGAACTGAAAGTGAGTAAAGTTTGCCTTTAGGCGGAGACTTACCTGGGAGTAACTCTATAGCACAGTTATAGGGACGATGCGGAGGTAGAGAAGCAGCACGGGACTTACTGACACATCCTCCAGGTCAAGGTACTCTGCAGGCACGTTAGATAGATTCACCACCTCCCTCTGAAAAACAGAACTAGACACAGACGAACCGGCAGACATCAGACAAGACACATTATATTTAGTGCTCCAAGATGAAATTGAATTACATCCTCAGTCAACCCTCGGACTGTGTTGAACTAGCCAGGAATGACCCAGGGCAATAGGAGCCATGGGAGAGACCAACAGAAGAAATGACAATTGTTCTGTGTGATTGCCCGATGTGATAAGTGTCAGAGGGTGAGTGGTGAGTGTAATGTCAAGAGTACTTGTCCATTGAGTGCGCTGACTGAAACATGATTCTTAAGAGAAGTGATAGTTATACAGAGTCTTTGAGCTAAAGTGTAATCCATGAAATTACCTTCCGCTCCCGAGTCCAGAAGCGCTTGACAGAGGTATGACCGGGTTGCCCAAAGCAGTCTTACCGGAAGGAAAGTGGAGGCCTTACCCATGGAGATCCCACCCGACAGTAAACTCCTGTCTACTGTTAAGGTCTTTCTTTTACTGGGCAGGTGTTCAAGAGATGTCCCACTCCACCACAGTAAAGGCAAAGACCCCTTGTTCTACGACACTCTCTCTCCTCCTGGGAGAGCAGAGCCCTAGCCACATGCATGGGCTCGTGATCAAACATGGGACTGACCGCATCACAATCACTGGCC